>NC_090401.1:38305673-38617426 GCF_036365525.1 Heterodontus francisci | reverse complement strand
TTAAGAACAGTTAAGATTTGAAATTAAAAAGTATACCTTCTAATAGGTGATCTACTCCTTCTGTGCCTGGATGGAGGTGGAGGCGGTGGCAGACGCCTTGGCGGGCTCCTCCTTCGAGGTGGAGACCTCCGTCTTGGACTGGGTCGTCTTCGTGGTGAATAGGACCTGCAATTGAGCAATTGTGACTAGTCACAGAAATCAGAACGTTAATGAATGAAGGGAAAAAAGCAAAATAAATTTACCTTGACCGGGATCTAGGACGCCTCCTCGGCCGTGAATGAGAGCGCGAGCGGGATCTAGACTTCGATTTTGACCGTGTACGTGATCGATGCCGATTCCTTTCTTTTCTTTCCTTCTCCTTTTTTGTAAGTTGTGCTGATAACATTTCCTTCACCTCTGGTGGCACAGGTTTGACTTCCTTCAGAATATCACTACAGAACAGCAGAAAATTAGTATATTGAATTCTTCACTCAATTTAGGGACTTATCTGGATGTAGTCACGATGTGTATGCCAGAACGTTTATAACAATTCTCACTATGTTTAAGTCATAAGTTTACCCTCATGAATTCTTCTTCCTACTTTTCCCAAAAGTAGAGTCCAATGATCAAAAATTTTATAAGCATTATTCTATTATACAAGAGTGTGACTCAAACAATTTAGTCAATTAAACCTAACAAATGAGATCTATTTATGGCTCCACCTCACTTGAAACAGTTTTGTTCAGTCCTTGTATTCTGATGTTCTAGGTTAGAAATACACAACATCCATTGGAGAAAGATTTTCAATGACTTAAAATTCACCAAATACTTAGGATGACAATATTTTTCATGACAACTTTTAAAAAGGCATCCCACAAATCTGTTTTCTCTCCAAACATAACCTTGGTTCACAACAACTATGTTTGCCCTTGAAAATAAACAAAAGTGCAAATATCAAATGCATTTTCATTAACACCCAACTGTAGTCGATTTTTTATTAAACTCATCAGAAATTACTGAGGCTTATTCCCCAATTTATTTCCAGGTTACTTCTTAAATTTTACTGACTAATTAATTTGAATGTTTAACTTTTACAAAATATCAATGTAGGCAAGATATTCCATGCTCTCTACTGAAGTTAGGGAAGCTTAAATAAAAACTAGTTAACCTTGTTGACGTTGCCTCTGGAGCAGGAGACTCTTTCCTTTCTTTAAGGGATAGATCTGGCTCAGGTGACATCTGCTCTGGTTTCTTAACTGTAGACACTGGAGAAGCACTTCTGCTCCGGCTTCTGGTCCTATGGCGAGGAGACTTCGAGAGAGAACGCTTTCGCTCCTTTCTTGCAGGGGACCGCCTCCTAGGTGATGGAGATCTTGATTTACGCCTGCAAGAGTTCATTTTCTTTTTGAATTTGGATGTTGTGAAAATGTTAAAAAGGCCAGCAATGCTTTGCTTAATCAGACCATAAATGTTGTTAAAATGTTTCCAGCAATGGGAAACACTCATGAATAGTAGTGATTGCTGCTTTTCTTCAAAAAACTCGAATACTGAAATTGTCGAGAGAACCAATAAGATGATGCTACAGACCATTTAGCTTCTCTCATTGGAAATTACTGTTACGTGGCTTGGATTCTGCTGATTTTATGGATCAGAAATGCACATAAAAGCAAACGGAAAAAGATTTTCAATTTTGACTTAAAATTCACCAAATACCTTGGACTATGCAATTGTTTCATGACTTTTTTTTTTATAAAAGGCAGCATACAAATCAGAAAACACATACCAAATCCCTCAGCATTTATGGTGCTATTAATACAAAATGCAACATGCTCTCCAGAACTGCATTTTTTTTTTAAATATAGCTTTCACAAAGGAGCTTCAAGCAGAGACCAAACACTAGAACGTTGAGCAGATATGAAGAGCATAGGGTTAGTGGCATAAGATCAGCCTCTCAAATAATGGGTGGGTTTAAGTGCTGTGCAGCATTCTGCATGAACGTATGAACATACATACGAATATATGAATTAGGAGAAGTAGACCACTCGGCCCCTCGAGCCTGCTCTACCATTCAAGATCACAGCCCATCTGAATGTAACCTCAACTCCACATTCCCGCCGACCCCCAATAATCTTTCACCCCCTTGCTTATCAAGAATCTATCTACCTCTGCCTTAAAAATATTTCAAGACTCTGCTTCCACCGCCTTTAAAGGAAGAGAGAGTTCCAAAGACTCACGCCCCTCAGGGAAAATATTTCTCTTCATCTGTCTTAAATGGGTGACCCCTTATTTTTAAATAATGACCCCTAGTTTGAGATTCTCCCACAAGAGGAAATATCCTTTCCACATCCACCCTGTCAAGACACCTCAGAATCTTAGGTTTCAATCAAGTCACCTCTTACTCTTCTACATTCCAGCAGATACAAGCCTAGCTTGTCCAACCTTTCCTCATAAGACAACCTGCCCATTCCAGTTATTAGTCTAGTAAACCTTCTCTGAACTGCTTCCAACGAGTTTACATTCTTCCTTAAAGACAATACTGTACACAGTACTCCAGATGTAGTCTCACCAATGCCCTGTATAACTGAAGCATAACCTCACGACTTTTGTATTCAATTCCCCTTGCAATAAATGATAACATTCTATTAACTTTCCTAATCACTTGCTGTAACTGCATACTAACCTTTTGCGATTCATGCACTAGGACAACCAGATCCCTCTGCATCTCAGAACTCTATAATCTATTTAGATAATATGCTTCTTTTTTATTCTTCCTGCCAAAATGGACAATTTCACATTTTCCCTCATTATACTCCATTTGCCAGATCTTTGCCCAATCACTTAACCTATCTATATCATTTTGTAGCCTCCTTATGCCCTCTTCACAACTTACTTTCCTACCTTTGTGTCATCAGCAACGCTAGCAACCATACCTTTGGTCCCTTCATCCAAGTCATTTATATAAATTGTAAAAAGTTGAGGCTTCAGCACTGAGCCCTGTGGTACACCACTCGTTACATCTTGCCAACCAGAAAATGACGCATTTATGCCTACTGTTTACTGCTAGCTAGCCAATCTTTTACCCATGCAAAATGTTACCCCCTACACCATGAGCTTTTATTTTTCACAATAACCTTTGATGTGGCACCTTATCAAATGCCTTCTGGAAATCCAAGTACAGTAGATCCACCGGTTCCCCTTTATCCACAGCACATGCAGAGAAATGAACTAAACATTTACCATATAAAAGGGAGGTGGTGGTGTCTTGGCAATGTCACTGACTAGTAATCCAGAGGCCCAGACTAATGTTCTGGGGACATGGGTCCAAATCCCACCATGGCAGGTGGTGAAATTTGAATTCAATTACTAAACCTGGAATTAAAAGCTAGTCTAATGGCGACCATGAAACCACTGTCGATTGTTGTAAAAACCCATCTGGTTCATTAATGTCCTTGAGGGAAGGAAATCTGCCATCCTTACCTGATCTGGCCTACATGTGACTCCAAACACATAGCAATGTGGCTAAATGTCTGTTAAATGCCCTCTGAAATGGCTAGCAAGTCACTCAGTTGTATGAAGACACAACGGTCTAAGAAAAGGAATGAAACTGGACGGACCACCCGGCATCGACCTCGGCACTGGAAACGGCAATCCCAGCTCTGTCGACTCGCCAAGTCCTCCTTACGAACATCTGGGACCTTGTGCCAAAATTGGGAGTGTTGGAGGAATCATAGCATGCAGACAATGTCCCAGACACCACCATCCCTGGGAATGTCTCGTCCCACCAAATGGCGGCACAGTGGTATACAGTGAGGAGGGAGTTACCCTGGGAGTCCTCAACATTGACTCCAGGCCCCATAAATCTCATGGCATCAGGTCAAACATGGGCAAGGAAACCTCCTGATTACCACCTACCACCCCCACCCACTGATGAATCAGTGCTTCTCCATGTTGAACAATTGGAAGAAGCAGTGAGGGTAGCAAGGGCACAGAATGTACTCTGGGTGGGGGACTTGAATGTCCATCACCAAGACTGGCTTGGGAGCACCACTACTGACCGAGCTGGCAAAGTCCTAAAGGACATAGCTGCTAGACTGAGTCTGCAGCAGGTGGTGAGGGAACAACATACTTGACCTCGTCCTCACCAATCTACCTGTTGCAGATGCAGTCAAGGCCAGCACTGGTAGGAGTGACCACCGCAAGTCCTTGTCGAGACGAAGTCCTGTCTTCACACTAAGGATGATTCCCATCACCATGGTGCTGTGTGGCACTACCACCATGCTAAATGGGATAGCTTTTGAACAGATCCAGCAACTCAAAACTGGGCATCCATGAGGCTCTGTGGGCCATCAGCAGCAGAATCGTATACAGCCACAATCTGTCACCACATGGTCTGGCATATCCCCGACTCTACCATTACCATCAAGCTGGGGGACCAACCCTGGTTCAATGAAGAGTGCATGAGGGCACGCCAGGAGCAGCAACGGGCATACCTAAAAATGAGGGGTCAGCCTGGTGAAGCTACAACACAGGACTACCTGTATGCCAAACAGCGGAAGTAGTATGCAATAGACAGGGCTACGTGATCCCACAACCAATGGATCAGATCCAATCTCTGCAATCTTGCCACATCCAGTCATGAATGGTGGACAATTAGACGACAGACAGGAGGCTCCACAAATATCCTCATCCTCAACGATGGGGGATCCCAGCACATCAGTGCAAAAGACAAGGCTGAAGCATTTGTATCCATCTTCACCAGAAGTGCCGAGTGGATAATCCATCTGGGCCTCCTGGTGCCCCCAGCATCACAGATGTCAAGTCTTCAGCCAATCCAATTCACTCCATGTGATATAAAGAAATGGCTGAAGGCACTGATACTGCAAAGGCTATGGGCCCTGACAATATTCCGGCAAATGTACTGAAGACTTGTGCTCCAGAACTAGCCACTCTCCTAGCCAAGCTGTTCCATTACAACTACAATATTGGCATCTACCCGGCAATGTGGAAAATTGCCCAGGTATGTCCTGTGCACATGAAGCAGGACAAATCTAACCAGGCCAACTACCGTCCTTTCAGCCTACTCGTGATCAGCAAAGTGATGGAAGGAGTTGTCGACAGTGCCATCATGCGGCACTTGCTCAGGAATAACCTGCTCACTGACGCTCAGTTTGGGTACCGTCTGGCCCAGAGCTCCTGACCTTATTACAGCCTTGGCCCAAACATGGACAAAAGAGCGAACGCCTGAGTTGAGGCAAGAGTGACTGCCCTTGACATCAAGACAGCATTTGACAGAGTATGGCATCAAGCAGCTCTAGCAAAACTGGAGTCAATGGGAATCAGGAGGAAAACTCTACACTGGTTGGAGTCAAACCTAGCACAAAGGAAGATGGTTGTGGCTGGAGGTCAATCATCTCAGTCCCAGGACATCACTGCAGGAGTTCCAAAGGGTAGTGTCCTAGGCCCAACCATCTTCGGCTGCTTCATGACCTTCCCTCCATCAGGTAAGAAGTGGGGATGTTCGCTGATGATTGCGCAATGTCCAACACCATTCATGAAACCTCAGATACTGAAGCAGCCAGTGTCCAGATACAGCAAGACCTGGACAACATCCAGGCTTGAGTTCATAAGTGGCAAGTAACATTCGTGCCACACAAGTGGCAGTCAATGACAATCTCAAACGAGAATCTAACTATCTCCCCCTTGATGTTCAATGGCATTACCATCACTGAATCCCTCACTAATCCCTGGGGGTTACCACTGACCAGAGAGTGAACTGGACTAGCCACATGAATGCTGTGGCTACAAGAGCAGGTCAGATGCTCGGAATTCTGCAACGAATAACTCATCCGTCTCCGCAATGCTTGCCCACCACTTAAAAGACACAAATCAGGAGTGTGATGGAATACTATCCACTTGCCTGAATGAGTGCAGCTCCAACGCTCAAGCTCAACACCATCCAGGACAAAGCCACCCACACTTGACTGGCACTCCATTCATCACCTTCAACATTAACTCCTTTCACCACCGACGCACAGTGGCAGCATTGTGTACCACCTAGAAGATGCACTGCAGCAACTCACCAAGGCTCCGTAGCACCTTCAAAACCTGTGACCTCTACCACCTAGAAGGACAAGGACAGCAGATGCATGGGAACACCACCTGCAAGTTCCCCTCCAAGCCATGCACTATCCTGACTTGGAACTACATCGCCAGTCCTTCACTGTCACCAGTCAACATCCTGGAACTCTCTTCCCAACACTGTTGTTGTACCTACACCCCAAAGACTGCAGCGGTTCAAGAAGGTAGCTCACCACCACCTTCTCAACAGCAATTAGGGATGAGTAATAAATGCTGGCCTAGCCAGCGACACCCATGTCCCACAAATGAATTAACAAAAAATACTAGATGCTGAAAACCTGAAGAGCACAGCATGCTCTAAACACTCAGCACTTCAGGCAGCATCGGTGGAAGGAACAGAAATTGGCAGCTCAGGTTTGGATGCGTCAAAACTAGATGCTGTTATTGATGAGCTGCATTTAAAAAGAAATGAGAGAGATGGGGAGAAAGGAAAAATATACACAGATGAAGAAATAGAATGACCTTCAAAGTGCTGAAGTGTAAAACCAGAGATGGTTAAATAGCAAAAGTGATATTAGCATTAGACAAAAGGAAATATGAGGTACACTTAAGAAATAAAAGACTATTGGAACTATTTTAATTTTATAAAAGGTTAAACTATTTCCTGAGAAAAGCTAAAATCTTTTTCAGCCCAAAAAAAACATCCTGAATATACAAAATAAATAGCAGGTGCTAGCTAGAACATTTATTTCACATGCTAAATTTGGAATATTCTTGATATGCATAGCATTTCTAGCACTTAAATTCACCAATATTTGCAAAATGCCTTGCGTTATAGCAAACAATATCAATCTTCTTTTGCCTGGTAAAAAAGGAGATATGGAGAAGAGATCATCTTATCCAACTAAGTGCATCTATTTAGCATGGCATACATGATATATGTACATATGCCTGTGCATCATGCCACTGGCAAAACATGAACTTAAATAGCAAAGCAGAGTAGGAACTTTGTGCTAAAAGGCGGAGTTACCATATAATCTTAATTTGTAGACTGAATTAAGACGACTAGCCTGTATACACTACCCAGCCACTGAACTCAACCATAACTTGAATGTAAACTTCATTCTTAATCACCTCTTTGGACTTCTAGATCGGTCCCTCTTTTCTCTGTTTTCTTTGTCTTCCTTATCCTTTTTTTCCTTCTCTTCATCTTGTTTCTTCATGGTAGCCAGTTTTTCCTGCTCAATCTGCAACAAGGAATTCATAAACAATATATTGCTGCACTGTTGACAATCACCATGTCTTCTCAGCTATATCCCAAATTCACAAAATTAAGGGAGAAAATCAATTTTTAATTAAGGAATGCTTAAAACAGAGCAAAACTGAAATTATTCTGGGCATTTTCTCTCACTATGTATAAAACAAAGTCTAGCATTAACGCTTTGCATTGCACCTGAAAGCGTGGCCTGATATCAATCTTCTACCTCAATGCAATCAAATCCTTCACTTGTTTGCCCCCAGAGCTATTTATGAACCAAGTACCACAAGCCAATTAAAGTTGGCATAACTTATGACCAAATTGGACCCAGAGTCAATTGCCAACTTGGCACAGAAGTTGGATGATTCAACCATCAACCTCCCTATATCCAAAAGGGTACACAAACATAAATTGAGCAAGAGGCAAAAGAAAACAGTGAGAAATTCACATGACTTTCACATAAGTAGCCTGTTCTCCTTCCAACTTTTGAAGTTGGCCTGGCCTAACCAGTCCCCATCATAAACGATTCCCAGATCAAACAAGTACAGTGCAGTTGCAAGCAATTGGTCAAGAAAGCAAAACAGAACTGCTTTTATCCATATCTGCAAATTACAAAATTCCTGTCACATAAGTAATTTGCAAGACAGTCCAGAATAAAGGCTCTTCAATTCATTTAGTCTCAACCAGACTGCCAATTCTAGCAACTTCAGAGATCTAACAATAGATTACCTGTCTCTGCTTGATTTCTTCTTTCTTCTGTTCTAGAAAGGCAGAGGGGATTCCTGCGATGTTTTCTTGTGCACTCAACAGCAATGGCCACAACTCCCCCATGAACATTCTTGCATTCTTTCCATTCAAAAACCCCGTCAAGTTAATCTGCATCAGCTTTGCGTCTGGGTTCTGCAACAGACACAAGATGAAGGCAGGAAGGTTATTTGGCAAAATCCAAGAACAGTTCTCTCCATTACTTTCAATCTACCTCAGTATTCTAAAAGGCAAAATTGACAGTTGCAATACTTTAGATAATAGCAAATTACATTAATTTTTTCTATGTTGTGTACCATTTCCCTGATCTATCAGCCTATATAAATTGGCTGAATGTCAGCTTTGTCTTAAGATTTCAATATGAGCACTACACTTAAATCCCATTTACGAGGCCAGACTGCCTCTCACTATTTCCTGACAATAGCCAATGGGCCTTCCGTAGTTTTAGTGAATGGGTACTGCACATAGGTTGCCAGAGCAACGAGGTCCAGTAAAAAAAACACACAAACGTGTCAGAACACCATAAAGCAAGTACAGAGTCCTGAGGTCTTCAATTTCTTCTGGTCGACTCCTGAACCCAAAGTTCCAAGTCCCCTGTAGAGAAAGATGTTCCCTTGGGTTGCTTCCGACTCCCTACTGCAACTCAATCACCTTGAGTATAATGTTATATCATTTATCTAAATTGTAAGAGACGAACAAGCAATAATGAGTAAACAGCCACATAAAAGAAAAATGAACAGTTTATATTAAACTTCTGCTTAAATAAACTTGCCTTCATGCTCCAAGTGAAACAGAGCTGTTGCTACCTCTCCAGATCTGCATTTTACATTAAACTACAATATCTAATAACATGCAAGCACCTAAACTGCATTACAATGTATTAATTCAATGAACTATTACATTTACATGCTTGCTGATCCTTCCACTGATTATAACTGATCAACATCATGGTCTAGCACATGGTTATTAATGCTTTTATAATTAGGCATGAGATCTATGCTATGATTTTTAGCACACTGTAGCACTTCTACATTAATTGACCATGCTTATAGTAATCTATCTAAATCTGTTTCTACTGGGTAGATATGGGGCTGCAAAGATGGATAGTTCTGCTATGTTGGACTATCCCTGCTCACAGATTTTATATTTTAGCAATATTCACCACTAATGCCAGGTTATTTTTATCTTTGCAAAAACATCTTAATTCAATATCTAAATAAATATATATGAGGCATACACGCTGTTGTTTAGAATATTTTCAGATCTTGTCATTGTAAGCAGGGTTTACCACTACTCTGAATCTTCTGGCAGTTCCTGAGGCGTCTCAGACATGCTAGCAATACCACTCACACTGAATCTACCAATCTAATAGACTAACACGGAAAGCTACACTATTTTTTTTCCTTGCTTGCAAGCTGCTTGCATCCTCCTGCAACTGGGAGGGCAGCATGGTTTGGGCTGCAAACTTTTCCACATCCACCATCAATGCCACTCCATGATCAGTTATTAAGAGGTACAATTTAAGCAGAGCAAACAGGATCTTTTTTTTCCACTTCATGAGGTACACCTTGCTTCCATGCAGAGTTCTATCTAGCAGTATAGCCGCTGTTATGTTGTTCATTTATAAAATAAAAAAAGCCTGAACGTTTCTACTTGGACGAATTAGATCAGACACATTTAAATGTTAAGGATACATTTCAGTCGCATGAAAATAGAACCTTAGGGCTGCACAAATTCAATATGTACCATTTGTAGTTCCACAAACATGACTTTCCTCCTATATCATGTCTATACAGTCTTCCCCAAATGAAAGATGGAGTCTCATTATCCCTTGGGTTGCAGTGGCGAGTTGAAGTTTTGAGTATTTTTTAAGAAAACAATTGGCCCTCCAGAAATATTCCAACTTCTTGATTTTTAATTAAGGATTCAAAAAAATTACTTTTTTACGTTGGTCATTAATGAGCCTAAAGTTTCTCTAAAAAGCCATATCCAGTTTTCAGATTACAGAAACAATTATCTGCAGTAGTACATTTTTCCTCATCTAGACTGGCTACTGTTTTGCTTTCCACTTTTTACTTCTGAGCAGTGTAAAGTTTGTCCGAGTGCTCTTCATTGAGTGGCATGAGGATTTTCGTCTGGTCACTTTACACAACTCACCTCCAAACACACACTGCATCATCAAGGGAGGAGGGTCAGAGCGACATTGGAATTCACTTTGCTGTGACCTAACAAGGTGATGGTGCTATACTTCAGACGGAATAACATCCATTTTGGTTCAGGCCTTTTAAATCATAAATCACACGATCATTAGAAAAATGCTGTCAAAGGCGCTTATTATACAACAAAACAAGTAAGAACACATACAAGATGGATTTTCTTTTTGTTACCTGAGGGCTAACTGAGGGGGTCATTCAATATTTTCAACTGTTTCACAAGAGTATATTAAGCACTCTTAAGGAAGAGCACCCAACCTTGCAAATGCAAATACATTCAGCTGATTATCAAAAACATAAATCAACATTCATTAGTTTCCTTAAAGTCAGGAAAATTTCAGGAAAGTGAACTCAATTTAAGCTACCTAAATATTTTTCTGGTTACATTCGTAGATTCCACTTTAGAACCTAAATTAACTTTCAATGAGTTTTTTCAGAAGTCAGGAAAAATTTCTCAATGTACCCTTGTGAAAATAGCTGAAAGTGCTAAATGGTCCCTAAAGAATCCTGTCATATTTAAAGCTATCCTTGCAGCTTTTTAAACCACGTTTTATACTGTCAACATTAACTGTGTAGAAAACAAGCAAACCTTACACTTTACATAACTTTCACCAAAAGTCCAGGTGAAAAACCACATCACAATAACTTTTTAAATACTTTTTCGCGTTTCCAATTATTACCTTCTCTTCAAGGTGATTGAAGATGAACTCGATCACAACATCATCCTCAAATCCAAGCATTTCTGTCACTCTCTGAGTAATCCATGGCTTGATCACTTCCAGATTCACTTTGTGCATGTCCACCTGAAACCCAGTTGAAAAAAAATTACAATTAACAGCACACTTGGAACTTCCAACAGCCTCAGTGAGAGATTTTGTCTCAAGTCTATTGAGGTATGTTGTGACTGCCATCCAGCTAGAATTCATAACCAACATAGAAACAAGCCAGTATTAACATATCTTTTTCAAAAAAACTGCATGCTACCAATAACGATGGCATTATTGCAATTTAGCAGATTGAAGCATCAATACACATCACAACAAAATGACATAGCATTACATGATTTCTGAGCCCACCCAGCACCTATGAGTAGTATCAAACAGTATCGCAAGAGGAGAAATTCAAAAGGGAAAGTTGCTTTCCCCAGCTGCTCTTGCTCATCTGATAGCTTGTTTAGCAACAGAAGCCTAGCAGGTGGTCACTCAATCACCTTCGCAGTCATTGTAGAAGGGAAGTAAATAATTGAAGTAGGAGTGCTTTTACAGGGAAAGCAGAGTTGCACTAAAACAGTGTGCCTTACCTGACTGAATAGTTTTTTTTCCTTCAACTTGTATGTGCTAGTACACTGGTGATTTTATTACATTTAATTTTTATATAGCACTTGGTAGGATGTGTCCATTTGAGTTGCACCCAATTTTGAATATTTCTGCCTATTGGTTGAAATTACTCAAACTCGTGAACTGCACTGTATCGATTGTTTTATAAATTATTTGGAGGAGCTTAAAAAAAGTTCAGGTTTTTGAAAAGGTCCCCTCCCAAAAAAAATCTCCATGCTGAATATTTCAACACAAACTAAAGAGAAGAAAGTTTTTCATTTCACCAAGTGCCCCTTTTCCCCTCTAATTTCTACTGCACATTTGTTGCTTTACATTAAAATCTCTCAAACAGGCCATTTAACCCCTCGAGCATGTTCTACTATTTTGAATGAGATTATGGCTGATCTGCAACCCAACTCCATATACCTGTCTTTGCCCTATAACCCTTAATACCTTTGGTGAACAAAAAAAAAATCAATCTCAGATTTAAAAATTAACCGATCCAGCATCAACTGCTGCTTGGAGAGAATATTATGATCCACATGGAGATCAACAAACCAAAAGCACCAAGTTTATCAAATGTTCCCAATAAAAAAACAAATGGACAAGATTTCACTTATGTAACTTTTACTTTAATAAACTAAAAACAACATAAATTAAACATGAAATAACAGAAATCACAGCCAATATATATTTTACAGATTGCACGTTAATTAATACAACTAAGATAGATCTCACTGATTTACTGGGCAGTCCCCTCAGCATAAATGGCACCAATTACAGCCACAAAGTCCTTCACAAGGTCTGAACTTCTTCAGGTAAATCTCCAGATCCTATCTTCCAAGATGCAGTCTGCAAGTTTCACCCAGCAGCAGTTCCCTTTCAATCTCAAACTCCACAGGTACAATTTCCACCAAAAACAGCACACTACTCGGAATCTCAAGTCTGCTCACAACAGTCTTGATGGTGTAGATCCACCAGTATTTCTTTGTTACTGAAATCAGTTGCAGCAACTTGTATTTGCCAATGGCCAGCTCCCAAATTCAGCTTCCACTCTGCAGCTCTTCTGCAAAACACTGCCTGCAGCCTGCTCGAACTGTGCAATCTTGTGATCTGGGGATCACTCTGGTCAGATGACTGTCTTTTAGCTGGTTCCAACCAGTTGTCTCCCCAGAACTCTGAAGTTTAGTTTCACTTTTAGTTAGGGACTGTTTCAAAAATAAATGCTTTGAAACCAGAGTCAGTGCACCTAACAGAAAATTCAATTAGTCCTCTGTTGAGACAACAGCTTGCATATGCTCCTTCACTGGTCTCAAACTCCATCACAAGCATTTAAAACTTCTGACACTATGTAGAAGTGTCTTCTGAAAGGTCTGGCTCTAATTTTTTTTAGATTATGTCCCCTAGACCTACAATCCTCAGTCAACGGAAATAGTTTCTATTCACGCCATTTCACTTAATATCTCAGAACGCCTTCTAAAGCAAAAAAAAAACTACCAGCCAAGTGGTCGCAGCATAAGCAGCAGCTTAGTTTTGAAATGTCTATCAATGCTCGCAACAGATTTTTCTCTCAAATTGAAAGCCTAGCTATATCTTGGGGGTGCCTGGTATACAAACAACTGACAGTACCGTTTTTTCCACAATTGCACAATGCTTTTGGTCACTTATTAGACCTTTACCATTATGTTGTCTCCTCTCCAAAAAAAACTGCTTAAGCAACTCACGATCCAAAACCTCAACTTAGTGAAGTTGTAATCTTCTCCAAGATGACCGACAGCAATTTAGTGAATTTCATTTGATTAGAGAAATATTTCAACTACCTCGAACCACCATTATATTGAACCCTTGGATTGAAAAACTGTCAATGTCACTCCACTATTCAAGAAGGGTGAGAGATAATTTAGGAATTTATAGGCCTATAGACCTGTTGTTGAAAAATCTGTTTTTGGGTGGGGTGGGTGGGGGGGGTGTTGGTAGAGGCAGTTACGAGAATTTATGAGGGATAGAGTAACTGAGCATTTGGTCAAACAAACACTCAGACAGTCAAAGTGGATTAGTAAAGGCGAAATCATGTCGAACAAACCTAACTGATTTTTTTTTTCAGGTAAAAAATTGTAGTAGATGAGAGTGCTTATGCATTTTTTTTTTTAAATATGGACTTCCAGAAAACATTCAATAAGGTTCAACACAAGAGACCAAACAAAAATGAAAGCATATGGAAGCAACCTAATGACATGGGCATGGAACTGGTTATGAGGGAGAGACTAGGGATAATTCACAGGATGTGATTTACCCCTTAAAGTTAAGTGGCACAGTAAATAGTGTAGACAGAGCAGAAAATTGCAAAGAGGCATTGATAGATTAAGTGAATAGACAGAACAGTGGCAACTGGAGTTCAAAGTGGGAACATATAAGGCCATTCCCCTTGAACCTAAGACAGAGAGAGCAGATTTTTTCTAAATGGCAAGAAGCAAGGAACTGTATGTAGAGAATCATAGATTTAAGGGTCCAAGTACAGAATTCACTAATAGCTAGTGAGCAAGTATAAAGTTAAAAGGCCTAAAGGACTGGACAGGTTGGCTCCACAATTAATGGATATAGACCAAGGGTGCAGTTCTGTTGCATCAATCACTAAGTCACCTTTACCAGTCCTCCAGTACCTGGAAGTTTAAAGAGCTCCTGTCGAAACTTCCAAGTGTTCAAACCTACAACTGCAACAAAAGCAAATTAAGAAATGATGGCAGCAGATCTGAAGGTAGCAGCAAAGCAATGAGCAGCAAAGATCCCAGCAGAGCTCGAGTGGCATATGGGACAGTGGATGCCAGTAGACCAGACTATGCCAGATGGAAGAGGACAGCGGATGATGGGCAACAGACCAGAAATGAAAGTGACGAACAGCAATGACACTGGTACAGGAAACCACCTTCTTGATTTTAATACTTTTGTACATCGGGATTGACATTTTTCTTTATGGGGTCATCGGTTTATGCATTTTTTTTTATATTCATTCGTGGGATGTGGGCGTCGCTGGCTAGGCCAGAATTTGTTGCCCATCCTTAATTGGCCTCGGGAAGGTGGTGGTGAGCTGCCTTCTTGACCACTGCAGTCCTTGGGGTGTAGGTACACCCAAAGTGCTGTTAGGACTGGGAGGTTGAGAGTATGGAGGCTTGGGAAGTTTGTGTACATAAGCTGTGAAAACGTGTGCAAATGCTTCTCCAATAAAGGTAGACGTTTCATTAAGAAAAAAGCAATTACATTAGACATGAACAGAAAGCACAAAAGAGAACTGAAAAAGAAATGGGGGGAGGGGAGTGTGCAAGGTTTGAATAGCTGTAACATAAAGAAATCCAGAAGTCTTTCATTAACATGTGTAAAAGCGCGGTCAAGGAAGAGCAGGGACAAAAAAGGCAATCTTGTGGAGGCAGAGGGCAATACTGAGGTACTAAATGCATCTGCCTTCACTGCAAAGGAAGAAACTGCCAATGTCATAGTAAGAGGAGGTAGTAAAGAAACTGGATAGGATAAATATAAAAGGAGCTATTTAAAAGGTTGGCAGTGCTCAAAGTAGAAAAGTCATTCCCATCTGGATGGGATGCACCCTAGGTTGCAAAGAGAAGCAAGTGTGGAGAAGGCAGAGGCTCTGGCCACAAACTTCCAATCTTTCAATGTGAGAGCAGCGCTAGAAATGTTGAAGTAACAGAGAGCACTGATGAAGGCAGTAAGGCTGATGTTGTGTATATGGACTCAAAATGTTTGATAAAACATCCACATTTTGAGAATAAAAGCAAAATACTGTGGATGCTGCCTCCTCTTGTCTTTTTTTGGTAATTTACCCCCGCAGAGAGAATTTCTGTAACTTTCAGTGTAAGAAGTAAACATTTTTTTAAATATATGTTGCGACCTGTGGAGAAGTGGAGGAAAAGACGCCTCGGTCGTAACAAAAGGGGGTGCAGGAACACACTTCAGGGTTTATGTATACAAATCTTTGAAGACAAGGTACAAGACAAGTTGCAAATGTTGTTAAAAAAAAACTAATGGCATAACTGACTTTATAAAAAAAGGGGCATCGAGTACAAAAGCAAGGAAGTTACGCTAGACCTTTATAAACCCTTAATTAGGCTTAAGCTAATTATGGGCACCACACTTTGGAAGGATGTCAAAGCCTTGGAGAGGGTGCAGAAGAAATTTACTAGAATTGCGCCAGGATGAGAGACTTCAGTGATGAGGAAAAGCGAAGAAGTTAGAGTTGATCTCTTTACAGCAGGAGAAGACTAAGTCAATAGAAGTATCCAAAATCATGAAGGGCTCCGATAGAGTACATAGGGAAAAACGGTTTCCAATGGCAGGTGGTCAGTATCTAGGGGATACAGATTTAAAGTAATTAGCACAAGAACCAGAGAAGAGGTAACTTGCTGCATTTAAAAAAATTATAATCTGGAATGAATTGCCTAGAAGGTTGGTGGAAACAGATTCAATCGTAACTTTCAAAAGAGAACTGGATAAATACTTGAAAAGGAAAAATTTGTAGGTCTATAGGGAAAGAACAGGGAAGCAGGACGAATTGGATAGCTCTTTAAAAGAGCCTGCAGGAGCATAATGGACCAAATGGCCTCCTTCTGTGCTGTATGATTCTATGATGTACTACGACCAGGTGCGAAAGATGCCTGGGGGACTCAGTTAACGGCTACGGATATACGATGCGCCCATGCTAGCATGCACACGTGATACATACACGCAAAGAAGGACAGAAAAGTAGAACAGTTTGAGGCAATATCTTGTTACTGTTTCTCGAGCTGTAGTCTTTGATTGAAGATATGGTCTTGCGTTTCGTTGGGGCCCAGCATTCTTCGTAAACCTTGTACACATAGGAATTTTTTTCTGAGTTTGCTTGTCTTCACAAGATTCAGTTCTATGGGAAAGAGATAGAGACAGACAGGAGAGATGTTCTCAGTCCATGAGCACACTGCGCTGTCTTCAAAATCCTTTGTCGGAAGTTCAAATTCTCTACAGCCAGTCATGTGACTAAAACTGGGCTGACCACTTGTGTATTGGGGAAGCAACTGCTGGGTCCCCATTGTTTCAACATTGTCTGACACTATGCAAATGTCCTTCCAGTCAGGGCTTGCAATTTTAAGTTTTTGCTCATGTGGCAAAATACTGTGTTCCTCAATCCTGGCAGGTGGGGGGGTTTGCCGGACACCTCCACACCCAGGGGAATGAAATGCGATTTGAAGAAAACAGCGAATTTCATTACAGAGTTTGAGAGAAATACAAGATACAGAAAGAAACCCATTTCTCTCATTCATTTCCATTCACCAATCGAAAAGCTCATTAAAAAGAGTCTGTTCTGGGTGCCAGGGCTGCTTTAATTTCCCCCTTTTTTCCCTCAGGAGTGTTAGTTGGGGGGCGGGTCTATCCTGCACTTGGTCATGCAAAGACTTTTGGCTTCAGGGGATGGGGTGGTTCCCTTTTCCTATGACTGTGAGGGAGTCTTTCGGACACTCCTGCCTGCAGGTATTTGTGCAGACTTAGCTGCATTCTCTTGAGACACTATGACTAGGTGGGGCATCACCCTCAGTTTCTCTGCCACCTAGAGATATCTTTGTCTCTGCAGGTTCCTGTAAATGCTGTTAGCAATTCTGGTGGGGTGCTTCTAGAGTCTGCATTTACATAGGAGGATGTGGGGTCTAACTTTTCACATTTTTCTAGGTTGGTTGACCGGGCGGGAGGGGTTTTCATCTGGGATTCTTCCCAGACTTCCTTTGGTCGCTTTTTCCCCTTCTCTTTCTAAACTTTTGACAGCCATGTGCCTGCCTGTCCCCTTTTGTTTTGGCGGCAGTCCCTTACAGTTCAACAGCCCTCTGCTGGAGGGTCCTCCTAACACTGGTACAGCACTTAGGGATGCAGGTTTCACTGTAGGTTGGGGTTTCCCCTCAAACTGGCACATGTGGCAACTCCTGCAATACTCCACCGCATCTTTGTGGCGTTTTGGCCAGTCAAACTGCTGCTGCCAGCATGTACAGCTACTGCAGTGGGCACTTAATATCTCTCCCCGGTACCTCTGTTACCACTAACTGGTGAACTACTGTCTACTCCTCGCAGACCTGAGGGCAAGGAGAACGCCATTTCATCAGTACCTCATTCTTTAAATAGTAGCAGTCAGGGACTCTCCCCCCACCCGCTTCAGACTGGGCAGCCTGTGCTAACTCTCGCAATACTGAGTTGACTCACTGAGCCTCACCTAGGGAAAATCCATTTAATTCATTCCCTGGGTCTCCTAACTTTCCAAAGAAAGTCTCAGACAGGTAGACCTCATGGTCATTTGCCTGCAGTGTCAATGCAGTCACCTCTGGGGGGGGTGGGGTGGTGGTTCTGGTTTGATCATGGCCTGACTACACTACACATTCAGGGACTCTGCAAGGGACAGTCTCCTGTCACCGCCCTACCTCCTGCAGTCTTTCCTTCACTATTGGCGCGGGGGGGGAAAGAGGGCAACCACCTTCACCCCCGCCAGATCATTACCTAGGTGGTCAGCCCCGTCCACAGGCAAACTAGGGACGATCCCTACAGTCAGTCATCGGTCCCGAAACTAGGTCACACTCCAGGTGGACCCAGTGCACAGGTACAGACATACACTGCCCTCCAATACCATTCACCACCATTTTGGTGTTCACTGCACTCTGTGGGGGAAAAGGGCAGGCCTTTTCCCAGTAAAAGGGATCTAGTGGCCCCCATGTCCCTAAGAATCACTATGCGCTTGCTTGCCCCACTCAAGGGATATGAGGCTATTTTCCCTTCAAATATCAAAACCCTGATAACCTTCAGGAATCCTATTAGCTTTTCCTGCACTGGCCGCAGTAAGCTTCCTGGATTGCACTCTTACTGCAGTTAAAGCCACAGCTTGTTCTGCTGTGCTTTGCATCAGGATCCCATTGCCACTCAGCAGATGTGCCCTGATTTCCACATTAGTTTCCAGCAGTCAGCTTTTAAATGCCCTACCTTATTACAATGGAAGCACACATGTCTCCGAGACTCTCTCTTGCTCCCAGCACCTTCCTTTTTTCGTGTCTCCTGCTTTCCTTTCCAGGACTGCCTGGACAGATATCACCTTCCCACCCTTTGTCCTTTTCGAATTTGTGGGGGTGATCAGGAAAGGTTCTCCCCTGGGAAACTGACATAAATTAAAGCAAATTCATCGGGAAGAACAGCTGCTTGCAGGGCTCTCTGAACCCACTAGTCCTCGACATGAGCTTTTATTGAGAATGGGAGAGTGTTTTTAAATTCCTCTACCAGGATTACTTCTGAGTCTCATAGCTGAGCTGTATTTTTAAAGCCACTGCTCGCTTCATTCAAACTCCACATAAGTTCAATTGGCTTGCTTTTTGAGGGTTCTAAACTGCTGGCGGTAGGCTTCGGGTACTAATTCATATGCCCCGAGGATTAGAGGCCTGCTCAGGTCGGGAAAAAAGAACCCGACCCGAGCCACAGCGGACCCGAGCCTGACCCAGCCAGAGTCCCTCTGATTTAGCTCAGAGCCAGACACGACCCCACCCTGACCATCCGTTTACTTACCTTCCGACTGGGTAACTCCACGAAGCTGCAGCGCATGCATGATGACGTCACAGTGACGTCAGTCGCTCACTGCGCAGTCTCAGTTTCGTCTCGGACTCCCAGCTCAGTTAAGTTTTTTTTTTAAAAGCCAGACCCTGGAGATGGGCCCGACCCCAACCCGACACATCGTCGGTTCCAGTCAGGTTTGGGTCGGGTAGCAGGCCTCTACTGAGGATAGCATTTTTGGTCAGTTCATAGTTTGATGAACTCTCATCTGACAGCAAGGAATAAACCTCATGGGCTTTTCCTGTTAGTTTGCTTTGCAATGAGAGACCAGGTCTCAGCTGGCCATTTGAGTTGCCTTGCCAGTTTCTCGAAAGACACGAAAAATGCTTCTTCAATGAGTAAGATGTATTTTGAAATTAGTTGGGCACATTTTAGCAATTTTGTACCCAGTCCTGAATTATGCTGCTCCGTATTGGCCTATATTCACTGGAAATACTCCATCACCCCTTAGCTAACTCAAGCCACTTCAACTCTCGTTCTACGCATTCTTTCCAGAATATTCTCTCTCTCCTGCCTTTTATTTTCTTCACGTTCCTTTTGGAATGCCCCCTTTCTCCCTCTCCTGTCCTCTCTCTCCCCGTCTTCTAATTCAAGTTTCCTTTGTTTCAATTGTATCTTTGCTAGCAGTACCCTCTCTGGCTCTGCTTCTAACACTGCCTCTTTTTCTGCAGATTCAAGGGGAAAAAAATAGTTGACGATTAGCCTCAGGAGTTCAGACTTCCTAGCCACGTACAGTGATCTCACACTGTTCAGCCATTTTTCTCACTCCTCCATAGATAGTGCTTTTAACTTATCAAAAGTTACTTCACCCTGGTTTGGAGAGCTAAAAGCTTCAGTTGCAGACATGTTAGTATACAATCACGCACAACTACAAGAAAACCCGTACTGATTTGCTCTTTTTGATTGGTAACAATTTGGCTCCCCGCTTCCAATTTCGCTCGTTTGTCTGTGCCTAACAATCCTGGACGAGCCCCCAACTTCTGTTACGACCAGGTGCGAAAGGTGTCATGGGGTCTGTTATCATCTTTACCTGGTTTTATTGTAACAGGGTTTATTTTAAACACACTGGTTTGAGCTCCCCCTTTGTAAATCTTTGCCTTATAATTGGAAAGTTGTGAACAAAGAAATGAGTATAAACAGACTTTCTGTGGTTTAAAGATGAAATTTATTAAACCTTAAACTCTAATACGGTTAACGCCTACGGATATACATGCCCACGCTAGCTTGTGCACGCAAGACACATATAAGGACAGAAAAGAGAAGAAAAGTAGAACAGTTTGAGGCAATATCTTGTTACTGTTTCGAGCTCACTGTAGTCTTTTGATTGAAGATATGGTCTTGCGTTTCATTGGGGCCCAGTATTCTTCGTAAACCTTGCTCATGTAGGAGATTTTCTTGGAGTTTACGTGTCTTCACAAGATTCAGCTCCGTGGGAAAGAGATGGAGGCAGGCAGACAGGAGAGGAGATGTTCTCAGTCCATGAGCACACTGCGTTCTGTCTTCAAAATCCTTTGTTGGAAGTTCAAATTTTCTGGAACAGCCAGTCATGTGACTAAAACTGGGCTGACCACTTGTGTATTGGGGAAGCAACTGCTGGATCCCCATTGTTTCAACATTGTCTGGTACTATGCAAATGTCTTTCCAGTCAGGGCTTGCAATTTTAAGTTTTTGTTCATGTGGCAAAATACTGTGTGCCTCAATCTTGGCAGGTGGGGGTGGGGGGGGGGGGTTAGCCTGACATGTTTAAACAGGTTTCTGCCTGACCCAAAAACATTTAACTATGATGTAACCCACTCACTGGCTGCAACATGAATCAGTACACGTCTAAACTTAATCTCTAAAGGAGTGCTTGTTTTTAACTGAATACGTGTCATCAAAATTTCAGGTTTAGTGCTGGAATAGAGCATGACAAGTGTAACTTTCTGAGAGTCTAAAGAGTGAACAGTACGCTATCAGGTTCCACATGTACACTGACGACAATTCTAACAACACCCTCCTTCAACCACCCTACTGTCTGATTTGACACACTGCTTATCCAACATCCAGTACTGGATGAGCATATCCGCTCCATCACCAAGACTGCCAACATCCACACTCTCACTGATAGATTCCACCCCTGCCTCAGTTCATCTGCTGCCAAAAACATCACCTTTGCTGAGACACAACTATTCCAATGCTCTCATGGACAACCTCCCATCTGCCACCCTATATAAACTTGGCCTGATGCAAAACTCCGTGGCCCACACCAAGTCCCATTTACACATCACATCTACATTTGCTAACCTTATCTGGCTCCCAGTCCAGCTACACTACAATTTAAAAATTCTCATCCTTATTTTAAAGTCCCTCCAGGGACTCACCCCTCCAAATCTCTGTAGCTTCCTCCAGCCCTTCAAGCCTTTGAGATCCTCCAATTCTGGCCTCTTGCACACCGGTTTTCAACCATCGGCAGCCGTGCCTTCTGTTGGCTTAGTCGTAAGCTCTGGAATTCCCTTCCTAAACGCCTCTGCCTCCTTTCCCCTCCTTTAAGACATTACTTACAACGTACCACTTCGGCCAAGCTTGGTCATGTGTCCCATCTTATTTAGCTTGGTGCCAAATTTTGTTTAACACTCCTTTGAAGATATTTTACTATGGTAGAGGCATCATATAAATGCAAGTTGTTGTGGTTGTACTGAAAAGTACATAACTATTAACGCAAGGTAAAATGAGTATACACTACCTTTTTCTCAAGACATTCTGCAAATTTCAACTGCTTTAGGAGTTTCTTCTGTTTGTTGCTGAAACGGTTGTCTTGTTCTGCACTGGTTCCCTATAGGAGAAATAAAAAATACTAGTTAGAGTGCCTTATGTTGTCAACTCACTTTTAAAAAATGGAATTACAGTACTATATCTCTCCCCAGTATGACTAGTGGAAACAGTACATGAACGACACACGCCATTATTAATACACAAAATCAGCCAACAGTGGCTGGCACCGCAGCCTCACAGCTCCAGCGACCCGGGTTCAGTTCTGGGTACTACCTGTGAGGAGTTTGCAAGTTCTCCCTGTGACCCCGTGGGTTTCCTCCTGGTGCTCCAGTTTCCTCCCACGTGCCAAAGATTTGCGTGTTGATAGGTAAATTGGCCATTGTAAAAAAATTGCCCCTACTGTAGGTAGGTGGTAGGAGAATTGAGGGAAGGTGGGGATGTGAGAAGGAAAAATGGGATTAATATAGGATTAGTATAAATGGGTGGCTGATGGTCTGCGTGGACTCGGTGGGCCGATGGGCCTGTTTCGGTGCTGTATCTCTCTATGACTCTATAACAAGTTATGCTGTTAAGAACCACCAGAGGTTGCTGGGCGATTTGCAGTTCTCTGTTTGCTTCTCAGAAACTGCATCTTGCCTTTAGGCCTCCGCTATTCTTAAGTACTTGCTGGATTTGCATATTAATTGTCCTTTAATGCTCCATAGAAAATTAAGTCTGATTGTTAAGAGTGTTGGGTCCCTTTTAATTACATAATTGTTAATGCCATGCCCATCAAAACCTCTGCAATTCTGCCCAACCCCAGCTCTTTCTCCTTAGCGCTGCAATTTTCTCTTTCACATATTTATCCAATTCCCTTCTGAAAGTTATTACTGCATCTGCTTTCATCACATTTTCAAGCAGTGCATTCCAGATCACAACTCGCTGTGTAAAATAAATTCTCATCTCACTTCTGGTTCTTTTTGCCAATTACAGTAAATTTGCATTTAAATCGCTATTTCATGCCACTCTGCACTCAAACCTTTCTATGGGGTCTGAAGGAGCATCATCAGGAAGGTGTTGGCCTGGGAGATATTGCAATTAAACAACTAGTCAAAACAGTTTTCTTTTATGTGTAATGCATCCAATATATTAGATTTAAAACAGGAAAAGCATAATAGCTATTTGTACTTCGCTGCACGAACTGAAAAGGATTAACACTGCCAAGCATATACTGTAACCTTCGACATTGATAATGAAGATGCTACACTAAATTGAACCCAGCTGAGGCTATGATACTATAGTCCTGAACTACAGCAGAAAACTTAACGAATTACTCTAACTACTGTTTGCAATAAGCTGACATCAGTTTTGCCTTTGATTGCAAAATAGTGTAATAAAGTAATTGTTAGTTGTACAAACTGTATTCTGTTCAGTTCTTGCTCAATAACTTCTTGGTAAGGAGTTAAATAAATTCTTGCAATTCACTGTTCATGTACAATAAAGAGCCAAATTAGTCATCACACACAGAAATAGACCCAACTCTCAATTCATAATCAATACACCAATTAATTGCAGCTTCTTTTAATTAATCCTTCCTAGTACAATTTTCTCTCCTGCTTTTCCAAAGGCACCGATTCTTGTTCGAGTACAGTTCCATGAGTCACTGGCAGCGCTCAGATATCTCAGCCATGTATATATTCTTTAGTTGTAAGCCTAGACAATATCAGAAGGCAATTACACTACAGAATGGAACACAACCGTGCTGTATCCTTTCCTCACTCAACATGACCATGGATAAATTTTCCAGTAAAGGTTCAATGGATATTGATCAGGAATGGGAACCCACCACCACCACTCCCACCTAAACCATGGGGATTGAGGCTAATTGAGATAACCAAATGTTGCCCTGGATATCAGCTAATACAGTGAAAAGGTGAAATGAGACTGTCATTTGCGGATCTTAATATCACAACACAGCCACATTTGAACAACTTTGAAAAATATATTTTTGGAATGCACTTTTTCTGAACCAATTTTCATTTCCCAATTTATCTTAAATGTACAATTTAAACAAACATTTCTAGATAATAAGAACTCTAATTTTATGTTCTTAAACCCTATTTTTGGTAACATGGAAGTTTTTTTTTGTTCTAAGCGATCTGTGCTGGCAAGTGGAACATCTACAAAATTTGACAAACCGTCTTGACATTTCGCATTCCCAAGTCAAGGTTTCAGTTAGATGTACCATCTATGCTTTTGTGTATCTATCCAAATTCTTGGATGATTTTTCCTGCCCACAGACATACCGGACAGGACACGATGGGCCAAGTGGCCTCTTTCTATGTCTTAAACTTTCTATGATTCTATCTATAATCATGCAAATTCAATTTGTTTGCGATAGAAGCCCTCACACACCATAATCAAAACTACAACACTATCCAGCCACCAAGTTCTCCACAGCTTCCAATGTTCTCATTCACAAGTTTGCTTCCACACTAAAGATCAACCTTCAGTTTTTCCTCTTCAAGATATTCCATCTAGCATTCAACCAACAATAATTGACTGGGCATCAATAGGACTCAAATTCCTAACCTTCAGATTGAAGATGTGTACTCTACTACATGCTAATGAACAAAATAGTAATGAAATTAGAATAAATTAAGTTTACATCACTTAACTGAGATCAACTGCAAAGCCCTTTCTGTCATTATGACAGCAGCCACCATAACACAGACAAATTAGACCTTCTGTTCCATATGGTTTCATTCCATTCCACAGTTGGTCTTTACCAACTTAGCCATTGGTGAACTCCCTTGAGGAATTCTTAACAAAATAAGAGAATGTAATTTTTGAGTCACACCAAGTTGAAAATGCAAGAATTCCTCCTCTTTCCTCCCCCAAAGATACTAACTGGAGTTAAGTTACACAGACACCCTCCAACACCTTACCCAGGCGGCTGTTAATCTGTAGGCAAACCTAGATAGCATGTGCCAACAGGCATTTCATCCATAGAGGGTTTCACAGCCAAGTCCCAACAAAACCTCCATACAGCAGCACTTCCTAACCTAGGGGAGCAGAAGCCAATTTTAATACCAGTACCAACGATCAAAGAAATGGGATCAAACCTGAGATAACCTTGGTCTGTATAGTTCAGTTACTCAGTGGACAAATTTGTTGAGTCATCAGGGTAGCTCTTTAAATGAAATAGTTTTTTTAAAAAAAATAGTTTTTTTTTTAAAAACATGCTACAGTTTAGAAGATTTAAGCAATGGGTTATTTTAGAGTCATAGAGAGGTACAGCACTGAAACAGGCCCTTCGGCCTACCGAGTCTGTGCTGACCAACAAACACCCATTTATACTATTCCTACATTCATCCCATATCCCCTACCACATCCTCACCATTCTCCTACCACCTACCTACACTGGGGGCAATTTACAATGGCCAATTTACCTATCAACCTGCAAGTCTTTGGCTGTGGGAGGAAACCGGAGCACCCGGCGGAAACCCACACGGTCACAGGGAGAACTTGCAAACTCCTTCTGTTGATAGGATAAAAATGTGCAAAATTAGCAAACTAGTCACTTAAATCATTGTTATTGCAGTTAAAAATACAATGGATGCAAAAGATGCGACAATTTCCAATAAATTGAGGTAGCACAACTTTGGCAAAAAGTAGCTTTAAATTAAAATCAGCACTTAATGAAAACTGAACAAAGTTCTGAAGCATGAATTATTTAATATAAATTAATGCCCACATGGTAAAAGTGCTAGCCAGTTTCCAATGCCGATTTGATGAACAGGGTGATGGGATTAAACAATCTCCTCTCTTTGTAAGGTGCCTTAAAGAAATGACTGAGCAGTCTCAGCCCAGTTACTTGTGGCTGCGGGTTCACCAGATATAATTCCCTATAATTTGGTAACAAATGGCAAAACTATTCAGCAAAATTCCTAGGATGGCTAGCATGGGAAATGGAAATATTGGCACTGTTGCAGAATCTGGAATTAGGTAGAGAGCTTACTATTTCTTGCCTGAGCTATACTTGAGTTAAGAGTACTTCAAGCAGTGTCAAAACGTCACTCCATTCACCTTGACTTGCAACAAAAGATTACTCCCCCACCCAAAATAAGATTTCTACTGCATTGGCATTCTAGTGATTTATCAACTCCCAGCTTTGCCAAATAATTTTGAAACCTGTAACAATATTCATCAAATTGTATGAGCCTAAAGGATCTTTCAAATAAACATTATTCACCGCCTCTTCATATTAAATAAGAACTATAAGTTGTAGATACAAAATAAGGTCACTACTTCCAGCCCATATACACAGAGGTCATCAATCACCACTTATCACCTTAGAATATAATTTTTCTGCTAAAATTTCTTGGTATGAGTCAATATCTGTGCAAAGTCAATCATGTACAATATTATAATTTAAGTAAAAACAAGAAATGCTGGAACCACTCAATGAAGGGTCACTGACCCGAAACGTTAACTCTGCTTCTCTTTCCACAGATGCTGCCAGACCTGCTGAGTGGTTCCAGCATTTCTTGTTTTTATTTCAGATTTCCAGCATCCGCAGTATTTTGTTTTTATTATAATTTAAGTGTTGAACCAGATGACCCAAGAAGTAAGGTTTGCATGGAAACACATTCAATCTTCACAGAAAAATGAGGTCCTGGTAACCCTGACAAACTAACAGTTGTAAGTAAAAAACACATTCATAAAATACAAAAGAGGAATGCAATGTATACACTAATATCTGTGCAGAGAAGATTCAGGAGAATGGTTCCAGAATGAGGAACGTTAGTTACCTGAATAGGTTGGAAAAGCTGGATCTGCTCTCCTTAGAGAAGATTAAGAGATTTGATAGAGGTGTTGAAAATCATGAGGGGTCTGGACAGAGTAGGTGGGGAGAAACTGTTCCCATTGCCTGAAGGATCCAGAACCAGAGGACACTGATTTAAGGTGATTGGCAAAAGCACTACATGAGGACATTTTCCTTTTTTTTTTACACACAGCAAGTGGTTAGGATCTGAAATGCACTGCCTGAGTGTGGCCAAGGTAGATTCAATCAAGGCTTTCAAAAGAGAATTGGATAATTATCTGAAGAGAAAAAATCTGCAGGGCTACAAGGGAAAAGGCAGGGAGTGAGACTAGGCGAGTTGCTCTTGCAAAGAGCTGGCAGAGACATGATGGGCCAAATGGCTATCTTCTGTACTGTAATCATTCTATGATCTGTAGGATTTACAAATTGCAGCGAAGTTATTGGACTAAACTTAAAAAGAAAGCTCAATTAGTTTATGAAGAAAATAAAATCGTGTTTCAAAGAAAGTCCTAAACCTTCGCCATATACAAAAAATTAAAATAGCTAAATGGCAGTTGTAGCATAAAACAAATGAGTTATACTTTCAGAATTTACCAGACATGGATTTTGAATATCACACCAACCACCTGAGTACTAAAGATGTTTACACTAAAGATGGAATTCATGTATCTGCATTAGAAACAAATTACCAAAACAAAAATTAATCTCAACACCATGCACTTATATATGCTACAATCTGCTGTATTTTTCATGTCACACTACCTCAACAGCTCACTGTTAAAGCAAGGGCATTTAAAATTAAATATGTATTCAGTATATAAATTATACAGGATACCTTATGATTAATGCTGTCTTGTAATCTGATCAATGGAAGAGAAAGGGATTCAGATTAATTAGAAGCCAGAAAAAAACCTCAAACTTTCCTCTGAATTTTGATTCATGGTACTGAAATTGTGTTTTTAAAATCATCTCAACATTAAGTGGATTTCCACTTTTTACTGAGTGGCTCCACGTGAACAATGCCCAATGACTTGAGAAAAACTGTCAGAAAGCCATTGCAAGATTAAAAAGTGCATTACCATACATAATACAGTGAGTGCTGTAGCATCAACCCACAAAGACCAAAAAGTCCTAAATGCAATCCCAGGTCTATTCTAATTTCAGCTAAAACAGTGGTAAGCACCATAACCTTGTTGAGGCTCACAATCTTGTGGGAAAGTGCAGCCGGGGTAAGAAGATTTTTTTTTAAATCCTGCTCTTGACTGATCCACAGACCCCTGCTGGAAAAAATATGTCTGCATATACTCGTTAATAGTAGAATACAATTTGGCTGTGATGCCTTAATATTTCAGAGACATATCAGAGATAATGTGGACTTGTACTTATAGACATCTATCCAAGGATTTTTACCATAGCATGGATTACTAAATGCAGGGTAGGAGGGAAAAGGACTTAATTATAAGCATACAATGAATGAAACTAAATCAGCACACGGAGATCTGAAGCAAGACCTGGAAGTAACAGTGTTGCATGAGACTTTCAATGTGCAATGTTATAAAGCAATTAAAATAGCTAACAATGCTATGATTATTTGCAAAAAAGATACAGCTGCATTAGACACAAGCAACAAGACTGATCAACATTAATGGGATAACACATTACAGGAGATTAGAGAAGCTCAACATTTACAGACTAAGATGACAGCAAAAAGTGAACTACCCTCTATTCTACTCTTACTTATTCAATCATAATCACAATTCATCTGGCATTGCCTTCTCTTCCCACCCCTACACTGATGCATCCAGTTCTCCCCTTCTTCTACATGTTGCCCCTTGCTGGTATCGTCCAGAGATGGCATCAGCTTCCACATATGGACTGTTGATACCCAGTTCCACTTCGCCAGACCAATCCAATGCCCATGCTATCAGACTCAATGAGTCCCAATTTCCCCTAGTTAAACATTGGGGAGACCAAAGACATCAAACTGTACCCTCCATGATTCCATCCTCACCCCCCATATGAGTCTGAGCCACTTCCCAATTCCAGCACTCCAACCCTGAACCAAGTTTCCAGCACCAATTTCCTCTCCATCTCAAAGACCACACACTTTCATAGGACCAGTAGGAAAAAGAATAGGCTATTCAGCCTCGTGCCCATACCAGTTAGATCATGGCTGATCTGTACCCCAGCTCCATTTCTACAACTTTGTTCCATATACCCGATAATTACTTAATTTCAGTCTTGAAAATTTCAACTTACCCAGCAACCACAAACTTTCAGGGGAGCAAGTTTCAGATTTTCATTACGTTGTATGAAACAGTGCTTGGTTTCACTCCTACATGGCCTAACTCTAATTTTAAGATTGTGCTCCCTCATTCTAGATTCCCTAAGCAGAAGAGATAGTTTCCCTGTATCGACCCTATCGAATTCCTTAATCATTTTAAATATTCTAATTAGACCAGTCCTCAGCCTAAACTCAAAATAGCAACTTTCACTTATATAGCCACTTCAAACCCTCAGGATGTCCCAAAGCACTTTACAGCCAATAGTTTTGAAGTTTCACTGTAACGTAGGAAACTTGACAGTCAATTTGCACACAGTAAGGTCTCACAAACAGCAATGAAGGACCAGATAATCTGTTTTCGTGCTGTCAGTTGAGGGATACATAACGGCCAGGACACAGAGAACACACTGCTTTTCTTTGAAAAGTGCTGTGGGATCTTTTACATGCACTTGAGGAGGCAGGTGAGACCTCAGTTTAATGTCTCTTTTCTCATCCAAAAGACGACACCTCCAATACAGGGCTCCCTCAGTACTGCACTATTCTCATGTTCTCCTGGTGGATCTCTCAACTTCCACCCTCCGTAAACTTCAGCCAATCCAAAACTACACTGCCCATATCTTCAGTTCTGAAACGTTAGCATCTGTGGCGAGAGAAACGAAGTTGTTACGCCAGCTGAGTATTTCCAGCATTTTCTGTTTTTAATTAAGATTTCCAGCACCCACAGTATTTTGCTTTTGTATGACTGCTTAGACCTTATCCCGCACCACGTAGCGCTCACCCATAAATCCTGTCCGAATGAACCCACATTGGTTCCCAATAACTCAAAACCTAAAATTCTCGTACTTAAATCCCCTGATTACCTCACCCCTTTCCACTTCTAAACTTCTCTAGCCCTACATCCCTCCCAAAAACTCAGCTCTTCAACCAAGATTTTTGGTCAACCATCTTAATATTGCTTTCTTTGACTTAGCATTCATTTTTTTCCTTATGTCTCTAAATTACCTTGGGGTAATTTTGTTCCACATTCAACAAGTGCAAGTTGTTGAGCTGGATGAAATATACCAAATCTTTAATTGCATAATTCATGGGTTGGGGTGCAGTAAGGATGCAATTGTACTATTGGCTGCTAACGCAGACGGCATCTGCAACTAAGAGTGCAACATCAAGAAAAAGACTCAATTTTAACTAGAAATCAAAGAGGTTTAGCTGTCTGTAAACTTCAGGTTCCTGGTCAAAAACTCTCTCCTTTTCAAAATCAAAATACTGTGGATGCTGGAAATCAAATAAAAGAAAATGCTGGAAACACTCAGCTGGTCTGGCAGCATCTGTGGAAGAGAAACATTTCAGGCCTGTGACCTTTCATCAGACTGGGAAAAGTTAGAAATGTAATAGGTTTTGAGCAAGCAAAGGAAAGGTCTGCAATAGGGTGGAGGGCAGGACAGATTAAATGACAAAGTGTTCATGACGCAAGGCCAAAGGGACAAGTAATGCGACAAGTAAAGAAACAAAAGTTTGTCTAGAGAATGCATGAATGGCAGGATGAATAACTGTCATTCGAAAACAAAGTAAAACAAGGGGGAAAAAGACAAACTAAGAAAACAAACAAAATGGGAGTAGAGGTTATCAAAAATTGATGAACTCATGGTTGTCATGAAGGCTGTAAAGTGCCCAGTGTTACTATGGGTACCTGCATAGATCCTAGCTAAGCCTACCATTTTGTAGTAAATGTCAAACATTCTTGTTCCAGTCCTACATAGGCACCCCCCTCACCTCTTTTTCCAGTACACTGATGACTATCAGCGCATTTCCTGCTCTTGCCCTGAAATGGAAAATTTAATTGACTGCTTCCAATTTCCACCCTTCTCACCTTTACACGGTCGCTCTGAGTGTCTCGGCTTCACAGTCTCCATTTCTGGAGATAGGCGAACAACCAACATTCACTACAAGCCAACTAACTACCACAGCCTCCTCGACAACACTTCCCACTTCCTGACAGGATTCTATTCCATTCTCCCACTTTGTCTGTTGCATCATTTTGGACGATGCAATCTTTCATAAGAGCACACAATGTCTTCCTTTTTCCTCAACCAAGGATTCCCTCTGCCACCCGTGGTTGACAGGGCCCTTGACCACATCAATTCCATTTCACTTACCTCTGCCTGCCAGAACCACAATAGTGTTCCCTTTCTCCTCACCTTCCACCCTACCCATGTTAAATGGATCACCTGCCATTTCCATCATCTCCAGCTTGATGCCACCACCAAACACATCTTCCCCTCCCCTTTCAGCACTCTAAAGGGACCATTCCCTTGGAAATACCCTGGTCCACTCCTCTCACTCCCAACACACCCTCCCCTTCCTATGCAAGAGGAGACACAACACCTGTCCTTTTACCTCCTCCCTTCTCACTGTCCAAGGCCTCAAACACTCCAAACGAACAGCATTGGGGAGACCAAATGCAGGCTCGGTGACCCCTTTATGAAACACCTCCATTCAGTCCACAAGCATGACCTTGAACTTCCTATCACCTGTCATTTTAATTCTCCACCTTACTACCATTCTGACCTCAACCTCCTGCAGTGTTCCAATGAAGCTCAACGAACATATCTTTCAAATGGGCACTTTACAGCTGTCTAGACATCAATTTCAATAATTTTATATCACAACTGCTGGCCCCATTTTGTTTCCTTTTTCTTTACTGGTTTGTTTCTTTTTTCCCCTTTGCTTTCAGATTTCATGATCCTGCCATTCACATCTCCCTTCGATACACTGTGTTTCTCTACTTCTGCCTTTACCACTCCCATTGGCCTTGCAACCTGAAACCTTGTTATTTGATCTCTCCTGCCCTCCTTTTGTTCTTTTGCCCCACTCTCCCCCCATTCGCTTGCTGAAAACCTATTACATTTCTAACTTTTCCCAGTTCTAATGAAAGATGACAAACCAGAAATGTTTCTCTCCCCACGCATGCTGCCAGGCCTGCAGAGTAGTTCCAGCAGTTTGTTTTTATTAAAGTAAAAGCAAAATACTGTGGATGCTGGAAATCTGAAATAAAAACAAGAAATGCTGGAACCACTCAGCAGGTCTGGCAGCATCTGTGGAAAGAGAAGCAGAGTTAACGTTTCGGGTCAGTGACCCTTCTTCGGAGTTGGTTTTTATTTCTCCTTTTTTAAAAGACTGTTTTACAGCAAATTGATGGCATGTGCTGACCACAAAGTTCTTGGGAAAAAAAGAGACCAACTTTTACCACTTGTCAAGCTAAAAGACAAAAATGTTAGTTATTCAAAACAAAAACGATGATAGGAGAATTAAGATACAAAAAGAATGAACTGGCTAATGGGTATCAAATGGTTCAATAACGTAATGCCATGTGCTGAGTTTACATAGACAATTTGTATTTAACACTCGAGCGAGCACTTAAATTGCCAGTATCTGCAACACTGAAGTTTGGATTTTCCAATCATACAACGCTCGACTCAGAACAAAGGGAAACTTAGCACACAATATTGTCACGAGTTGGAGATATGTTTTACTTTTAATCTATTCTGAACTACAAAAACACTTACAATACAAACCAAGAATCCAGCATAAATTGTAACTTCGTAACTCACTCCCGATTAACTGTTTTACATTAAAGCAATCACCGATTCCAATGAAAATTATAATGTTATTTTGAGTTATATCTTTGAAATTAATCGAGTCACGAATCCAATTGAATGCGTATAACTTCTATAGTTCAGTATTAAAGCACTATAATTTTCATGAGTTGTTGTCCCAAACTAGTGTCCAAGGTAACTTGGGTCCATTTTTCAATCTTAACCGCACCGCGCTGTATTTGTAACCACGCTGTTACTGAACCAGGCCCCACTGAAGAAATATAATTGCATCGTAAAAACAAAAGAACACTTGAAGCATTCGGTGCAAAGACCGGAGACGTTCAAGCGGCGTGAAGGAATCGTGTTAAGATTCGAGCACATGCTGAGAAAACATTTGCTCAGATGGCCACTTTCCCAGCCTTTGCCTCCACCGCCTGCCGCAGTGGGGCCTATTCAAGAAAATTAATGTCACCCTGCGCTTCGTCTAGAATTAAAATTCGGTAGACACCTCCCTCGTTATATTAAAGGCGAACTGAATTAAATTAATCTGAACAGACGAGCTGGGGAGACAAAAACTAATCGTACAGCTCGGTTCCCCCCAAACGCTTGCCTGCCACCCGCCGCCATTTTCATTCCCGCTCGGTTGCTAAGGCCGAATCCGCAGCTTTGTGTGCTCAGGGGGAAAAGGCCCAAATTTTATGCGTTTAAAATAGCAGAGCAAATCCGACGGTCCCTTGAAGCGTTTCAGCCGTCACTACAACGAATAAACTTTCTAGTTGTGCTCGACAAGCAAGCTCCGCTTGACCGCTGCTTTACTTACGCGGAAAAATCCCGCGTCCATCTTGTCTGCCTGTGGAGGGGCTGCCGGATCGCTCACTTCCGATTTACCCGACTGTTCCTCACAGTACTTCCGGTTTACGGAAATAGCCGAGGCCTCGCATTCCGTGTGACGGAAATAGCCGAGGCTGAGCTCACCAGGTGACGGAAATGGCCGAGGCCACACTCTTGGGTAACGGAAAAAGCCGAACGTCCAGATGCTGCCAGACCTGCTGAGTGGTTCCAGCATTTCTTGTTTTTATTTCAGATTTCCAGCATCCGCAGTATTTTGCTTTTATTTTAGTCCAGGGCGCTCTCTCCTCCTCCCCCTCCCCCTGCCAACAGGCGCGCGTATGCACACTATCCGTTTCCCACGTGTTGATTGCTTGGAGTGAATCTTATAGATTTTCTTTTAAAATTTTTACTCTTAAAAGCACAGTTGCACCTGTTTTAATCGGGTTGACATCCACCTCACGCTTTTAGGTACACGTAGATTAAAAGACCTGCATTTATATAGCACCTTTCACAACCATTGACCACCTCAAAGCACTTTACAGTACTTTCAAATGTAGTCACTGTTGTAATGTAGGAAACACAGCAGCCAATTTCCACATATCAAGCTCCCGCAAACAGCAATGTGTTGATGACCAGATAATCTGTTTTTGTTATGTTGATTGAGGTTTAAATATTGGTCAGGACAACAGGGGTAACACGCTCTTCCTTCAAATGATGCCATGGGATCTTTTACATCCACCTGAGAAGGCAGACAGAGCCTCAGTTTAACATCTCACCAGAAAAACATTACCTCCAACAGAGCAGCACTCCCTCAGTACTGCACTGGAGTGTCAGCCTTGATTTTTGTGCTGGGAGTGGGACTTAAACCCAGAACCTTCTGCCTCGGAGGTGAGAGTGCTACCAACTGAACCACTACTGACACGATACAACAGTTCCTTCATCTTCACAACTGATTTGATTCTCCAAATATTGCTGATTCAATAGTAACTTGCAAAATTTCAGTTAATCAGGGACAGCCAGCATGGATTTATGATGGGAAGGTCATGCCCAACAAATCTCATTGAATTTTTTGAAGAGGTGACTAAGGTAGTGGACAGGGGAGTGTCTATGGATGTTATTTATATGGACTTCCAGAAGGCATTTGATAAAGTCCCACATAAGAGACTGTTAACTAAGGTAGAAGCCAATGGAGTTGAGGGAAAATTATTGACATGGTTAGAAAGTTGGTTGACTGGTAGGCAACAGAGAGTGGGGATAATGGGTAAGTTCTCCGATTGGCAGGATGTAACTAGTGATGTCCCGCAGGGATCTGTGTTGGGGCCTCAATTATTCACATTATTCATTAACGACTTGAATGATGGCACAGTAAGTCATATATCCAAATTTGCTGATGATACAAAGTTAGACGGCATTGTAGACAGTCTAGATGATAGCATAAAATTGCAAAGAGATATTGACAGACTAGGTGAGTGGGCAAAACTGTGGCAGATGGATTTCAATGCGGGCATGTGTGAGATTATCCATTTTGGACCAAAAAAGGATAGAGCAGGGTACTTTCTAAATGGGAAGAGGTTAAGTACAGTGGATGTCCAAAGAGACTTGGGGGTTCAGGTGCATAGATCTTTAAAATGCCATGAGCAAGTGCAGAAAATAATCAAAAAGGCAAATGGAATGCTAGCTTTTATATATAGAGGATTGGAGTATAAAGACACAGAGGTTATGCTGCAGCTGTACAAAACCCTGGTTAGATCCCACTTGGAGTACTGTGAGCAATTCTGGGCATCACACCTTAGGAAGGATATATTGGCCTTGGAGTGCAACGTAGGTTTACAAGAATGATACCTGGACTACAGGGGTTAAGTTACGAGGAGAGATTACACAAATTAGGCCTGTTTTCGCTAGAATTTAGAAGGTTAAGGGGTGATCTGATCGAAGTCTTCAAGATATTAACAGGAAAAGACAGGCTAGATAAAGATAAACTATTTCCACTGGTTGGAGATTCTAAAACTAGGGGGCATAGTCTAAAAATTAGGACCAGATCATTCAGGAGAGATGTTAGGAAGCACTTCTTAACACAAAGGGTAGTAGAGGTTTGGAACTCTCTCCCACAAACAGCAGTTGAAGCTAGAACAGTTGTTAATTTTAAATCTGAGATGGATAGATTTTTGTTAAGCAAAGATATTAAGGGATATGGGCCAAAGGCAAGTATATGGAGTTAGGCCGCGGATCAGCCATGATCTCATTGAATGATGGGACAGGCTCGAGGGACTGAATGGTCTACTCCTGTTCCTTTGTTCCTAAAAGGGAATTGGATAAATATTAGAAAAAGGAATACTTGCAGGGCTAAGGGGAAAGAACAGGGGAGTGGGACTAGTTTGATATTTCTTTCAAAGGCCGAATGGCTTCCTGTAGTGTAAGATTCTATGATTCTTTGGGCTATTTCCAAGAGGAGTGATAAATGCATTGTTAAGATGAAGTATTTACATTAGAACATACAACAATAAAAAGGTATAACATTCAGCTACCTCATGCAAACATTCTGAGATATAAAAAATACTACAAAATCTGAAAAACAGAAATTATTATGAGTGCACATCAGGCTAGTCAGCTTCAAGAACCCTTCCATTTAGCTTCTGATTTGAGCTATATTGGGCTGAATTTTCGTTCCCGGGCCCCGATCCTGCCATCAGGACAAAATGCGGGCAGGGAACCCACAAATGCCGGTGCAGTTACCCAGAGGGTGCCCTCCAGCACTGAAGGATCAGCAGCCCCACTGTCAGAGGTGGGAGCTGCTGATGTAAGTCGGGGATCGAGAGGGCGCCTCGAAATGGAAGTGCCCTCTGAAGAAGTTTTCAAAGAGTAAAAATAAAAAGTGGCCACAGCTGCCAGGCCAGCATTATGGCATTGTGGAGAAAAAAACCCTTCCACAGGATTGCCTGTGGTAGCAGCTGTGACCCTCTGGCAATCCTGCTGGGCTGGGGAGGGCGGTGGGGGCAAATTTAACGAGGCATCGATGGCCCCTGGTCTTCTGCCAGGAGGCTACCTGAATTCATCAACTGGGTTTCGGCCTCTGTGGGGTGCCTGATGCTGTCTAGAAAATTCCACAAAGCTTCTGACAAGTGCAATCAATGGGCAATTTGTTTTTTTAGAGATACAGCACTGAAACAGGCTCTTCGGCCCACCGAGTCTGTGCCGACCATCAGCCACCCATTTATACTAATCCTACACTAATTCCATATTCCTACCACATCCCCACCTGTCCCTATATTTCCCTACCACCTACCTATACTAGGGGCAATTTATAATGGCCAATTTACCTATCAACCTGCAAGTCTTTGGCATGTGGGAGGAAACCGGAGCACCCGGAGGAAGCCCACGCAGACACAGGGAGAACTTGCAAACTCCACACAGGCAGTACCGAGAATTGAACCCGGGTCGCTGGAGCTATGAGGCTGTGGTGCTAACCACTGCGCCACTGTGCCGCCCCTGTGGCGCAATTTAATTGGCCTAATTCGCTACCCCTACTGGTGGGTAGCTGTTAACCACCCCCCCCCTGCTGCCCCCCACCAACCACCCCGCCGATCCAGTCTCAATGAAAATTGCTTGAAGGTGGGACCATGGTGGCAGATCGACTGCCGGTGGTTAGTGAGAAATTGCAGGCTCGTCTGCCTCCGGTCCTGCCTCTGTGGCCAAATAAAATGCAGCCCTTTGAGTGGGAAGGAATAGCACTATGGAAGGTTTGTAGAACAGTCAGGCCTTGCTCTCTGCCACGTTCTAGCTACTGACTGTAAGGGCATTGCACTTTTGTCTGCCACTAAAGCACAAGTGTGGCAAGCCATACAAAAGAAGAAAAACAAGATAAAATGTCAGAAACATAAAGGGATCCTTACCAAACAATACTCATATAAATAATTTTTTTTTTAAACTAAAAGTCACGGCATACTGTGTATGTTGACATCCTTCCAGCTATGAAAGATGATGGACATGCAGCAAACAATCCATTTCGGTGGGGGTGTCTTCTCTTGGTGCACCTTTGTTGATGACTGTGAAGTCTAATCCTTGAGAAGCAGGTTCTGCCACAAGGGCCACAAGTGTATCTGTTGAGTGACGCTGTGAGTTGTTGTTTTCAGCGTTGGTGCCTGTTTCCAAGTTGCTATAGCCATAGTTCACCATGGTTGTGCACACCAGTCCACAGGATGTGCCGCCATTTCCCTCTTTTGTCAGCTAGTGACTCCCAGGTGCGACCTCCCAAGCTCCACACACAAAGATAGCAACAATCTGAGTGCAAGGCTGTCGCACATTTGCTTCAGTAGAACACCATTTCTCAAAGTTGAAATAGATCAAGTTGAAGCTGATTATATCAGAATAGAGTTACAAAAATTATTGGCAAAGTAGAGCCATTTAACCTTGAGATAATGGAACTAAGAGATTTTCTCAAAAGAAGGAAACTAAAAGAGGTCTCGAAGATAAATCTGTAATATTTATCTATTTTTGCAGCTCCTCAGAGTACACCTCTAGTCCTTCCCTGTAATATTGATATGTGTGATTACAGATACTGATATAATTGATTGCTTGCACAGTGGATGGCCATCTACATGGTGAAAAATTGCTTATTTAGGTCATGTTGGCCAGCCTTATATTTGAAATCTGAAGAAAATAATCTTGGTTTGATTACTCCTTCCTCCTTCTACAGAACTGAAAAGAACATCACTGGCACAAATCTCTTGCTTAATAGACTGTTCGAATGCTTCACACCATGACCAATAATCACAGTAAAAATGAATGGGAGGGGACATGCAGACCCCCGCCCGCCAAGAATGAGGTATATTAATTTTGTCAGATGAACATTGATTTTAAACTGTTGCTGGAGCGAGGAAATGACTTGTTAAACAGATCAGCTGTAGCTGGAAATAACATTTGCATACTAACAGACAGTGCTTGGAGGGACAAAGGGGCTAGTGCCTGCTCCAATTTAACCCACAATGGAATTTGAGCAACAGTTATTGTGTGTATCAGGGTCAGCTAAGACAAGAGAATCCACAAACAGACCTGGTCAGACCAGCTAGTCACATGACTAACTTGCTTGGCAACGTGGGTTCTTCTGAATTGTACAAAGAGTTTTAACTGAAAAAAGACTGTTTGCTCCTAGATTGAGAAGACCTCTCCTGTCTGCTGCCATCTCTTTCTCACAAGCCTCGGGACCCACTGAGGACACATGAACTTCAAGAGAGAAAGGTCTCCTACATCAAACAAGGTTTCAGAAGAATACTGGGCCCCAACGAAAAGCAAGACCTACCTACAATTAAGGACTTTACAGCGAGCGCGAAGAACAGTAACCAAAACCATCTTCAGATATGCCTCAAACTTTTCCACTTTATTTCTCTCTTTTTCTGTCTCTATCTGCATGCGTGTATCGCGTATGCATGCTAGTGTGGGTGCGTCACATATCTGTAGGCGTTAACCGAATTAGAGTTTAAGTTTAATAAAGTTCAGCCTTTTTTCTTTAAACCTAAAAAAACCTGTTTGGCTAGTTTCTTTGCCTTACAATTGGAAGTCAGTGAATAAGGATTCAGTAAGGGGGAGCTGAAAAAAAGAGCATTTAAAATTAAACCTTGTTATGGTAAGACCAGGTGAAGGCTGAGAGGGAACCCCTTTCTCACCTGGTCATAACAGAGGTTATAAAATTATTAACATCAATGAGATGAATCAGGAAGTAGCAATCAATATCAACAACGCAGTAATATAGCACCTTTAACATATAAAACATCCTAAGGTGTTTCACAGGAGCATTATCAAACAAAATTTGACATCAGATAAGAAGATATTAAGACAGCTGACCAAATGCTTGGTCAAAGAGGTAGGTTTTAAGGACTGTCTTAAAGGAGAATGGAGAGGTTTAGGGAGGGCCTAGGCAACTGAAGGTGACTCATTTTGTTCGGTCAAGCTTGTGGTTTAAAGGCCTATTGATTGTAGGAGAACAGGATGAATTGCACAGTTTTGAGGTTTTGGAAAAGATTAGATTTGCGCTGATGGAGAGCTATTGGGTAGAAATTGGATGTTGTTTCACCACTTTACAGGTGTATAATGGGTGCAACGAGAGACAATTTCAGTGCCCAATGTCCTGCACGCATCTAGAGGATGACCAAAAGACGTCCAACCCGATGTTGGGTCGGGATAGTTCTCAAACTTCCCTAGCATTGGCCGAAAACTGGTGTTACACCCCTTACATATGTAAATTAGGGGCCTGGAATCTATTTTCAGCCACCTCGAGAAAATTGGATATCATAGAGTGAAGCTGGTCTGGCCTGTCTGGTTTGGACTCGTAAGTGTTAAGTGTTTGAAGAAAATATTATTTTAATTGTTGCTGTGGAGCCAGGAGCCAGGAAGAGTAGGAGTGCTCCCCCGACTCCACAGTTTCTTGATCTCCTCCCATCCCCCCGCCAACTCCTTTACTGCTTCACCCCCGTCCCGTCCAAGACTTGCCTTTGGTCCACGACTGGTAAGGCAAATGACCTCACCAGTTTTTTTTTCAAATATGCGATCTGTCTGTGCAGATGCAACAGGTGCCACCAGCTTGATATTAATGAAGGCCACAGCCCAATTTTAGGCTGGCCTTGAGCCTCATGGTTCGGGCTGTGTGTTGCTGTTGTATTGCAGCCTTCATGTGTGAGACTGTGCACCAACAAGCTTCTACCCCACTGTCTTCTCTAGGCTGTTCCAATCCTAACTATACTGTGATGCAGAGCCATCAGGCAGTTGTCTACATGGCTGAGACTAGTCTGGATGTTGTTTCTCTTGTGTTACATTTAGGATTAGCAGACGGATAGAAAACCACCTGAATGGTCAGAAAAAACAACAGAGGAAATTGTAAAGGAACCCAGTAAGCTAAATAATTTGCAGTTCATCCTTATGCCAGTTACAATAACCAGCAATGAATCTCCATGTCAGTTGCATTTATCTTCACAGAAGGCTGCATTGTACGCCAAGTTGATTGCACAAACAGACTGCAATACAGCTCTCAAGTCAATGCATTAATCTGCATATCCATCTTGTCTGATGTGAGAATAAGTTTTTTTTTAAAGTAAACATGCTGGTAATTAATATTTAGAAAGTTCCGTGCAATGCCTGACAATTTTGATCTTGCTTTAATTTGAAACAAAGACATTCTAATAAAATGTCACATTGGAAATACATTCTGAGGCAGATAACAACATGATATGCAGTGCTAGTCTGTTTCCCAGATATCTTAATTCTAGCTGGTTGCAATCTTAGAGTCCTGCAAGCAGGTTTGATACCTGACCACTTGTCTAGGGAAGATACTAGGTTTGGAAATGGTCTTTCATTGCATTTATTGCAATCCTCCACATAAAACTAATTTCCAATTTTATTTTGGAAGAATCAGTGCAGTAAATAATGGCAAAACAAGGTACAATCAAGGTAACATAAATATTTGTTCTCTGCAGTTGTGTTCATCAGACATCCTATAGTAACAGCACAATCCAGACTTTGGCCTGTTAAATGGTAAGGCTGTGCAACTGAGTTAAGTTATAACTTCATACCTTCCAACCTGTATTCGTGCCACAGCTCCAAACACAGCATTTCTGGGCCTCGTTGAACTTACTCTGTCAAATATAGCAAATTAGCTCTTTGACATGCAGAAACGCTGTTAACAGACTGGGCATGAACAAGAGCCCAAAACACTGCTGATCGCTCAAAACACCAGCAGTTGGCAACAATGTAATAAGATAGAACACTGTTCTTTTGCCTCAGTAGTTTTCTTATTTATTTCATAGCTTTACCAGCCCTCCCCTCATGTGCAGAAAAAAAACCTTTAACTTGGTCTGTGTATCAATTCTGTACAAGTCTGCAGTAAGTGATCAGCTGATTCCCAATTGACCCACCAGGGGGAACTGCAGAACAAACTTAGAAAACAATATTTTGATCTCAGACTCAGACCAGGTATCTCCCAGCACTCATACATTGTTTTATTAATAACATACTGACTTTGTACTATTGTTTTAGTTGTATGGTTCATGAACACAGAAGGGAGAGAGCTACCATTTATCTCTATCTCTGGCTCATGAATCACACCCAATATGTGTACAGTTTTTGTCTCCGTACGTCAGGAAGGGAATACTTTCTGCAGTGAGGGGTCCAACAAAGGTTGAGCAGATTGACTACTGCAATGAGAGGGTGGTTCTCTGAGGAGAGATTGAGTAGAATGGACCTATATTCTCTGAAATTTAGAAGAGTGAGAGGTGATCTCATTGAAACGTAAAAAATTCTTAGAGGGCTTGACTGTGCTAATGCCAGGATGATGGCCAGAATTTTCCCAACCCATTGCAACAGGCTGGGAGGTAGGATGGTTGGAAAAATTGCAGGGGGGAGTGTTGGAAGGGGAACCCAATTTCTTTCCACTGTCATAGCATATTGCCAGTGGCGGGAAACTTGGCAGTTCAACGACCCAGCAGGCAGCCAGTTGTGCTGTTTATGGAGGGCTTGCCATCATGTTGGGAGCCCATCAGGTTACCTAGTGGGTTCGGTGGGAGGGGGGCTGGGAGGGAATGGCCCTCCTTGATAGGCAATCCATGGCCCATGGAGGGGCCCCACCGGCAGCAATGGGCACCCTCAGGGCAACAATGCCATTGGTGCTCCATGACCACCACCTCCAACCCCACACCAATTGCCCGGGCCTGGCTGCCAGCTTTCCCCAAGCCAACTCACCTGTCTTTGAGGTGCCCCACCATTGAGGCACCATCTACCTGGAGCTGCAATCTCAGCACTGGCAACCGCTAGCAGTGGGGCTGCCGAGGCTGCCAACCTAGCAGCCCTCTGATTGGGCCAGCAGCTCTTGGGGGTGGCCACTTTCCTTAATTGGACAGTGGCCACAGTGGCGGCTTCTTAATTGGTTGCCGCTGGCAATATGCCACCCCAGGTCCCACTGTCCACCGAGGTGGGGCTGCCTCCCGCTTTCAGCTTGGCGGTGAGGGGTCCTGGTAAGTGGCAAAAATCAGCCTCGATGTTTCCCCTGGCTGGAGAATCTAGAACTAGGAGGTCATAGTCTCAGGATAACGGGTTGGCCATTTAGGACTGAGATGAGGAAAAGAGTTTTCACTCAGTGGGCTATAAATCTTTGGAATTCTTCACCCCATAGCGCTGTGGATGCACAATTGCTGAGCATATTCAAGACTGAAATCATTAGATTTTTGAATATTGAGGGAATCAAGGGATATGGGGATAGGGCAGGAAAGTGGAGTTCAGCCACGACCTTATTGAATCATAGAATCACAGAATCACAGAATAATACAGTGCAGAAGAGACCCTTCAGCCCATCGAGTCTGCACCGATGCATTAAAGACACCTGACCTGTATACCTATTCCCATTTGCCAGCACTTGGCCCATAGCCTTGAATGTTATGACGTGCCAAGTGCTCATCCAGGTACTTTTTAAAGGATGTGAGGCAACCCACCTCTACCACCCTCCCAGGCAGTGCATTCCAGACCGTCACCACCCTCTGGGTAAAAAAGTTCTTCCTCAAATCCCCCTTAAACCTCCTGCCCCTCACCTTAAACTTGTGTCCCCTCGTAACTGACCATTCAACTAAAGGGAACAGCTGCTCACTATCCACCCTGTCCATGCCCCTCATAATCTTGTACACCTCAATCAGGTCACCCCTCAGTCTTCTCTGCTCCAGCGAAAACAACCCAAGCCTATCCAACCTCTCTTCATAGCTTAAATGTTCCATCCCAGGCAACATCCTGGTGAATCGCCTCTGCACCCCCTCCAGTGCAATCACATCCTTCCTATAATGTGGCGACCAGAATTGCACACAGTACTCCAGCTGTGGCCTTACCAAAGTTCTATACAACTCCAACATGACCTCCCTGCTTTTGTAATCTATGCCTCGATTGATAAAGGCAAGTGTCCCATATGCCTTTTTCACCACCCTATCAACCTGCCCTTCTGCCTTCAGAGATCTATGGACAAACAAGCCAAGGTCCCTTTGTTCCTCGGAACTTCCCAGTGTCAGGCCATTCATTGAATACTTCCGTGTCACATTACTCCTTCCAAAGTGGATCACCTCACACTTTTCAGGGTTAAATTCCATCTGCCACTTTTCTGCCCATTTGACCATCCCGTCTATATCTTCCTGTAACCCAAGACACTCAACCTCACTGTTAACCACTCGGCCAATCTTTGTGTCATCCGCAAACTTACTGATCCTACCCCCCACATAGTCATCTATGTCATTTATATAAATGACAAACAATAGGGGACCCAGCACAGATCCCTGTAGTACGCCACTGGACTCTGGCTTCCAGTCACTAAAACAGCCGTCTGTCATCACTCTCTGTCTCCTACAGCTAAGCCAGTTTTGAATCCACCTTATCAAGTTACCCTGTATCCCATGTGCATTTACTTTCTTGATAAGTCTCCCATGTGGGACCTTGTCAAAGGCTTTGCTGAAATCCATGTGAACTACATCAACTGCACTACCCTCATCTACACACCTGGCCACATGCTCAAAAAATTCAATCAAATTTGTTGGGCATGACCTCCCTCTGACAATGCCATGATGCCTATTCCTAATCAAATTTTGCCTCTCCAAGTGGAGATAGATTTTCTCCTTCAGAATTTTCTCCAATAGTTTCCCTACCACTGATGTGAGACTCACTGGTTTGTAGTTCCCTGGCTTATCTCTACAACCTTTCTTAAACAGTGGGACCACATTAACTGTTCTCCAGTCCTCTGGCACCTCCCCCGTGGCCAGAGAGGAATTAAAAATTTGGGTCAGAGCCCCTGCAATCTCCACCCTCGCCTCCCACAGCATCCTGGGACACAAATCGTCTGGACCTGGAGATTTGTCCACTTATATGGCTGCCAAAACCTCCAATACCTTGTCACTCCCTGTGACAATTTGCTCAAGACCCTCACAGTCTCTCTCTCTGAGTTCCATATCAACATCCTCATTCTCTTGAGTGAAGGCAGATGTGAAGTATTCATTCAACACCCTACCAATGTCCTCTGGCTCCACCCACAGATTTCCCCCTTGGTCCCTAGTGGGTCCTACTCTTTCCCTGGTTATGCTCTTGGTAGGCCTGGTAGGCTCGAGGCCTACTCCTGGTCTTATTTATTATGTTCTCTATACATGTGCAACATCAATAAATTGTTCATGAAATCAGGATTGTTGGCAAAGTTGGAAACATAGGGCTGAATTTTACCCTTGACAGATGAGAGCCGTCCACCAACTGAAAAGTCGGTGGCAAACCTGCCTGGCCCGGGGATCTGATCCGCATTTTGCGGTCCCCAGGCCTTTAATTGGTCTGAGGTGGGACTTCCACCTCATTGAGGCAGGAAGTCCCGCCTAATGGAGCTGCCAGACAATCAGCAGGCTGGCAGCTCTTAGTCCCAACAGTGTCACCGGGAGCGGTGGCCACTGTTGGGACTGCAACCCAGTATCAACAAGAAGAGGAAGGATGCCCTGGGAAAAGGTAAGTTTTTGGGGCCTCGCCAGGGGTGTTCAGTCGGGCCCAGGAGAGGCAAGGGTGGTCGAATGGGGGGGCAGGTGGCGTGTTGGGGTGGTTGGAGCATTGGGGGCGGCCCTCCATTGGGCACAGGGTGCCTGATTATGAGGGGCCCCCACTGGATTGTCAGAAAGCCGCCTGCTTTTGTCAGGTGCCTTTTCTCAGGTCTGGGCCGCCTGACCGGCCAAGTGTAAAATCCCCATGGCGGCGGGTGGAAGCCCCTGAGTGGCCGTTAACTGGTCACTTAAGGGCCTTGATTGGCCTGGGGTGGGCTGGTTTTCGCTGCTGCCGCCGTAAAATGGCGGCAGAGGCAGGAGCGAGTTGGGAAGGGCCTGAGCCCCCCACCCCCAACCCGTTCTTTGGCGGAAGCGTAAAATTCTGGCCATTGAATGATTGATTTTTACAGCACAGAACGAGGCTGTTTAGCCCACTGTGCCTATGCTGGCTCTTTGAAAGACCTATCCAATTTAGTAACGCAACCTAGCTTTATCTCCATAATCTTGTAAATTAGTCCTCCTCAAGTACACGTTCAATTGCCTTTTGAAAGTTCCTACACAATCTGTTTCCACCACCCTTCCATGTTTTGCAGTCCAGATCTTCACGACCCTCCGTGAGAAAAATTCTCCTCACTTTCCCTCTAGTTCATTTGCCCATTATTTTAAATCTGTGACCTCCATTTACTAACCCACATGCCAGAAGAAACAGTTTCTTCCTATTTGCTCTATCAAAACCCCTCATTATTTTGAATACCTCTATTAGGTCTCCCATTAGCCTTCTCCATTCTAAGAAGAATAATTCCAGCTTCTCCAAATTCTCCACATAACTGAAGCTCCTCATCCCTGGTATATCTCCTCTATACTCTTTCGAAGGCCTTAACATCCTTCCTAAACTGTGGCGCCCAGAATTGTACACACTACTCCAGCTGAGGGCTAACCAGTGATTTGTAAAAGTTTAGCATGACTTTCTTGTTTTTTATTCAATGCCCCTTTTACAATGTATCCCATGTACTTTCTTAACCATCTTATCTAATTGCCCTGCCACCTTCAAAAATTTGTGATTATGCATCCCCAAGCCTGTCTGCTCCTGCAACCTCCCACAAAATAGAACCCTTTGAGAATATATTAACACAACAACAGGAGTAGGCCACATGACCCCCTTGAGCCTTTGCTGCTATTTAATAAGATCATGGTTTACTCCTTGCCCTCAACTCCACTTTCCTGCCCAATCCCCATAGTCCTTCATTCCTTAGTGCCCAAAAATCTAACAATCTCAGCCTTGAATATATTCAGTGACTAAACATCCACAGCCCTCTAGGGTACAGAAGTTCAAAGATTCATTATGCTTTTTCTCCATTTTGTTCCTCCGAAAGTGTAACACTTTACAGTAATCTGCAATAAATTGCATCCACCGTGTGTCTGGCCATTTTGTCAGCCTATGTCCTCCTGCAGTCTGCTACTATCTTCCTCACTATTTACTACGTTGACATGTTTTGTATCATCCACAAACTTCAAAACTCAACTCCCCATGCCCAAGTACAGTTATTTAAATAAAACAGTAAAACAATGGGTCTAATACTGATCCCTGGGGACCCCATTGCACAGTTCTCTCCAGTCAGAAAAACATCTGTTTCCCTCTACTCTCTGCCTCCTATCCCCCAGCCAACTATATACCCAAGTAACCAACGTCCCTTTAATACCAGGTGCTTCTACTTTCCAAATAAGTTTGTTATGTGGTACTTTATCAAATGTCTTTTGCAAGTCTATGTAGACAATAGCGACCTTCATCAACTCTTTTAGTTAATTCATCGAAGAACTCAATCAGGTTACTCAGAAAAGATTTGTCTTTAACAAATCCCATGCTGGCTGTCGCTTATTAACCCGTGGTTCTCCAAGTGGGAATTCATTTTTTCCTTGAAAATCATCACTAGTCGTTTTCCCACCACTGACATTAAACTGGTTGGCCTATAGTTACTCAGTTTTATCCCTTTCCACTTTCTTGAATAGTGGTGTAACATTTGCAATCCTCCAGTCCTCTGGCACCACTCCCATATTGTCATTATAGTTCACTAAGCAGTGAAAGTTGTATTTACCACACATTGGCTCATTGGAGAGATTAAAGAGACCATTTTTTTCTTAAATATTAAACATAGTTTTATTTGGGTTTGGGAGAGGAGCCAGAAGAATGCTTGCTTCTTTATCAAGATACCAGCAAACACAAATGACATGATGGTGTGTTTTAGTGTGGTACATTATAATTACGTCACAGTCACATTCAGTGTTTATAAGTTTGTGAACAGCTTTTATTTTAATGAAGGCAGTGTCCCTTTAAAGCTGCACGGTTGTGGCCATTTAGGTCTACCTCAGAACAGCTTAACACTAGAATCTGGTAAGACCAGTGTAATATGTCTGTGCGGCATGGAATGCAAAATATGGAAATTTTGTTGTAGAATTGGTATTATTGATTATGAAAGGTCAGGCCAAGTTCTTCAGAGTCAGGCCACAAAATCTCTCTCTTTATTGCTGGTATTTTTGATGCTATGACTGCCAATTTGGCTCCAAAATGGATGCACTGGGCTCACCAGTCTCCATTTGAGTGACAGCAGTAGGCCGTGCACAGAAAGCATAGGCCAGAAGTATGCAGAGTAGGCAGATTGTGATTTCGATCAGCACATAATGCTGATTTTTAGTGCTGCCATTTTGGAACTCAATACTCTAGCTAACGCCCCCACTCTTACATACGCACAGCTGAATACCCATTCCGCATCAGGAAGCATGCACCCCCCACCCCCACCACATACAACACAAGTGCTATTTAAAGGGATCATCAACTCCTTTATGGTTAGTTGCTGATTGATTTCTTCTGGCTCTGGCCATGATTGTACAAGTGTTTGGTGTTTCTGGAGTTTTTAAAAGTTGCTAAAGCCAATGAGGAGTGGTGTGGCACATGCCAAAGGACTTTGGCTTGTCTAAAAGAATTCTGCACAAACCACTTGCTCCCCAGATATGCATGCAGTAGTATGCATACCCCTTGGGCTATAGAATGATCGGGAAAATAAGCAGAGGTGACACAGAACAGGACAAGCTGCTGGAAGAGGAAGGAGGAGGAGGCATGAGTGTTATCAAATAAGTCAAGCTGACAAATTGACCAGGGTCCAAAGAGAAATAATCTGTGGATAAGGTGCTGTGACTTGTATCATGGTTACAAACTTTGGGTCTGCTTTAGATCTTTTCTATGCTTTAGCTGTGCTGGCCACCCCGATATGCAGTCCACATCTTATGTTCAGGCATGTACTTACACTGCCTATGCCTATGTATAATATACTGTGACCCAGGAGTGAATCAATAGTTCCCTCTTTGTAATCTGAACTATGTGTTCTTTACAAATGCTTCTCCAATCTTTCACTAAGCATACTGAAAACACATTAGTGAGACAAGGCCAGATACGATCACTAAGTTGCTTTATTTTGCAGACAACAAGTAAACGCATAGAGTGGCAGTTATGATCAAAACCTACTTCACATAATTTGTAATACCTCCTTATGAATAAAAAGTAATAAACCACAGCACACCATCCCACATTAATGGGCTAAACTTAACCTTTTCTGGTCAGCCTTCTGGTTCTGATTAGCTGAGGAACAGGAGTGCTCTTCCAGGCTCCCCAAGAATAATGTGGTTGCAGCCACCCTGGGCTAACCCCATTTCCATGCTTACAACCACTCCCCCTTCCCCCCCCACCGCCACCAGAACTTGACTTTTTCCCACCTGGGTCAGCCTCCAGGCAATATTGCACCACCTTGGAGCTGGCAAGCTACATCGGGATACTAGAATGGGGCATGTAGGTTGTCAAAAATATGTTAATGGGGCACACCTTTGACATGGGTGGTCCTCAGCCACAGCTTTCAGGTGGTCAGCCCACCTGCTCCACCTGATGGCCACCTAGAATCAAAGTCAATCTTTTCATCACAACTGAAACGAGTCGCATGGGATGGATTCTTAGTGACTTCGAGTAAATGTCTTTGATAAAATCTGAACTTTTTACTTCTATTTTGTTCACATGGAAGGAGGAACTTGCATTTTATAGTACCTATTACATCCTCAGGACCTCCCAAAGTGTTTCACAGCCAGCCAATTATAACTGTAGTGACTGTTCCTATATCAGGCAATATGGCAACTAATTTGCCAACAGTAAGTCCCCCCAAATAGCAAAAATGATGACCCAATTCATTTGTTCTGGTGTTGCTGTTTGAACACTGTTATTCAGGAGAATGCCCCTCCTCTATTTCAGATAACACAATGGGATCTTCCACCTGGACAAGATCCCAGTTTAATGCCTCATCAGAAAGAGGACACCTCCAACAATGCAACACTCCCTCAGTGCTGCACTGAAGGATCAGCCTAGATTATGAACTCAAATTCATGGAGTGGGACTTGAACACAAAACTCTATGACTTAGATGCAAGTTACCACTGAGCCAAACTAATATATAGATGGAGCTGATGTTTAATGGATTCGTTTTGTATTGAAAATTTAGTTACTAACTCTCAAAACAGCGATATGCGCATATTGTCAAAATAGCATTTCCCAACGGGATGTAGAGTTTCGTTTATCAAAGTAGCGCTGCACCATGCTGTAAATAGTATCAACTAATTTGTGTGTGAAGGCAGATTTTAAATTTACTGTGAACAGGTAACTGTATGAAGGATGGTGACTACAATTCAGATTCAGCAATTTTGCAATTATAAAATCTGTTGTGCAGTAATAAAATCAGTTTCACTTCCTGCAAAAATAAAGTAACTTGATCCTTCAATGTGTCATTTTGAATGTAAACAATGAACATTCTCTTCATAGTGTCAGTAAAATTCCAATGCTCTTAGATCAGATTTGTTATGACAAAACATTGTTACACTTTATGAGCAACTTAGACATTTATTTTAATGAATAACTTTACAGTTTTTCCCTATAATTTTGAGGTTCTCTTTCCTCAACCAAGAAGCTGCCTCTTAGGGCTCCACCAGTACTGCATTCAGCCCAAATATGCCTGGGCTGTTTATGTGCTTGCAAGATCCATCTTCCTCAATGCGGGAGGCACTGCACATAATGAATGATCTTCTGATACAATGTGGACATCAGGAAAACTCTACGATCATTCATATTGGTCTGCTCATACCAGGCTGCTCTAATTTTACATATGCATTTACACAGAACAATAAATAAAAAAAGACTATTCAATACAGATTAGTCTGCTCAAGTATCATCTACAAGATTGTACAGTGACTGCTTTAATTTCCTTTGGCTGTAACTTCTCTGCCAGTATCTCTCATTGCCAAAATACATGGCCCACTCTCAGAAACATCTTGTCACAAAAGTGAACCAAAAAAGTTACAAAGTAATTAGCGATTGTATAACTGCAGAAATAATGTACCCAACAACCTCAACATTGAAAAGTTAAAACTTGAAAGCAAAATAATGTGAGCGTTTCCATGAAATACAGATACTGTATTTCCTTTTAAGCTAAACAGTCAGGTTTGTGAAACCTGCAAACATAAATGGTTTGAACACAATTTCCTTCTTTACATATTTTAAAAGAAAATATTTCAATGGCAGGGTGTATGTGGGGGTCAAAACACCTACACTCTCACTGTTGGTAAATCTGTTGAAACAAAGGGCAGCGAATCTGATTTAGGCAACTACAGGTCTAGGAGCCTAACATTAATAATGAGTAAAATAATGTAATTTATTCCAAGCTATAGGTTGAGGAGTACCCAGTTGGCAATAACTTAACAGAAACAGCTAACATGGATTTCGAAGAGAAACATCCTGCCTGATTAACATTTTCTTTAAGGGCATTGCAGATAAAGTAGCTATTGGAACTCCCTTGATATAGTTCACCTACGTTTACAGAAAGCTTTTGGAAAATTTTCATGTAAAAGACTTCTAATTAAATGAAAAGTTACTCGAATGCAGGTAGAGAACATGGAAATAGATAAGATTGTGGGTAAAAAATTCAGAAAGCAAGATCATGAAAGATGTAATATCAGACTGGAGTCCCACAGGATTCAGTGGGCTCCAGTTGTTTCAAATCTACTTCAATGATCCAAGTATCAAACCCAACCATAATGTTGTCAAATTTGCTGACAAAAGGAAAACAAGGAGAAAAATAAAAGCATTGAAAAATCTTCAAAAGCATTTGCATCAGTTACATTTTTGGGTAGAGAAACTGCACATTAAATTTAACACTGATAAATGTAAATTATTGCACGTAGTCAAACAATGTAGGTCACAGGTATATCCGAATGGAATTAAGCTAGCACAGAGAAACTTAGAATGGAACCTACGAGTAATAGTCGATATGTCACTTTCAATTTGCAGATAATGCGGTGAAGCAATTAAAAAAAGCAAATCAAGTCAGAACAAATCGAACACTTTGGAAGTGATGTGTCTACTATTACTCTTAGATTCCTTTCTCAATTTCTCTGTTCTACCAATTCCATTCACGTATGCCTGTGAAGAACCTTTTTACTCAGTGATAAATATTTTGGATAATTTACCAAGCAAGGTAATACAGGCAAAATCATTGTATTGTTCAAAATACAGCTGGATGTCATAATGAGTTAGAATACAAAAGGGATTAGCATTGATGGGCTTTTCTTGTCCCAGATTTTCTTACATTCTATATTCTAATCTAGTGAGAAAGATCAATAATTTCCACAACTTAAAGAAAACCGGTAAGCTTTTTTTGACGTATTAGTCAACAAAACGTAAATGTTTTTTTGAGCTGCTGTGATCCCAAGCATGTCAGAAAATTATCATCGATGTAACTGCTTTCTCTCCAACATTTCTGCAGTCTGGAAAAATAAAGTCCAGCCCAGAAAGTTTGCGAACTCAGTTCCCCCAGAGAGTGAATAAAGATGGTAATTTTAACAATACATTTCTTTCACACATCTGTGACCCAAACAGTCCAAATTCACAGTCTGTAAAAGCACGTTTCTGTCCCAATGCCATTAGGAGTACTGTTAATATTTTCTTTCCAATGGGATATTCGATGAACTAGAAACCTGCGATGTCGGTCTGCTCGTGGCTATACCAGTCTGTGGAAGTGGGCTTGAGAGCTGTTTTGATGATTTTGGTGCCAGTTCTCTTTTCAATCTGCTTTGTCTACAGAATAACATCAATTGTTAATGTTGTGATATTGGTGTATCTAAACGATTATTGTTTTGTGTCTGTAATAATGTAAAAAAATGTACGAATAGATGATTATAGTTCATTCTTACATCTCCACATTCTAGTCTCACAACCACAGTGGTATATGTTGGCCATGTGACATCATAAAATATTAACCGCAAACACATAAGCAACCATATTGGCTTTTGCTCCTATTCCGTATTTTTTTTTAATTGTTTGTCCGCGCCTCCTCACCAAATTTTCCCTTACTTTGTATCATTTTAAAATAATGTTTCTTCTTGTATATTCCAAGTCCTCTCCCTCTCCAGCTTCCATCTCACAACCTATTCCATCCCCTGAGGCCCTGCCTCAGCCTGTGTCTACAGTCTCTGGCCCCATTTATTTCCCCACCTCCATATTGATTACTTTCTTTCACCTCTACCCTAACCTACAACTTGTTTGCTTTTCAAGGAGAAGTGATTATGTTCAAAATATTCTTAAATATTTCAGAAACTTCTAATAATTCTCCCCTGGTATTACGCAAGATAGTATAGGACCTTGAATGTAGGCTTTTCTGATGGTTACCACTGTCCCAATACAACCTAAACCAATGTATTATGACTGACACAAAGTTAAAAATATTGGACATTACTGATACTGAAATATACAAATATAATGTTTGTAATAGTATTTATCTACCACTTTAAAAATCTGTTTAATATACAAGTAACCATGTAGTCTTCCCTCTCCAAAACGTCTTATTCTATTACTTACATTCAAGAAATTCCTTCTCCTTCTCACAGGGAATTTGCAGTATTTGCTTAAGATGCAAGTGCTTTACTTATTCTTCCCTCCTCCATCTCCAAAATCTTTAGTTATTTACATGATGATCAAAAAAACCTAATGCCCTTACTTCCCATTTGTAGCTCATGTTGAAGTTGTAACTGTTATCGCGCTGTACCAGGTGAGTTAACCCCACTGTCATATACGCACTAGCCAAACAAATTTTGTTTTGAATTCTGTTTTGTTGCGCTTGTATCTCACAGTTGCTATTAGTGTATTTTCTGCCTGTTTGCCTTGTGACTCAGGTTGTTGTGGTGTACCTTTGGTGCTGTAATTCCACATGGTAGAGTGTAAACTACAAGACGACTCCCATCATATAGATTGTGCTTTCACATACTAAGAAGTTTGTCAACAATATCTGGAACATCAGCGAACCCAATGTCCAGATCAAATTAGCAATTCTGGGTTTGAAGAAGAACTTAGGTCTAGACCCAGGGATGATGAAAGGCCTGTGCAGAGAAAACCTCTTGCAGGCATTTGTAACAAGATTACTTTTATAGGTAACGTTAGTGATTCTAAATTGTGTAATTTTTATGTCAAAAAATATACTCTTCATGGCTAGGGAATAAATTCTTCCTATTTCAGGCATCAAGTATTAACAGCAAACATGCTCAGGTCAGGAATATCACTGCCAAATGTTGAGTAAAATGTCCTCTATTTGGCCTCAACAAGTCCTCAGCCTTAACCTCAGAAGAGCATCTGTACTGCACCAGTTTGCCATTTCCCCATGCCAGCTACCCTGCAGCCACTCTGGGTGAACTTGAAAAAATTAGTTTTATGCTGTTAGTCGTTGTTAAATAGGAATTGGATCAAGAATCCTCAAATTTATTTCACAGGTGACCCTTACAGTCAGCAGGAAGAGAAGACTTTTATCTCCTCATTCTCAGTTGGATTTGAACCTAGATCCCAGAACAAAGGCTAACCCAGTATAATTCTGTGAATGTTTGATATGCTGTACTATGATTTTGAATAGCATATACTGGCCTGAGAGAGGAAGGAAAATAGTTGCCAACAGCAGTTTGAAAAAAAATTGTTTTGAATGATTTGCTTGGTCCAATTTGTGGAGGTGCTTTTTAAAAAAAAAATTAATTGATTGGGGTTCCTTGTTTGCGATTGGTAGTTTTTTTATACCTTTTTATACTTGAGCAAATCACCATGGTTACCTTAACAGATAGTGATTATGTAAATTGATGAGGGAAACTAAGGTTAGTCAGTTTGCACTTAAGTGGGAATTTCACTTTGCATGTGCGTCAGTTTGGTGCACCTAACAATTTTTAGATTCGTAGCTTTTAATTGAATGAATGAGTGGGCTGAATTTTACCAGCCGCCTGACGTAGGGGTTGTGGCGGGGGGCCCAGAAAATACATCCAGGAGAGGACTGCCACAAGCCTTGATGCCGGCAAGGCCCCGCCGCACTTTACAGCCAGCAGCAAGGCCTCAGGGCGGCCCCTCCGCCGCTTGGCAAAAAAACCTAACTTACATACTAAAATCCATGCTAATAAACGAATAATTACCTACCTCGTTGCAACAGCCATCCCACGCCGATATTCCGGCTGGTTGCCGGAAGCCCCGCGCCTTTGGATCTCCACTCGGAGATCCGAGGTGTAACATTGGTGGGGGGGGGGGGGGGGGGGAGGGGAGGGAGGAGTGAAATGTTCAGGGGGGAGTGGGAGAGCGGAGGAAACTGTTAGTATTGGCTGAGGGAATGGTGGGAGGGGGTTAAAGGGCAAAGGTAATGAAGTTCGGGGGGGGCAGTTCTGGATGGACAAAAGTTTTTTTTTGTTGGGGTAAAGGCAATAACTGAAGTGTTTGGTCATTGTGGGGGGGGGGGTGGTAGGAGAGGGCCTTAGAAATGTAAATTTCACATCCATTTCACTTCAAAAATGTAAATTACTGGAAAGGGCATGAAGCCCTTTATAAATGGCTCCACGTCTGCGCGGTGGCACCAGATGCCGTTGCCGGGGACGAAGCGCTGGCCCCCCTCTACATTGGCAGTGAACTATAAAAAGTCAGCCCATGGGTGGATCGGTATTACAAACAATAATTCTCCATTTCTTCATTACCTGTTATAGTGCTTTAAAATGACCAGTACCAGGGTGAATATGATTATTATTCCAATTACAATGACAGCTGTAATAGCACCAGAACCTGCAACACAAAGAAGAATTCATTCAGTTAATGTGGAGTTTGCATTCCCACCAACATCATTTGTTCTTTTTAGAAAGGGTGTGGGGGAAGTTGGCAGGGAAGTCGGCAGGGAAGTCAGTGTTGCTGGGATCAGTTTCCTTCGCCCTACTTACATTGAGTTATTAATAAGTTACTCTCCTCACAAACCTACTACTCCAACTAAAAACAAATGCAGCCAATTAACTTACATTTTTTTATTCCTTCATGGGATGTGGGTGTCACTGGCAAGGCCAGCATTTGTTGCCCATCCTTAATTGTCCTTGACAACTGAGCGGCTTGCTACGACATTTCAGAGGGCAGTTAAGAGTCAACCACATTGTTGTGGGTCTGGAGTCACATGTCGGCCAGACCAGGTATGGACAGCTGATTTCCTTCCCTAAAGGACATTCGTGAACCAGATGGGTTTTTTCGACAATCGATGATAGTTTCTTGGCATCATTACTAGCTTTCATTTCCAGATTTCTATTGATTGATTGAATTTAAACTCCACCAGCTTCCATGGCGGGATTTGAATCCAGGGCATTAGCCTGGGCCTCTGCATTACCAGCTCAGTGACATTCCCACTATGCCACTGTCTCCCCTTTTTTTTATTCAATGCGAAGAATATGAAGATTCTAGTATATCTATAATGCTGTAAAATGGACCAGTGAGTAGAAATAAGTAAAAATTATCTGGATTTTCACTTTTTATTTTTAAAATCTCAAGAACCTATGAGCTTATTTTTCACTGAACCAGATTAATGAAGTGGAATTTTGGCAAAAGCTGTGAGAAAACTGGAAATACACAATAACTTCAGACCGCCCAAATAATAACTGACATTGTCCTGTTTCTATCCCTACTTGAGACAATTTAGATTTTATACCTTTTTGCTATTCCACTGTCAGGACAGTCAGTAACCAGAGGACATAGGTTTAAGGTAATTGGTAAAAGAACCAGAGGTGAGATGAGGAGACGTTTTTTTTTTTACGCAGTGAGTTGTTATGATCTGAAATGCACTGCCTGAATCAGAGGTGGAAGCAGCTTCAAAAGAAACTTTCAAAAGGGAATTGGATAAATATTTGAAAAGAAAACATTTGCAGGATTTTGGGGAAAAGAGCAAGGGGGGGGGGGTGGGGGGGGGTGGTGTGCTAATTCGATGGCTCTTTCAAAGATTCGGCACAAGCATGATGGGCTGAATGGCCTCCTTCTGTGCTGTAAGATGTAATTCGATGATTATATGATTTTGTTCATTATCATGACTAAAGTTTTCATAATGGTCCCATGGGCATAATGTTTCTATCTATCTTTTTTAATTATTTGTGGCATTAACAGCTTATAGGAATATAGGAAATAGGAGGAGTAGGCCATTTGACCTCTTCAGCCTGCTTCGCCATTCAACCAGATCATGGCTGATCATCTACCTCAATGCCATTTTCCTGCAATAATCCCATATCACTTGATATCTTTAATATCCAGAAATCTATTGATCTCAGTCTTCAATATACTCAATGACTGAGCCTCCACAGCCCTCTGGGGTGGAGAATTCCACACATTCACCACCCTCTGAGTGAAGAAATTCCTCCTCATCTCAATCCTAAATGGCTGGCCCCTTATTCTGAGACTATGTCCCCTGGTTCTAGACCACCCCCCACCCCCTCCACCAGCCAGGTGAAACATCCTTCCTGCATCATGTGATGAGAAATAAAAATAGAAAAAGCAAGAAATACTCAACACGTCATGCAGCATCGGTGTAGAGAGAAACAGAAGTAACGTTTCAGGTCAATGACAACAGCTCATTGACCTGAAACATTGGGCAGGATTTTACTGCAGGCTTCGGGACCCCAACATCGGGATGAAACGAGGGTCCCGAGCTTGCAAGTGCCAGCAGTTAGACTTGTTCAGCATATTTATCGGAGGCAGTCTCCTAATTGGCTGTTCCAGGCTCATCGTCCAATTAAGGATAGTGGGCAGGATGTAGATGCTGCTGGCACGATCAGAGGGCCGGCAGCTCTGAAGCCTTGAAAGTCTCACCAAGAGAAGTGGGCATTACTGAGGTAACCTAGGGATCGAGATAACGCAGAGGTAAGTAAGAAAATAAAAGGCAGAGCCGGGCATGCAGGCCCCTCTGGATGGGCCACATAGGCAGCCTTCCCTAACTGTGGTTCCCCCTTTTTGGGGCATGAAGCCTCCAGCTTCAATGGCCCCCTGGGCCACCCGCATGGGGTCCTTAAATAGTTAAATAGGCTGCCTGCCTCTGTTCGTTGGGCAGCTGCTCCACATCTGGTCCCACTGCTGGGAAACTACCCTGCCAGTGGGACTGCATCAGGGAGTTGTTGTGATGCCACTCCCCACTATTTTCCCAGCCCCCTTGCCTCCCAGCCCGCCACCCAGGGCCGGGAAAATCCTGCCCATTAACTCCATTTCTTTCTCCACAGATGCCTACTGACCTCTTGATATTTCCAGCATTTTCTGTTATTTTAGATTTACAGCATCTGCAGTATTTTGCTTTTGTAGAGCTGAAGAGAAGTTGTTGACTAGGCCTGGTATCCAGCTCATGGTCATAACCTTTATGGGCCTGCCTACTCTTGGGATATAAATCTTATCCCACAGCTCCGCAACATGGATCCTTTGTAGTCTGTGATGAGGGGGAGATATCATCTGGCTTTGTGGAATAATAGAAGTCTGTTTCTGCCTCTAATCTTCGTGTCCTTTTGCAGTTCTTTCTCATGAAACTGGCAAGATTCTCTTTCAAATCAAAGGTGCACTTCATTCCTTGCTAGGATTTTGTTGCATGGAATTCAGTGACAATTATTGGCAAATAAAAGGTTCATGTATTCAAGTAAAAACAGCCCTATTCACAAAGGAGGAGGTTAGTAGAAGAAACTGGCACTTAAACAGGTTCCACCACATCTATTGTTTCTCTTGGGTATTATTTTAATGCTTTCTCTCACCCTCCCCAAAGCTGGCTTAAAGTTTCTTTTGTACTCTCCTGAAGGTGCTGACTCATGCTGGGCTATGGTTCCAAATTGCCATTGGCCCTCCAATACCCTGCTGAAGTGATCATTCTTCAAAGGTGAGTCTACACTATTTAACATGCACATTCCAGCAGGAATCCCTTGATAGCAATAAGTAGAAAAATCCTTTCCTCTCCTAGATGCCTGTGGATTTGCATGAGTGGTCGGGGACTCTGGCCGTGAATGAGGTGGAGGAGAAGCCGGCGTAGCCTCTGCACGTCAACTGTGGCGCGGTGGAGATAGATGCACTGGGCAAGGTGCTGACCGCGACCCAGGTATTGACTCAGGGAAGCTGAGAGCTCAGCACACAGCGACCGTTACCGAGCCTGCCCCCACTGGCAAGAGGCAGAAGGAAAGGCTGAAGAATGATTCCCACACAGTACATTGGGTTCTTGACAACAGATTCAGTCAGTGCAGCCGCTGGAAATTACTGAGACCACTGCCACGCTGACTTTAACACTCTGGGGGGGCTGCTGTATCGCTTTCAGCTGCTGTTAAAACTGGATTTCAATTTTTATCATTATTGGAAAGCAAACTGAATAAATATTTCTGTAAAATTGAAAAAAAAAAATCTGATGGGTGTTCAGGTTATTTGTAGTTCTTTGCACATTAGGGAGGATATATTGGCCTTGAAGGGGGTGTGGCGTAGAATTACCAGAATGATACTGGGGCTAAAAGTGTTGTTAGATTGCATCAACTAGCCTTGTATTTCCTTCAGTTTAACAGATTTAGGGGTGATCTAATGAAGGTGTCTAAGATGCTTAAAGGAGTTGGTAGGGTAGAAACTGATAAACTATTTCCCTTCGTGGGAGAATCCAGAACAAGAGGGAATAACCTTAAAATTAGAGCTAGGTTGTTCACTAGTGGTGCCAGAAAATCATACAAAGGGTCGAGGAACTCTGGAACTTTTTCCCCCAAAAGCTGTTAAAGCTGGGGCTCAGTTGAAAATTTCAAAACTGAGATTGATAAGATTTTGTTGGGTAAAGGTGTTAAGGAATACGGAAAAAGGCAAATAAATGAATTGAGATCCAGATCAACCATGATCCAATCCAGCAGGCTAGAAGGACTGAATGGCCTACTCCTGTTTCTCTGACCCTCATACCCTCTTTGGCTGAGATGGGATCATCCAGCATGGGATAGAAACTGGGGACTGCTTGATTCAGCTCCATGCTGGCAGGACACGGAACCAATGGGGAAGCCTCTCCTCCCTCCTCCCCTCCACCCTGCTATATTATCTTAAGTAATTGAATACACAAATTAGTCTATAAAGTTAAACATGAAAATTCAACGGCCTGCATTGTACCTCGACATAAACCAGTTTACAAGAGGAAAGGGAAGTCACAAGCAACAAGAAACATACTTACTCTGGTACAGAATTTCTTGGGGAGATTTTGTAGTCATTGTTGTATTGACGCTTTCTTCTATTGTAGTATTGTCTGCCATGCTGAGGGTTACTGGCAAGGGGAAAAAACAAAACCAAGTATTAGAGGAGTCGATTTTCCAAATCTGAACACAAATGAAATGGAATTGGGTATCAAATACCACACTGCCATTTTATCACAGGGTTCACATGACATTATTGAGCACAAGAATGAAACGGTTTGTCAAAATAACTTGCTCTAAATGATCAGGACACCCCACCCTCTGCTTTTAGTCAGTTTCTGCAACCTGAAAACAATAAAGACAAGCTCCATATGGAGCCCTGCATCTGACAACCCTTACTAAGCTGGTTCATATCTAAATGAAAAGATGCCAGGCCAAGCCAACTGTAACAATTTGGGGCCTGGAGCACTTTGGATGGAAAACAGATGACACAGTAAATCACAAAAAGACCCTCTGCATATGTCCACTAGAACTATCTGCCACGGTCAAATTGCCCCACCGCAAAACACAAGGCTATATTCCACAGCTAGAGCCCCAACAAAGGTACCTTTAAAAACATTTTTTATTTGTTTATGGGATGTGGGCGTCGCTGGCTAGGCCAGCATTTATCGCCCATCCCTAATTGCCCTTAAGGTGGTGGTGAGCCGCCTTCCACCATTCCTAGTAGTCTAAGATATTTTGGCTAAGGTAGTGTGCATACCTACTTTTCTCATTGGTCTAAGTGGAATGTGCATCATTCACCTTGGTGATGCTGCTTGCCTGTTACAAAAGTCTGAATTTTACCATGGATGTCAGGACCCCGACATTGCGTAAAAAGCAGGTCACGAGCCCGCACTTGCCTGCAGTTGGACCGCTTCAGCAATGCTACCATAGGAGGGCCTGCTGTCCAATTAACGACAGTGAGCGGGCTCTTGATGCTGCTGGCCCAATCAGAGGGCTGGCAGCTCTAAGGCCTCAGCAGCACCACTGGGAGAGGTCAGCGCTGATGATGCATGCAGGAGACCCTCAGGAGCTGGGCAATGTATGTTTCAAAAAAATATTTTTAAAAATCATGGGACCGAGGGTCGCAGGGGTTCCAGCCACCTCCCACCCCCGCCCTGGCGCGATCATTGAGACTGTGGGGACTGCTTTCCCTGCCCATGGCCCCCTCTTTGGACCATTGACCCTGGCCTCCCAGACTGCTGCAGGGTGGCAGCCTCCATTTAGCTGGCGGCCTCCCCACAAAGCGGGGGGCTGGGGGGGAGGGGGTGTTCACCCCGGTGTCAACAAAATGCCTACGGCAGTGTAAAATGACCTTTAGTTGGGCTTTAATTACGGTATTCAGCCTCTCTGCATCCAGTCCTGCCCCGGCAGCGGGAACGCATTGGGAAGCCAACCTGACAGGGCTCCCCATGATTTTACTGACCCCATGCCTCCCAGGGGTCAGTAAAATCTTGGCAAAAGAATCAGGCATCCTGGCCAACATGCACCCTGACCAATAATTCCAACCACATCCAAGCATGCACAATTTCCACTTAGGGACAGGATAGTTTGGAAACGCTGAACAAAAGGCGAAATATAGCATCTCTGTCCATAGAGGTTTCACCCTGTTACATTGCTAGTAGACTGAATCATACAATACATCATTTGTTGTAATAAGGACTATCTTTTCTGGCACAGGGACCTTAAACGAACGTTGTGCTAATTATTAGCTGACTCAATTCCTGGAAAATCCTGCTCCTAAAACGTTTTACATCCAAATATTAGACCCACAACAGTTTGTATCCGATTCAGTGGCATGAAACTAAGGTGACTTCTATAACAGCTGAACAAACTCTTCATTAGTTTACAGTCCACGGGGTGAAGGTGAAACTGACTCCCATGATTCTTATATGTCTTATGTGACTGCACATCATCACAGAGTCACTGACCACCTCTTATCTCTATTGGCTTCATACTAACTGCAGTCTTCATGCAGGTCAGCCCAAGAAATAGTCCCAAATTCCCAGGAAAAAAATTTCAAAATTGTAAGGGGGCTAAATTGGATGGTCCCCAAAAACGAGTGTGGGGATCGCGATGCGCAATTAACCCACCCCCAATGGCTGCACACAGCAATCATTTTAATGAGCAGACATAATGAAATTGGTATGATGCCTGCTCATTAGATGATTGCTGCATGCAGTCAGTGCCACCCACATTGCTCACTGGCTGCACACATCAGCAGGGGACCCAAATCGTAACTTCCTGCACTGCTTAAAGCTAGCCTGCGCCTCTGAAAAGGGAGGTTCATTGTGGCTGGAGCCGGTGCTGGCAGTCGTGCAGGAAGTGACTCTGACCTGGGAAAACAGGGAAGAAGGAAAAAGTCAGCTCCAAGGTTTTCTGATGCTGCACTGGAGGCCTGGTGGAGGAGGTAGATAGCCACAGGGGATCAAGAGACCTATATGCATGATGAAAAGGCAGTGTCCTTCAGCACCTGTCACACCACTCCCTGCAGACGTTTGCAATTTGGAACAATTATAGAAAGCACCAAATGCTTGTAGAATTGTACCAACAGCCAGAAGAGATCAACCAGCAAATAACCTGTAGATAATCATGGTCCCTTTAAATAGACCTGGTGGGGTTCCCTCCTGCTGCTTAACAAGTGTTCAGCCGTGCAAAGCTAAGTGAGGGCATTGGCTGAAGCGTTGAGCTCCAAAACAGCAGCGCTAGCTTCAAATCTGCCTGCTTTGCATACTTCCATCTCACTGCACGCTAACGCCTTCACCAATATGGCATCCAGTATGATTCACAGCAGAAGTGTGCACATTGGATGTTATTTTGGTCCCCAAACGTCACTCATAGTGCCCAAACAGTGGCCGCTACAGAGTTCGGTTTATTGCCCAGATTCTCGTAATTAGATTCGATGGTCAACCACCAACAGGAATGGCTTGACTCCTTTCTGAAGCAGCTGTTTTGACCACCTTGAACAACCTGTGATCGCAGGAAATTAAGACATGCCCAGATAGGTGTCAGTGACACTGCTGGACAGAATAATGCAAAGGTTCGGCTACAGCTATCAGAATATTAATGGCTTTGAAATGGCCTATGGTCTATTAGACCATCATGTGTACTTTTCTCCACTTTTGCGGGCCAGCTAACTGTACCTAATTTCAACCCTCCATCTGTGACCATCAAACAACATCCAATCATAGACAAAATTAATTCATTTTTGCCATAGGCCATATTGGCATATTAATAAATCTTAAAATGTCAAATGTATTAAAAAAGGAAAGAAATGCAGCCATTCTGTTCTGGTTGCTTCTGAACTAAAGGTTTACAAGTGCTTCGCAAGGTAAATAATTCCCTCAACAACTATTAACCCCTAAAGTGGCCTCAGAATTTTTTTCAACTCTACTTTGGGCAGGAATTTCCTCAGAGTTTGCTCCCCCAACTTTGCCGGACGTGTGGTGGAAACCCCGTTTACGCACTTCTAACAAAGTTAACGACGGCAAATCAGGAGTAGCTCCAATTAAATTCCAAGGCTTTGTGTCCTTAAGTGAACAGTTGCTGCTTCAAAGTTCAGGAGCCAGATGTTCGTATATTCAAATTTCTTGCGGCTGATTGACTCAAATTTTGCATTCATATACAGCAACAAATGAGAACATACAAATCAGCAATTAGAAAGCAGGAATAAAAACTGCCAATCATGAAGTTCAAAATTTATAACCAAAAATGGGCAACCAGCGGCAAATACCAATAAAAACAAATTAACAAAATCATATCATTTATCATTTTTGGAAACGCTTTTGGTTGATCTTTGTTTTTCCGCTCAATGCGCTTACTACCAGGAATAAGATTTGTTAAATTGTAATGACATTTAAAAAAAAAAGTTATCCTTGCAACAGCTTTTTCTGTGTCATTATTTTCCATTCGAGGCCTACGTGCGAAGCTTGAGCCTGGGGCTCGTGGAGGTTCCAGAGCCATGAACATTAGATGCAGATATTCAAGCTGGTAGGGTACAGTTCCCACCATGCACTTGTGCATACAATGTCCAGAAATTTCTATGATTGCCTGGAGTTGCTGCTTGCAAACTCTCCGATGGAAAATTAGAGCTTCTAAGGACAATAATTTTTTTTAGAGCAACTGGAATGTTTCTATTTTTGTGTATGAAACAGCAGAACTAGTGATAGCACCAACTCTTCATCTTTTTGCGAGGTAACTTTGAAAGCCAAAGTGTGTCCACTGTATATTAACTGATGGCCTTCAACTACAATAAGAGCTGAACGCAGATAAAAGTAAGGAAAAATGTCAAGAGTTTAGAAATGGCTCCGAGCAGGCTTTTCTGTTTTGCAATGTATTGCAGCAGCTGCATTTGTCTCAGCATAAACTGTAGCTGTCCCAAGTTTTGGAATGACTGCATATTTATTCATGTTTAGAGGGAGGTTTTCAATAGAAGTCCTGAATTTAAATGTTTATTTAAGTCAATAATTGTAACATTAAGTACTTTCACAGAGGTGGTTGGCAAAGAAAGAAACTCCTATTTATTTTTCGGTTTTCACTGTAAAAATCCACATCCTAAATAAGTGTACAATATTACATGTAGAATATAATGTATTTATAAACACATTATATGAGGGAATAAATTTTTAAAAATTCTTTCATGGGTGATGGCGCTGCTGGCTAGGCCAGCATTTATTGTCCATTCCTAATTTCCCTTGAGAATGTGGTGGCGAGCTGTCTTCTTGAACCGCTGCAGTCCTTAGGGTGTAGTTACACCAACAGTGCTGTTAGGAAGGGAATTCCAGGATTTTGACACAGTGACAGTGAAGGAACGGCGATACAGTTCCAAGCCAGGATGGTGTGTGGCTTGGAGAGGAACTTGCAGGGGAATGTAATTTGCCTGCAGTGGTAATAAAAATGCTGAATATTTATTTTCCAAGAAAACAAAAATCAGAAACAAAAAAAACTGTATCAAGGCAGTTCATGTATGATACTGGAAGCGGCCATTTGACCCATCATGCCTGTGCCAGCTCTTTAGTAGAGCTATCTAATTAGCCCCACCCATGCTCTTTCCCCATAGCCCTGTAATATTTTCCCCTTCAAGTGCTTATCCAATTTCCTTTTCAAAGTTACTATTGAATCTGCTTCCACTACTTTTTCAGACTGTGCACTTCAGATCACAACTTGCTGCATTTAAAAAAAAAGTTTCCTTATGTCGTCTCTGGTTCTTTTGCCAATCACCTTCAATCTGTTTCCCCTGGTTACTGATCCTTCTGCCACAGGAAACCGTTTCTCTTCACCAAAATTGTTCATGATTTTGAACACCTCTTTCAAATCTCCTCTTAACCTTCTCTGCTCTAAGGAAAACAATCCCAGCTTACATAGAAGATACAGCAGAGAAATGGGTCATTTGGACCAACTAGTCTGTGCTGGTGTTTATACTGGACATGAGTTTCATTCCATCTACTTCATCGCAATCTTTCTATTCCCTGTTCTCTCATGTACTTCTCGAGTTTCCTTTTGAAAGCATCCAAGCTATTTGCCTCCACCATTTCCTGTGGTAGTGAGTTCCACATTCTAACTGCTCTGTGAATAAAGAAACTTTTCTGTATTTCCCAATTGGATTTATCTGTAACTACCTTGTATATATGACCTTTTTCAATTCTCTCATGAATGGAGATGTTCTACATCTACCCTGTCCACCAGCTGATAGTTATCAAGACCATTAATAGGACTCCTCTAAGTCTTCTCTTTCCTAAAGATAAAAGCCCCAACCGGTTCAATCTTTACCAATAGCTGTAATATGGTACCATTCTTGTAAATCTCTTTTACACTTTTTCCAGTTCTTCTATACCTTTTTACAGTATGGAGAACTGGACTGCACAAAGTACTCTAAGTGCAGCCTGACCAGGATCTGACTCAAGTTTAACATAACTTCACTACCTTTGAATTCCATACCCCTAGAAATAAATCCCAGTGCTTTGTTAGCTTCTCCAGTCTCTCCACATAACTGAAGTCCCTCATCCCTGGTACCATTCTAGTAGATCTTTTCTGCACCCTCCCGAAGATCTTTACATCCTTCCAAAAGTGTGGTGCCCAGAATTAAACACAAACTGCAGCTGAGGTTGAGCCAATCTTTTATAAAGTTCTGGCATAACCTCTTTGCATTTGTACTCTGTACCTGTATTAATAAAGCCAAGAATCCCATAGGCTTCCTCACAATTTCTTTCAGTTAAAATATGCCCCATTCTCGTTTTCACAGACCAATAGCCCTCTTGCAGATCCCCTCCAATACACCACAGGGAATCTATTTATATATGCATGCATACAAAAAGAGAAAGAGTGTGAAAGAGAGCATGAGAAAGCAAGAGAGTAAAAGTGCTTATAAAGCAGATACAATGAGTTAATTACATCACATATCATACAGTTTAATCTGTTGTTGAATAGCAAGTAAAGTAATGCAGTAATTTTACATGGAAACACCTGCTTCAAAAAATGAATAAAAGTATATCAAAAGTTCAGAGAAAAATTTAGAAAAGTGAATGTATACAAAGAGCAGTTCATTCACTTTTAGAGCTAAAAACACATCTTTCACATTATACCCTTACAGATTATTTAATATTTATTTTGTCAGCATTTGAGAATGCTGGGATTGGATGGAGCAGAGATAGGTTGTAAAACTTTATATATGATGTACAAGGGTTCCAACTAAGCGTCCCTGTATTGTGTCACCAAACCTTTCAGAACATTTTAACCGGCAAACACTACAGTAATGAGTAACTAGCTCGTCACTGCACCAGATAGCATGTATATGATCCAGGACACACCCTTGATTTAATTCTACAGTTCATGTTCCGACACAGTTCTGGCAATAAAACAAAAGCACTGATTTACTTTGTGTTGCTGAAATCTGTATCAGATTTTAAATGCCTTATGTTTGTGGGCTCAGTGCCATCCAGGAAGCAGAGTTGCAGCCTCCAGACAGTGCGTGCAACACCTTCATTAAAAATGAAGCAGCTTAGCCTTGAGCTGATGCTCTATCAGAAAATCAATGCTCTACACTTCCAACCATTTTTCACTTCTCCTTGATCAATTAACCACGAGCTCTTAAATATCAAGATTTTCAGAGGAAAAAATCATCTTTTCCCTTTATTTTCCTCCCCTCTTTCACCTGACGATTTCTTCTCACGTTGCAAGCTTTGGTTGCAGGGGCACAGGGAGCCTTTCGAAAGACAGGCCCATGTGACCTTTCTTTACTTGCGAGGCTAGACAGAGAGCACTGGAGGACTATTCAACATCACAGGCATCACAGCCAAGCTCGATCAAATAACCCAACGTCTCATCCTGTAACTAAGCTGTCTAATGCCAGCTATCAGTTTAGTTGCTAGCAGCTGCATTCTCTTCAGTGCCAAAATATCTTTCAGCCATATGCTGATCAGAGTTGTACACAGCACTCCAGGTGGGGCTGGACAATTGATTGGCTTAGCTTAGCATTGCTGCTTCCTTTCCAGTGAAGGAAGATAATTTTTTTTAAATTCCAAATAACGCTGGTGACAATTTAAGGTGGGAAGGAATAAATTATATCTCATGGAACTTACTACTGAATTAAAAGCCTTGCACTAACAGCTTTGAACATGTTTTTGCATACTGGAAAATATAAATAAGACCTTAGGATCAGTTTGTAGGGCCTGACTCAAATTTTACTTTAGTACATAACCAATTTCTCGGTTTATTTACATGAACTGATCACTATTTCCTCTAATTACCTTTTGATCCGATTTATTTATTTCACCAAGTATGCTTTAAACAATTATACACTGACCACCTCCAGGCGCGTATCCATTGTCTCTCGAGATAAGGAGGCCCAAAAGAAAGAAAGAACACTGCCTAAATATAGGACAGCCATGAAAAAGGTTTATGATGTAAAAGAAAACCCTGGGGACATACAGTTTCAACCAATATGTCTGCTGTGGTTGAAACCTGAGTCTTTTAAAGGTACAGACTCACGCCACACAGACCATTTATTCCTCAATGGTCTTGGTTGGCTTTGGCCAAGACCATATCTGCCTTGCCATTCTCTTCTTCAAGACTCACACTAAGGTTAGATGGACAAAGGGGCTTCTACAATACTAATCCAGAACAATGGGGATGGTAGCATCGTGGTAATATTACTGGCTTAATAATCCAGAGGCTTAGACTAATGCTCCAAGGACATGAGTTCAAATCCCACGATGGCAGCTGGGGGAATTTAAAATTCAATTAATTAATAAATCTAGAATGATTCATAACAATCTTGAAACTACTGGATTGTCATTAAAAACCCATCAGTTCCACTAAGGCTTTCAAGGGAGAAAATCAGCAGTCCTTACCCCATCTGGCCTACATGCTATTCCAGACCCACAGTAATGTGGTTGACTCTTAATTGCCCTATGAAATGACCTAGCAAGCTACTCAATTCGATCAAACTGTTACAGAAAAGTCAAATAAGAACAAAACTGACCCTACCACCTGACATCGAGCTAGGCACTGGAGATGACAAAGGCACACCCTGCCCAGTGACCCTGTAAAGTTTTCCTCACTAACAGCTGGGGACTTGTGCTAAAAGTGGGAGAGCTGTCCCACAGATGAGTCAAGCAACAGCCTGAAATAGTCATACTCACAGAATCATAATTTATAGGCAATGTCCCAGACTTCTCCATCACCATTCCTCGGGTATGTCCTGTCCCACCAGAGATGGAGGCACAGTGGTATACAGTTGGAAGGAATGGCCCTGGGAGTCCTCAATATTGATTCCGGACCCCATGAAATGTACTGACTTACATGAGGTCAAACATGGGCAAGGAAACCTCATGCTGATTGCCACCTACCGCCCTCCCTCAGCTGATGAATCACTGCTCCTCCATGAGGAGAAGCACTGAAGGTAGCAAGGGGACAGAATGTACTGTGGGTGGGTGACTTCAATGTCCATCACCAAGACTCCTGAAGGACATATCTGCCAGACGGCCTGCGACAGGTGGTGAGAGAACCAACTAGAGGGAAAACCTACTTGACCTCATCATAACAAATCCGCCTGTTACAGATGCATCTGTCCATGAAAGTATTAATATGAGTGACCATTGCACAGTCATTGTGGAGATGACAAACCGCCTTCACACGGAGAACACCCTCCATCGTGTTGTATGGTACTACCACTGTGCTAAATGGGATAGGTTCAGAATAGATCTAGCAATGCAAAACTGGGCATCGATGAGGCACTGTGGGCCATCAGCAGCAGAACTGTCTTCAACCACAATCTGTAACCTCATGGCACAGCATATCGCTCACGCTACCATTACCATCAAGCCAGTGGACCAACCCTGGTTCTTGGGGAGAGTAGGACAGCATGCCAGCACCAGGCATACATAAAAATGAGGTTCCAACCTGGTGAAGTTACAAAACTGGACTATATGCATGCTAAACAGTGGAAGCAGCAGGCGATAGACAGAGCTAAGCGATACCACAATCAATGGATTGTCCTGCCACATCCAGTCATGAATGGTGGTGGACAATTAAACAACTAACTGGAGGAGAAGGCTCCAAAAACATCCCCATCCTCAATGATGGGGAGCTCAGCTTGCCAGTGCAAAATACAAGGCTGAAGCATTTGCAACAATCTTCAGCTAATGTGCTGAGTGGATGATCCATATCAGTCTCCTCCTGAGGTCCCCACCATCATAGATGCCAGTCTTCGGACAAAGTGGTTCACACCATGTGATATCAAGAAATGGCTGAAGGTACTGGATACAGCAAAGGCTATGGGTCTTGACCAAAATCCTGGCTGTGGCTTTATACCCCTTTCTGACCCTGGTCCTTTGACATATTAGGTAATGTCTCGAATTGTGCTCCAGAACTAGCCACGCGCATAGCCAAGCTGTTCCAATATAGCTACAAGACAGGCATCTACTCGACAATGTGGAAAATTGTCCAGGTATGTCCTGTCCACAAGAAGCAGGAGAAATCCAACCCAGACAATTACCTCCCCATCAGTCTACCCTCAATCATCAGCAAAGTGATGGAAGGTGTCGTTGACAGGTTATCAAGCAGCACTTACTCAGTGACAACCTGCTCAGTTTGGGTTCTGTCAGCACCATTCAGCTCCAGACCTCATTACAGCCTTGGTCCAAACATAGACAAAACAGGTAAATTCCAGAGTTGAGGTGAGAGTGACTGTCCTTGACAGCAAGGCAGCATTTGACTGAGTGTGACATCAAGGAGCCCGAGCAAAATTGAAATCAATGATTATCAGGGGAAACCTCTCCACTGTTGGAGTCTTACCTAGCACAAAGGAAGATGGTTGTGGTTGTTGGAGGCCAATCATCCCAGCCCCTGGACATCGCTGCAGGAGTTCCTCAGGGCAGTGTCCTTGGCCCAAACATCTTCAGTTGCTTCATCATTGACCTTTGCTCAATCATATTGTCACAAATGGGGATGTTTGCTGAGGATTGCACAATGTTCAGTACCATTTGCTAGTTTTCCGATACTGAAGCAGTCCGTACCATATGCAGCAGACCTGGACAACATTCAGGCTTGGGCTGCTAAGTGGCATGTGACATTTGTGCCACACAACTGTCAGGCAATGACCATCTCCAACAAAAGAGAAGCCAACCATCTCCCCTTGACATTCAACGGCATTACCATCGCTGAATCCCCAACCATCAGCAACCTGGGGTCACTATGGACCAGAAACTGAACTGAACCAGTCATATAAATAATGTGGCTACAAGAGCAGGTCAAAGGCTGGGAATTCTGCAGTAAGTAACTTACCTCCTGACATCCCAAAGCCTGAACATCATCTACAAGGCACAAGTCAGGAGTGTGATGGAATTCTTTCCACTTGCCTGGATGAGTGCAGCTCCAATAACATTCAAGGAGCTCGATACTGACCAAGAAAAAGCAGCCTGCCTGATCAGCACCCCAACCAGCAACATAAAAATTCATTCTCTCCATCACCAGCACACAGTGGCAGCAGTGTGTACCATCTAAAAGATGCACTGCAGCAACTGCCAAAGCTCCTTCAACAGCACCTTCAACCTTACCCCCTAGAAGGACAAGGGCAGCAGAAGCAGGGGAACACCATCACCTGCCAGTTCCCCTCCAAGTCGCTCACCTTCCTGACTTGGAACTATATCGCCGTTCCGTTACTGTCACTGGGTCAAAATCCTGGAACTCCCTTCCAAATAGCACTGTGGGTGCAACTACACCAGAAGAACTGCAGCAGTTCAGGAAGGCAGCTCACCACCAACTTCTCAAGTGTAATTAGGGATGGGCAATAAATGCTAGCTTTGTCAACAATGCTCACATCCCTAGACAAATAAAGAAGGTACAGAACTGCTACCACCTGCCTACTACAGACCTAAAGGGCATTATAGTTTTAATTTACATATAATGAGTTGCATGGGTGTGCTCTATTTCTGAGTATTAGGGTGGGAAAGTGAGATGCAAGTTGGAAATTCTGCAGAACTGCCCTTTGGCATCTGTGTTCCCTTCACTCAGAAAATGTGATTTGATAGAAACTACCGTCCCATCTCTAACCTCCCTTTCCTCTCTCAACTCCTTGAACGTGTTGTCACCTCCCAAATCTGTTCCCATCTTTCCCAGAACTCCATGTTTGTATCCGTCCAATCAGATTTCCACTCCGCCATAGTACCGAAACAGCTCTTATCAAAGTCACAAATGATATCCTGTGTGGCTGTGATGAAGGTAAACTTTCCCTCCTCATCCTTCTCGGCCTTTTACACAGTTGACCACACCATCCTTCTCCAATGGCTCTCCACTGTCACCCAGCTGGAGGGACTGCTCTCCATTCTTATCTATCTTATTGTAGCCAGAGAATCACTGCAAAGTCTTCTCTTCCTGCTCCTGCACTGTTACCTCCAGTGTCCCCCAAGGATGTATCCATGCCCCCCCCCCTTCTATTTCCCGTCTACATGCTGCCCCTCAGCGACATCATCCAAAAGCACAGCATTAGTTTTCACATGTATGCTGACAACACTCAGCTCTACCTCACCACCACTTCTCTTGACTCCTCCACTGTTGATAAATTATCAGACTACTTATTCAACATCCAGTACTGGATGAACAGAAATTTCCTCCAATTAAATATTGGGAAGACTGAAGCCATTGTTTTTGATCCCTGCTCATAGCTCCATTCCTCACCCTGGCAACAGTCTAAGATTAAGCCAATCTGTTCGTAAGCTTGGTGTCACATTTGACCCCCAAGGTAAGCTTCCGACCTCATATTCATGCTATTACTAAGACCGCCTATTTCCATCTCCATAACATCGTCTGACTTCACCCCGTCTCACCTCATTTGCTGCTGAAACCCTCATTCGTGTCTTTGTGTCTTTGTTACCTCTAGACTTGACTATTCCAATTCCTGACTGGTCCCTCACATTCTACTTCCTGTAAACTTGATGTTATCCAAAACTCTGCTGTCCATGTCTTAACTCACACCAAGTCCCGTTCCCCTATCACTGCTGTGCTCACTGACCGACACTGGCTTCCGGTCAAGCAACATCTTGATTTTAAAATTCTCATCCTCGTTTTGAAATCCCTCCAGGGCACTGCCCCTCCCTATCTCTGTAATCTCCTCTAGCCCTACAACCCTCCAAGATATCTGCACTCCTCTAATTCTGGCTTCTTGTGCATCCCTGATTTTAATCACTCTACAACTGGTGGCCGTGCCTCCAGTTGCCGAAACCCTAAGCTTTGGAATTTTTTTTTATTTCAATAATATACTTTATTCATAAAAATCTGTTAAAAATACACAACAAAACAGTTCCAAACAGCACTAAGTCAAAAAAATACAAACAGTGCAAAGGAGGTCAGTTTCCTTCAATACAGGAGTGAGTTGCCTCACAACCCTTCCATTTCATTTTTCATGCCATATACATTTTACAGCAAATGAAAATTTTCCCAATACAGTTCGAGGGGTTTCCCATGGATCCAGCCCCTCAGTACAGCTTGGTGGAGGACCTTACACAGTGGTCTTTCCTCATTGAGCCTTTGCTGCGGCTGCCCCAAGCTTTAGTGCGTCCCTCAGCACGTAGCCCTGGACCATGGAATGTGCCAGTCTGCAACATTCGGTCGTGGACAACTCTTTGCGCTGGAAGACCAGCAAATTTCGGGCAGACCAAAGGGCGCCTTTCACCGAATTGATAGTCCTCCAGCAGCAGTTGATGTTTATCTCAGTGTGCGTCCCTGGGAACAGCCCGTTGAGCACAGACTTCTGTGTTAAAGAGCTGCTTGGGATGAACCTAGACAAAAACCACTACATCTCTCCTTGGAATACCCTCCCTAAAACTCTCTGCCTCTCCACCTCCCTTTCCTCCTTTAAGACACTTCTTAAAACCTAGCTCTTTGACCAAGCTTTTGGTCATCTGAAGTAATAGCTCCTTTTGTGGCTCGGTGTCAAACTTTGTTTTATAATGCTCCTGTGAAGCGCCTTGGAATGTTTTATGACTTTAAAGGTGCTATATAAATATAAACTGTTGTAATCTGCACATTACGGACTCTCCATAATCCAAATATGGTAGTAAACAGCCACAGGGAAAACTGGCAAAGAAATAAAAGTTCCACCCAATCCCTGAAGGTAATCAGGATATCAACCTAATATTAACATTAAACGTTCTTACAAAAGGCAATTAGACTTAAATGTTAACTCTGTTTCTCTTTCCATAGGTGCTGCCAGACCTGGTGAGTATTTCCAACATTTTCTGTTTTTATTTATTATCTATATTGTTCAATCTTGATGAATCACATTCCACAGAAGGCATTCCAGATCCAGCAAAACCAGAACTATGTGCCACAAAGTGTTTGATCTCATTATAATCTTCAATCGTCATCTGATCTAAATTACAACTCTTTTACTTCTGGAACTGGATTCAAATCCAGCCTAAACTGGTGAATGAAAATCTTTTTTCTCTGACTCTGTTGGCTGAGAAAATCTTATATGAAAACACTCTGAGCAGACTCAACCAAGTTTCTCGCGGGCACAGGCTCACAACATAAAAGTACCCTCAATTCAGCCCAAATTGGCAATCTTACTCAATGTTTATAAGAATGTCTGGCTTGGGAATGAAGATGTTCACTATGGAGTTTCCTTCGAAGGGTGGGTCAATACTCTGCATGTGGCCATATGACATGAAAATGAGAAAGTGTTCTACTTTTCAACATGAGCATTGGTCATTTAACCAGAACCAGCTCCATCTTAAAGACATTAAGTGGTATAACTACTGAGTATTATCATTAATCTATATATATCACCCAAAATATGATCCTCAAACTGCCTATCAGATGACATACATTGTTTTACATTTAGTTCTCACACTTCCAATCAGTTCATTTATGAGCCTGGAGTAATTCTGCTTGTGATTCATTGACAAGTAATAGGTGCCAATGTGCTGGAAAATCACTAATAAAAGATGGAGGAGCCAAATATTTGCAATCCCACTCAACTGCCTTCATGTATGGCGGTGCCAGAGTTGTGTCCCACTAGTGACATATGATTCTGACCCCACCAGAGTTCCTGGTACATCATGCCAATATCAGTACATCACAGGTGCCTGCTGGATGTAGGAGTTTGGAGTATGTAGTGCTGCATAGCTATTTGTAGGAGAACCCCTGTTAGGTTCAGCTATATTTTCAACATCATAAAGAATCGGCCCCTTTTAGAGAACCAATTTCTCAAGGATATAAATTTATTTTTAGGTCTTCACCAGGCTAAGATTCCATCTGGCACACTCCCGTTGGCCCCACTTACCTCACACCATTTGTACCAAATACTAGTATCCAGCATTATCAGAGCATAGGAGGCAGGAGCAATTGGAATTCGTGCAGATGATGTCAACTACCAGGACAGACTCCTGTACATATGATACATTCCACAGGAGCAGGGCCAAGTACTGCTCACTCTCCCACCTAGAAGTCCAGAGGTGACTTAAGAAATGACAGCTGTAGTCACAGTGGCACACTAGGTTAAACAAAGATCTAATAGAAACGTGCAAAAATTGTGAAAGGTTTTGAGAGGTTACATAGTGCAAGTTTATATATTCTGGTTGGTAAATCAACTGCCCCAGAATGTCCTGCAATGGCACGATTTGCAATGAACACCCTGAAGCTCGCCATCTAGAGGGACAATCTTGCTGTTGCTAAAGTCCTCCAAATTTTCCTGGTTTTCTATTTAGAATACGCTGCAGCAAGTAAAGGGCTGAATCAGGCACTAGCCACCGATCTAACAGCAGTAGTGATGGCACATTCACCACCTGGAGCCGTGGGAGAGTTTATGTGAATGGAAGTATAGCCTCTCAAATAACCTTTAACCTACAATTGAGGTTTGTGTAAAAACAGTGATGTTCTGCTAACATACTTCCATGCCCACCACGGAAATATTCAGAAAAATAATTGACTCGACCTATTTAATGCATGTAGCTTCAGTTATTAAAATGCCAATTTTTTCATCACTCAGGTGCATAGGTAATAATATCAAATTATGTTCCTGAGCAAATCGATTTTTCCCCCCCGCTGTAGTCTTTCCGAGTACCTTTGTGAAAACAGATCACATTTCGCTGCCATATATTTTGCTGAAGAGAGGATTGTCCGATGTGGAGATTAAGGGCTGGATTTTAAGAGCCCGCCGTCGCTCTCGGCGACGAGCCGCAAAAATGATGCGGGCCGCATGCCTTAGAACTGTTTTGATCTCCCACGTAGCGGCTCATTTAAATGGCCGGGGCAGCTCGCACCCCCTGCAATCGCGTGGAGGAGGCGGCCTGTCCAATGCCAGCAATGGCGTCAGCTGCCTCTGCGCAGGTGCTGCTGCCCTTTTTAAAGGGCAGCCAGCCCTGTCGGCATATTTAAATTTTTAAAGATACACCCCCCCCCACAAAATCTATCAAATAAAATTCTAATGCCCTTTCCCACACCCCAATAACAATTACATTAACTATTTGTCCTTCCCCCAAAAACACTTAGCTTTTAGATCTGACCTTCACCCCACCCCGACAGACTGCACAAAGTTTAAAGTTTACCCCTTCGTGTTATCCTGTGACCCTGTTACCCCCACCCCCGCACTGGAAATCTTAACTCCTCCCCCCTCCGCACCAGTGTCCCAGTGTCACGCCTGCTTTCCCCAGACAGGGAATTCAAGGTGCAGGAGTGCCGGCCGCCGCACTGAGGATCGCAGCGGGCCTGGAAGATTGAAGGTAAGTTCATTTAAATTTATTCATCTCATTAATTTCAATATTGAAATTGAGGTCCCGTCGCCCAGTGGCGGGCTGGGGCTGCCGGGGAGTCTTGATGTTGCCGGGAGGATTGGGCCGGGCCCTCCAAGCATCGACCTCCGTGGTGGGCCTCTGCTGCAACCATCTTCCGGCCCCTCTGCCACAGGGCCCGATGTCATGGGCTTGGTAAAATCCAGCCCAAGTAGAATGGGCCTATATTCTCTGGAGTTTAGAAAAACAAGAGGTGATTTAATTGAAATGTATACAATTTTTATTGGGCCTGACAAGGTAGATGCTGAGAGGCTGTTTCCCGTGGCCAGAAATGGGGGTCATAGGGCAGAAGTTTTACTGACCCGCAGGAAGTGAGTTGATCAGAAAGTCGTGGGGAACCATCATTCGTGATTCCCCCACACGCTGTGCAGTTTACTCCACAGTGCGTCTGACGTCAGTGATCGATTCCCCGCCCAGAGGCCCAGCCTGATTGATGGCTGGACCTTCAGTCGGGCAGAGAACTGGTCACTGATGGCCACAGCAACAGGTCAAGTCTGCACCAGAAACAGTGAGTTGATCAGGGGTTGTGGGAATGATCAACTGGAGTGGAGTGATTAGGTGGGCTGGTGCTGGTGGTGAGGCTCGGAGCCTGGTTTGGGGGTGGGGTGGGGGAAGGTCATAAGCCTCGGTGGGGGTGGTGGGGGGTGGAGTTCATTGCGGGGGCCTCATAGAGGATCTGCAAACATGCACCTGGATCTAGGAGGTAGGTTTGAAGTTACCTATCTCCTGAATCCACCAAGTCCTCACCTTGAGGAAGCTGCCAGCTTTCGTTATGCTCAGGAAACCCAGCTGATAGCAGCTATATTTCGAAAGCTGAAATAAGGCTGAACCTCATTGTCAACTTAAAGCTCTAACCCAGCTCCTTGAATCAGGTTGGTCACCTGACAACCTTATGTCTTCAATTAAAGCCAGAAATGGGCAGCCTTTTGGTGGGTTTGGGTCGGGAAACAGATTTCTGACACTTTAACCCTCCCCCCCCATCCAATCAACCCAAACCCACCAGTTTATTTCCAATTAAAATTCAGCCCATAGTCTCAGGATAAAGGGTTGGTCATTTAGGACTGAAAATGAGAAGACATTTCTTTACTCAAAGGATTGTTTGGAATTCTCCAGCGGGCTGTGGATGCTCAGTTGTTGAGTATATTTAAGACTGAGATCAATAGATTTTTGGGCACTAAGAGAATCAAGGGATATCGGGATAGGGTGGGAAAGTTAAGTTGAGGTAGAAGATCAGCCATGATCATATTGAATGGCAGAGCAGTCTTCAGGGATCACATGGCCTATTCCTGTTTCTATTTCTTATGTTCTTAGGATGTAGACGTGTTTCTTTAGGGAAATTTTACATTTTGTGTGCACTGGAGATGAGAATTTATATTTATATTTTTAGTTTAAAGAAATGATTTTTCCCATTCCTCTTCCACTGGATTTTCCCAGCCCCAGCGTGGTGGGCTGGGAGGGGCGGGGCTGGGAAAATAGTGGGGCGGTGCATTAGCACAGCTCTCCAACACAGTCCTACAGCCAGGGATGTTTCCCAGCAGCGGGACTGGATGTGGAGCGGCTGCCCGCTGAATGGAGGTGGGCAGCCAATTGAAGTATCTAAGGACCCTATTAGGGTCAATACTTTGGTCCCACTGCTGGAGGCCATCGGAGCTGGAGGCTCCATTCCCCAAAGAGAGGACAGCAGTCAGGGTAGACCACCCCTGTAGCCCTAATGGGCCATCCGGAGGGACCTGCCTGCTTGGTCCCTCTGATTTTTATTCACTTACCTCTGCGCCCTCTCGACCCTTGAGCTGGCTCAGCCACACCCACCTCTCGGTGGGGCTGCTGAGGCTTCAGACCTGCTGGCCCTCTGATTGGGCCAGCAGCAGCAGCATCAGGTGCCCACGCGCCATCCTTAATTGGATGGCGAGCACGAAGGTGGCCAATTAGGAGGCCACCTGCAGTAAAATTACTGAACCAGTCCCGCTGCTAGCAAGTGCGGGCGCGGGACCCCCATTTCATCCTGACGACAGTGTCCCGAAGCCTGTGGTAAAATCCTACCCTTTGTGTTGCCTGTTGCTCAGTTTGCTACTCCGCAACAATTTTCATCTTTGATGTCTGCTGCATATTCTCAGCCTCTCATGGAAGAACAAAATGATGAATGAGACAGTCCTCTCATAGGCAAATCTCCCAAGTATGCTGGCATTCATCAAGCAGAGGCAACCTCGCTGGCTCAGGCACATTTGAAGGATGGAAGATGGACTCATTCCCAAGTGTATTCTGTATGAGTGGTGGCCGGAACCAGAAGACCAGTAGGATGCCCAAAGCTTTGCTTCAAGGGTGCTTGCGGGTGGCATGAAGGCCCTAAGTATAGATTTCCAAACGTGGGAGACACTAGCCAACAAAAGAGCGAAATGGTGACATTACCTGTGGGCTGGTGTGTGCCACCATGATGATCAGTGGCTACAGCAGGTTGGCAGCGGGCTCCAATGCTGAAAACAGCACCTCACAACGACAGCGGATAACCACTTCATATGCGGTACTTGTGGCAGAACATGACTCTCATGGATTGGTCTCTTCAGCCATCAGCAGAAGTGCATGTGAGACTATCCCATCACCAATGGATTTGCTGCATATCCATCATCTCATGTAGATGGAAGGATGCCAATGATACATCATACATGGAGGTGCAGCGAGACCTGGGTGTCCTTGTGCACCAGTCGCTGAAAGTAAGCATGCAGGTGCAGCAGGCAGTTAAGAAGGCAAATGGCATGTTGGCCTTCATAGCGAGAGGATTGGAGTACAGGAGCAAGGATGGCTTGCTGCAATTATACAAGGCCTTGGTGAGACCACATCTGGAGTATTGTGTGCAGTTTTGGTCTCCTTATCTGAGGAAGGATGTTCTTGCTCTGGAGGGAGTGCAGCAAAGATTCACCAGACTGATTCCTGGGATGGCAGGACTGACAAATGAAGAGAGATTGGGTCGATTAGGCTTGTATTCACTAGAGTTTAGAAGAATGAGGGGGGATCTCATAGAAACCTTCAAAATTCTAACAGGATTGGACAGACTAGATGCAGGAAGGATGTTTCTGATGGTGGGGGGAGTCCAGGATTAGAGGTCACAGTCTAAGGATAAGGGGTAAGCCATTTAGGACTGAGATGAGGAGGGATTTCTTCACCCAGAGAGTGGAACCTTGGAATTCTCTACCACAGAAAGCAGTTGAGTCCAAATCATTAAATATATTCAAGAAAGAGTTAGATATAGTTCTTAGGGCTAAAGGGGTCAAGGGATAGGGGGAGAAAGTGGGAACAGGGTACTGAGTTTGGATGATCAGCCATGATCATATTGAATGGCGGTGCAGGCTTGAAGGGCTGAATGGCCTACTCCTGCTCCTATGTTTCTATGTTTCTATACTCCACAACTCACTGGAGCTGTCATTCAGCTTATTTATATTATTGATTTGATAAAAGTGCTGTTTCTTTGGCAGAGGGAGAACCTCTGGATTGCCAACTTGCCTTTTTAGTAGGTCTTATCCAAGTATCCTTTGGACCTGATCTTAAGGATATCAAGGAACAATCTGCAGAGTTTGCCAGAGCTAAACAGTTTTGATAGAGAATTTACCTTAAGCATTTGTTAAAGATGCAAAATGCAAATTGTTGTTGTAGTTGTTAAATTTGTAATTGCATTTCAGTTGGATTATCTTCCTTATCAGAAGCTCAGACAGCTGATTCAGCTAACAAACCTCTGTAAATGGAACAAAGGTTTGAACTCCGGACTCATTCCAAAGTAACTCACAACATAGCAGCAGAAATTACAATCTGGAACCTATTCAAATACATGGCTCTAGAATCTAGAAACAACTGAGAGCCTTGCAGCAAAATTAGCAACGTGCTTTTGGGCACTGTGACAAGTCAATGAGATTTCACTGCATAGTTCATGGTGTCCTGATATTCCAACATCTCATGAAATGGTGTCTTTACTTAGCCCAGTGTTTGCACCCAATTACCAATTGGGCCTGGCCCCAACTGGAAGACCAGCAGAATGTACATGGTGCCTGCTGACCCCATTGTAATTTCTGAGATCAACCTCATTAAAATATTGCGAGTAAGCTCCAGCCTTTGAGTATGCTGCCGATTGAGACCCCACAATTGTCCAAGTGGGAAACAGTATGCTGCTGCAGGATTTAAAGGCCTGCAGCATTGTAAAGAGCTAGGTATTATCATTTTTGTTACACCCAAATAGGTTCTCTTGGTACAACTGTCTGTGAAGCCAGCTGCGGAAGCTGTCGATATAGGAGATTGGGTAGAGGATGGAGCTTCCACCAACCCCCTTTGTTGTTGGTTGCACTGACCAAGGAGTATAATCTATGACTCCATGGACCTTTGGGAATTCTACTACTTGGTAAAATTACTGTGCCTTTTCTTGATCTCACTGACAGTCCATCAGGAAGAAGTTGAAGTTATTTGCTTTAGCAAACAAAATCTCTACACCTTGCGTAAGGAATCTATGCACAGCTGATTGCATAATATTAGTGATGTCTCTATTGCCAACCCACTTAGCATAAAAGTTCAGGGCATTTGTACACTCGACATTTACTGACAATTTTGGGGCTGTGATAGAGTTGGACTGTCAATCAGGTTGAAGCATGTGGCCCAACTCATTCCTTTGTAAAGTGAAGCCTCCATAGCACTGGTCCTGGGTCAACAGGAAGCAGACATGCCTTTGCCTGTATACTCTGGTGTAGGAAGCACTGGCAGTGGATGCCCTGTAATGCTGTTAGGCCAGTCTGGCATTTCCCCATTGTTCTTGCTCTTCCTCCAGTGATCGAAGATACAGAAGAATGTCAAATGTAGGTACGGAGAGAGGAAGAATGGCACGCAAGCAGATGGGGAAGTTGGCAGCAAGCAAAAAAAAGTATAAAACAACAAAACTAAATTGAGTCAGGAATTCTGAAAATTCTACAAATAGCTACTGGGTTTTTTGAATTATTTTCCATATTTTCTACTGTTGCTAACCACCTTTAGCACTGCAGTCCAATTGGAACATCAAGGCACGAACTACTCCAAAGGGGTGACTTGGCAGTGGGCTTACCTCATCAAATACTAAATTTCCAAGCTACATTGGATAAAGCCACATAGACTGGATCAAAGGGGGAAGAAAAGTGAAACAAGGGCAGACGAAATCCTGCCTGAAACCCATAACTGAAGCTGTATGTTTTTGTGCCAAAATGAAGTACAACAATGAGGGCCCTACATCACAAACTCTGTGGAGCAAAGTGATGGGTTTTAGTTTTATATGAATGCGCACAGGAATGCGTAACATAAACTGGTTCACAGGTGTTTGTGGCCACAGCTTATATCTTGCACAAGTAACACGATATTTTCATTCATCAAGACGTAATTTGTGGGGGCCACTCCCAGCCCATTGCCAACAAAAACCTCTTTGAAGCAGTTGCATAAATTCATGTGTATTCAAGAAATACAGGTGCTAAACTTCCTCTTTTGCAGCTCTCATAGTGGTTTTGTGTGAATGTACTCTCTGGAGTGACACCGAGTCATGCCTGCCAAGAAAGTTATAAGTTCAGTTCCATGCTGAGTTAGCTGATCTCAGTCAAGGCAATTATAGGGACTATAATTAGAGAGGAAAGGTGGGGAGAAATCAACCAAACTTGGAGGTGCAGCAAACAGTAAGGATGATATGAACTGCTTGCAACAGGACATAGATAGGCTAACAGAATGGGCAAAGAGGTGGCAGATGGAATTTAATACTGACAAGTGTGCAGTGATGTATTTTGGCAGAAGGAATAGGGAGACGCAATATGTACCTAATGGCACAGTTCTAAAGAGTGTGCAGGAACAGAGGGACATGGGGGTACATGGGCATTGATCTTTGAAGGTGGCAGGACATATTGAGAAAGTGGTTAGTAAAGCATATGAGATCTTGGGCTTCATAAACAGAGGCATTGAGTCCAAAAGCAGGGAAGTTATGCTGAACCTTTATAAAGCTCTGGTTAGGCCCAACTAGAGTATTGTGTCCAGTTCTGGTCACCACAATTTAGGAAGGATGGGAGGGTCCTTTGCTAGAATGATTCCAGGGATGGGGGATTTTAGTTACAAGGTTAGGTTGGAAAGACCGGGATTGTTCTCCTTAGAACAAAAGGAGATTGAGGAGAGATTTAATAGAAATGTACAATATTATGACAGGCTTAGATAAATTAGACAAGGAAAACTTTTCCCATTAACTGATAGTTCAAGGACTTGGGACCCAGATTGAAATTTTTGGACAAGAGATGCAGGGGGAATATGAGGAAGAGCCTTTTTACACAGCAGGTGGTAATGACCTGGAACTCACTGCCCACAAGGGTGATGGAAGTGGAGACAATCAATGACTTCAAAAGGAAAATGGATGGCCACCTGAAAGAAATAGACCTGTAGGGCTCTGGGGATCGAGTGAGAGTGGGACTGACTGAATAGATGTGTGGGCTCAATGGGCCAAAGGGCCTCCTTCTGTGCCATCAATGACTTTGAGCTCAATGAGAATGATGAAAAAACTTCAGCTTTGTGGGTTAACATGATGGACGATACCATCCTGCACCTCCCAGTGACAGCCAACCAAACAGAATTCAGGCTTTAGGTAGATACTCGATGTAGCTCATTGTGTTGAATCTGCGCTGCACCCACTCCAAGGCCAATATATTCTTCCTGAGGTGGAGTGCCCAGATGGGGTTTAACCAGAACTTTACACAAGTGTAACATGACTTCCACTCCTTTGCATGGCAGCGTCCTTGGGATAATTTACTTCTTCAATGATTTCATATATTGAGCTTATAGTTAGACTAATAAAAAAACTGCTGGCTAATGGACCAGGGGCAGAAATACAACGAAATGCAATCCTGTCCACATGCTGGCAGTTCCAAGTTACTGGATATCAATCAGGAGCAGGAAGCATAACTAATTTTCTCCTTCTTAAACTATGACTGCTACCTCGCTGAGAGCAGCTAGCTCATAACAGACAAAGAATAGGATCTTCATAGGCCCTTCCTAGACAAACATATGAATTAGGAGCAGAAGTAGGCCATTCAGCCCCTCGAGCCTGCTCCACCATTCAATAAGATAATGGCTTATCTGTATGTGTTTTGAATTCCACACTCCCATCTACCCCTGATAACCCTTGATTCCCTTGCTTAACAAGAATCTATCCACCTCCGCCTTTAAAATATTCAATGACCCCGCCTCCACCACCTTCTGAGGCAGAAAGTTCCAAAGTCTCTCTGAGAGAAAGAAATTCTCCTCATCTCTGTCTTGAAAGGGTGACCCCTAATTTTAAAACAGTGCCCCCTAGTTCTGGACTCACCCACAAGAGGAAACATCCTCTCCACATCCACCTGGTCAAGACCGTTCAGAATCTCGTAAACTTCAATCAAGTCTCCCCTCACTCTTCTAAATTCCAGTGAAAATAAGCCCAGTCTGTCCAACCTTTCCTCATAAGACAACCCACTCATTCCAGGTATCAATCTAGTAAGCCTCCTCTGAACTGCCTCCAATGCATTTACATCCTTCCTTAAATACGGAGACCAAAACTGCACACAGTATTCGAGATGTGGTCTCACCAATGCCCTGTATAACTGAAGCATAACATCCTTACTTTTATTTTCAATTCCTCTCATAATAAAGGATAACATTCCATTAGCCTTCTTTATGACTTGCTGTCCCTACATACTAACTTTTTGTGACTCATGCACTAGAACACCTAGATCCCTCTGCACCTCGGAATTCTGCAGTCATTCTCTGTTTAAGTAATACTCTGCTTTTTTATTCTTTCTCCCAAAGTGAACAACTTCACATTTTCCCACATTATACTTCATCTGCCAGATTTTTGCCCAATTACTCAACATATCTATATCAGTCTGCAACCTCCTTATGTCCTCTTCACAACATACTTTCCTACCTATCTTTGTGTCATCCTCAAATTTAGCTACCATGCCATCGCTCCCCTCATCTAAGTCATTAATATAAATTGTAAAAAGTTGAGGCCCCAGCACAGACCCCTGTGGGACTCCACTCGTCACATCCTGCCAATCAAACCCATTTATGCATACTCTCTGTTTTCTATTAGCCAGCCAATCTTCTATCCATGCTACTATGTTACCCCCTACAGCATGAGCTCCTACTTGGCACAATAACCTTTTATGTGGCACCTCGTCAAATGCCTTCTGGAAATCCAAGTACAGTACATCAATGGGCTCCCCTTTATCCACAGCACATGTCGGTCCTTCAAAGAACTCCAACAAACTGGTTAAACATGATTTCCCTTTCATAGAACCATACTGATTATTTCCGATTATCTTGAGTTTTTCTAAGTGCCCATTTACAGCCTCCTTAATGATCGATTCTAACACTTCCCCCACGACAGACTTCAAGCTAATTGGCTTATAGTTACCCGTTTTCTGCCTCCCCCCCCCATTCTTGAATAGAGGGGTTATATTTGCTACTTTCCAGTCTGATGGAACCTTTTCAGAATCTAGTGAAGTTTGAAAAATTAACACCAACGCATCTACTACCTCATTAGCCACCTCTTTTAAGACCCTAGAATGAAGCCCATCAGGACCCAGGGACTTGTCAGCCCGCAGCTCCATTAGTTTGGTCAGTAGCACTTCCCTGGTAATTGTAATTTCACCAAGTTCCTCTCTTCCTTCCACCTCCTGATTTACAGCTATTGTTGGAATGTTTGTGTCTCCTCTATAATGTGAAGACAGAAGCAAAATATTTGTTCATTGGATCCACCATTATCTTATTATCTACTATTAGCTCCCCATTCTCACTCTCTAGAGGACCAACACTCACTTTACTTATGCTTTTCCTTTTTAAATACCTGTAGAAACTCTTGCTATCTGATTTTACATTTCTAGCTAGCTTCCTCTCATACTCTAATTTCTTTCTCCTGATTAACCTTTCAGTACTTCTCTGCTGTTCTTTATATTCTGACCAATCGTCTGAACTGCCACTCATCTTTGCACAATTATATGCCTTTTCCTTAAGTTTGATGCTTTCCTTAACTTCTTTATTTAACCACGGATGATGGGTTCTCCCCTTTGAATTTTTCTTTATAGTAGGAATATACTTATTCTGAGTATTCTGAAATAACCCCTGAAATGTCTGCCACTGCTTCTCTATTGATCTATCTCCTAGCCTAGTAACCCAGTTCACTTCAGCTATCTCAGCTTTCATGCTCACATAGTTGCCCTTATTCAAGTTTAAAATAAAAACAAAAGGTGCTGGAAATACTCAGCAGGTCTGGCACCATCTGTGGAGAGAGAAGCAAAGTTAATGTTTCAGGTTTGTGACCTTTCATCAGAACTGGCAAAGATTAGAAAATAATTAGTTTTTAAGCAAATGAAGGGGAGGGGGTGGGGAGAGAACAAAGGGGAAGGTGTTTGATAGGCAGGAGAGATTAAATAACAAAGCTGCCCTGGGATAAAGGCAAAGCGTGTGTTATGCTTGTGGTGAAAGACAAAGTATTAGTCCAGAGAGTGTTAATAGCAGAATAATGAGCAGCTCTGATTACGTGAAAAGCAGGCACATGGTTAAAAAATAAAATATTAAAAAAAGGCCAGTCATGCTCTGAAGTTATTGAACTCAATGTTCAGTCCGCAAGGCTGTAGAGTGCCTAATCGAAAGATCAGGTGGTGCTCCTTGAGCTTGCATTGATGTTTACTGGAACACTGGAACAGGCCAAAGACAAAAATGTTGGCATGAGAGCGGGGGTGGGGTGGGGGGGTGGGTGGAGGTGGTGTTGAAATGGCAAGCAACCGGAAGCTCGGGGTCATGCTTTCGGACTGAGCGGAGGTGTTCAGCAGAGCAGTTACCCAATCTGCATTTGGTCTCCCCAATGTCGAGGAGACTGCATTGCGAGCAGCGAATATAAGATACTAAATTGAAAGAAGTACAAGTAAATCGCTGCTTCACCTGAAAGGAGTGTTTGGGGCCTTGGATAGTGAGGAGAGAGGAGGTAAAAGGGCAGGTATTATACCTTCTTGCGATGGCATGGGAAGCTGCTATGGGAATGGGACGAGGTGGACCAGGGTGTCGCGGAGGGAACGATCTCTTCGGATTGCTGGCGGCGGGGGGAGGGGAAGGTGCGTTTGGTGGTGTATCACACTGGAGGTGGTGGAAATGGCGGAGGATGATTCTCTGGATATGGAGGCTTGTGGGTTGAAAAGTGAGGACAAGGGGAACCCTGTCGCGGTTCTGGGAGGAAGGGGAAGGCGTGAGGGCAGAAGTGCAGGAAATGGGCCGGACACGGTTGAGGGCCCTGTCAACCACAGTGGGGGGGAATCCTCAGCTGAGGAAAAAGGAAGACATATCAGAGGCGCTGTTGTGGAAGGTTGCATCATCAGAGCAGATGTGTCGGAGACGGAGAAACTGGAAGAATGGAATGGAGTCCTTACAGGAGGCAGGGTGTGAAGAAGTGTAGTCGAGGTATCTGTGGGAGTCGGTGGGCTTATAATGAGTATTAGTAGACAGCCTATCCCCAAAGATGGAGACAGAGAAGTCAAGGAAGGGAAGGGAAGTGTCGGAGATGGACCATGTAAAGGTGAGAGAAGGGTGGAAATTGGAAGCAAAGTTGATAAAGTTTTCCAGTTCGGGGCGGGAGCAGGAAATGGCACCGATACAGTCATCAATGTACCGGAAAAAGAGTTGGAGGAGGGACCTGAGTAGGACTGGAACAAGGAATGTTCGACATATCCCACAAAAAGACAGGCATAACTAGGACCCATGTGGGTACCCATAGCAACACCTTTTACTTGAGAAAGTGAGTGGAGTTGAAGGAGAAATTGTTCAATGTGAGAACAAGTTCAGCCAGGCAGAGGAGGATGGTGGTGGATGGGGACTGGTTGGGCCTCTGATCAAGGAAGAATCGGAAAGCCCTCAAACCGTCCTGGTGGGGGATGGAGGTGTAGAGAGATTGGACGTCCATAGTGAAGAGGAGGCGATTAGGGTCAGGAAACTGGAAATTGTCAAAATGATGTAGTCCATCAGAAGAGTCACGGATGTAGGTGGAAAGAGACTGGACCAGCGGAGAAAGGATAAGAGTCAAGATAGGAAGAAATAAGTTCAGTGGAGCTGAAACAATGGGTCTGCCAGGACAGTCCTGTTTGTGGATTTTGGGAAGGAGGTAGAAGTGAGCTGTCTGGGGTTGTGGGATTATGAGGTTGGAAGTTGTAGAGGGAAGATCTCCGGAGGTGATGAGCTCAGTGACAGGCCTGTGGACAGCAGCTTGATGTTCGGTGGTGGGGTCATAGGAGGTAGGAAGAAGTGTCAGAGAGTTGGCGCTCAGTCTCTGCAAGGTAGAGGTCGGTACGCCAAACAACAACAGCACCACCCTTGTCTGCAGGTTTGATGACAGCGTCGGGGTTAGACCTGAGAGAACGGAGTGCGGCAAGTTCAGAGGCGGATAGGTTAGAGTGAGTGAGGGGGGCAGAGAAATTGAGACGGCCGATGTCTCACCGACAGTTCTCAATGAAATAATCAAGAGTGGGTAAGAGGCCAGAGGGAGGGGTCCAGGAGGAGGGAGAATGCTAAAGTTGAGTGAATGGGTCTGCTGGTCGGGAGGAGGACTCCTGGTCAAAAGAAGTGAGCCCGGAGGCGAAGGCAACAGAAGAAGAGCTCAACGTCATGCCGAGCGCGAAATTCATTCAGGTGGGGGCATAAGGGGATAAAACTGAGTCCTTTGCTGAGTACAGATGGTTTAGCATCAGAGAGGGGAAGGTCAGATGGTATAGTGAATACACGGCAAGGGGTCAGATCAGAAGGGGCGGGGTGAGAGGGAAGTGAAGGGGAAGAAGGATCTGGAGGGGCATTAGGCCCCATCAGCTGCTGGAGCTTGCGTTCCTTAACACCTGAAAGGAAGAAAAAAAGTTTTTTGTTAATGTGTCGGATAAGACGAAGGATGAAATGAAACTGCGGAGTAGAACAGCTTTGAGATAAGGTGAGGCGGTGCTTCTGGAGAGAGAGGTTCAATGTGTACATGTGGCGGTGCATGGCACTGAGTGTGGATCTCAGGATGTGGTGAGAACAGCAGTCCGAGGAATGTTGTATTTCTCAGAGATAGCTGTAATCCTGGATGGATTCAAAACATGAAGGATGAAACTTCAGTTGAAATCCACTTGGAATAAGTCGGAGCTGGAGACAGTCACTGAGGAAGGAGATGTGGCTGTGAAAATGAGTTTTGGTAGACACTTTATCAAACACCAGGAGGGAAATAGGAAGCAATGAAGGTGAACAAGGTAAAAGAGACAAACTAAAATCCCGTCAGAGAGAAGAGCAGAACTTCTTCAAGGTAGGCATTCCTGGAAGAGAAGTGGCAGTTACTTAAACACTAAAATAAAAACAAAATGCTGCAGATGCTGGAAATCTGAAACAAAAACAAAAACAAAAAGTGCTGGAAATACTCAGCAGGTCTGGCACCATCTGTGGAGAGAGAAGCAAAGTTAATGTTTCAGGTCTGTGACCTTTCATCAGAACTGGCAACGGTTAGAAAAGAATTGGGTTTTAAGCAAGTGAAGGAGAGGGGTGTGGGGGAGAGAACAAAGGGAAGGTGTTTGTTAGGGCAGGAGAGATTAAATAACAAAGCTGTCCTGGAACAAAGTCAAAGAGTGTGTTAATGCTTGTGATGAAAGCAAAAAAAAAAGTCAGACCCACCTTTCTCTCTTTCAAACTGGATGTAAAATTCAATCATATTATGGTCGCTGCTACCTAGAGGTGCCTTTAGTCTGAGGTCATTAATTAATCCTGTAACATTACACAATACCAAGTCTAATATAACCTGCTCTCTAGTTCTAGAATGTGCTGCTCTAAGAAACTATCTCAAAAGCATTCTATGAACTCCTCATCCAGGCTACTATTGCCAATCCGATTTTTCCAGTTTATATGTAGATTAAAATCACCCATGATTATTGCTGTCCCTTTATCACAAGCACCCAATATTTCTTCTTCTATAATTCGTCCTACATTGTGATTACTGTTTGAGGGCCTGTAGACCACTTCCACTAGTGACTTCTTTCCTCTACTATTCCTCATCTCTACCCAAACCGATTCTACATCCCGATCTCCTGAACCAAGGTGTCTAACTATTGCACCAATGCCATCCTTGATGAACAATGCTACCCTTCCACCTTTACCTAGCTTCCTATTCTTCTTGAATGTCACATATCCTTCAATATTCAGGATCCAATCCTTGTCATTCTGCAGCCACATCTCCATAATGGCTATCACATCATATTTATTTACTTCAATGTGCACTATTAGTTCATCTACTTTGTTATGAAAGCTATATGCATTCAGATACAGAGCCTTTTGTTTTGCCTTTTTGTTATCTTTGTAACATCTAGTCTTGACTGTTGGTGTGTTCTTAGGTTTTTTCTCTCTGTCCCTTCCTGCCATTCTCTGACCTTCAATTCCCATATTACTATTCTGCTTTCCTGCCTTGACTCTACCCCTTGATTTTCTACATCTACTCAAGCTTGATCTCTCAGCCCATTTGTTTAATTTAAAGTCATCTTTACATCCCTAGTTATACGGTTTGCTAGAAGACTGGTCCCAGCACGGTTCAGGTGCCGACCGACCCAAAGGTATAGCCCCCACTTTCCCCAGTACTGGTGCCAGTGCCCCATGAACCGAAACCCACTTCTATCACACCAGTCTTTGAGCCACGTATACATTTCACTAATCTTATGTGCCCTGTCAACCGGCACGTGTTTCAGGTAACAATCCAGAGATTATTACCTTTAAGGTTCTGCTCTTCGATTTGGTGCCTAGCTCCTCATACTGTCTCAGCAGAACCTCTTTCTCGAGTCCTACCTATATCATTGGTACCTACATGGACCATGACAATGGAATCCTTCCCCTGCCACTCCAAGTTCCTGTCCAGCTCTGAGAAGATGCCCTGAACCCTTGCACCGGGTAGGCAACATAGCCTTCTGGACTCACGCTCCTGACTGCACAGAAGTGTCAATCCCCCTCACTGTACAATCCCCTACTAGCACTACATTCCTTTTTGCTCCTACGACTTGAATGGCTTCCTGTACCACAGTGCCATGGCCAGTCTGCTCATCCACCCTGCAGACTTCGCTTTCATCCACACAGGTTGAAAGCACCTCAGATCTGTTTGACAAATGCAAAGTCTGAGGCTCCTCCACTACTGTCTGCTCGGCCCCTTTACCTGCCTCACTCACGGTCACATCCTTCTGTCCCTCACTGCTGACCAAAACAGATGACCCTGTTCTAAGAGGTGTGACCGTCTTCCAGAACAAAGTGTCCAGGTATTTCCCTCCCTCCCTTATGTTGCGCAGTGTTTCCTGGTATGTGTGACTCAGCTACTCACTAGATAAACTTGCTGAACCATCAGCAAACCCTTTAATCAGAGTTTACAGGAAGGTAGTTAATTATTAGGTAAACATACTGTAATGATACTGCAGCAGAACTATATCTAATGCATTTGATTCTGAGTGGGGGATGTGGGGAGGGGGAGGGTCAAAAAAGACAAAACATGAAGAAAATAGTAGGGAGCTGTGTTGGGACAGCTCCCTGACACAGGGAGGTTTCGGAGGTGGGCAGCCAATTTAAATAATTAAAGACCCTGTTGATTGGCATCCTTCATCTACGAAAGATGATGGACACACAGCAAACAGTCCATTTAGGTGGGGTGTCTTCTCCTGGTAAAGCTTTGTTGATGGCTGTGAAGGCCAATCCTTGAGAGGCAGGTTCTGCCACAAGTGCTGCACATGAAGCTGCCAGGTGAGACTGTGAGTTGTTGTTTTTGACGTTGGTACCAGTTGCCAAGCTGCTTGAACCACTGGTCATCGTGGTAGTGCACACCAGTCCATGGGATGTGTCACCATTTCCCTCTTTCGCCAGCTAGTGACTCCCAGGTTACGATAGTCGACATTTAGAGCCTTCATGTCACACTTGCAAGCATCTTGAAGTGGATCTTTGGGCACCCCACTGGTCGGCTGGCCCCTGCTACCTCACCATCCTTAGGTATGTGACTGCCTTCCATCCTGCGGACGTGTCCGATCCACCATAACCGCCTCTGTTTGATTAGTGCCAACACACTTGGGAGCTCTGTCTGAGAGAACTGCTGCATTTGTGGTTTTGCCTGCCGGGATATACCCATAATGCACCGGAGAGAGCAAAATTATTGAGCTGCTTTTCCTGGTAACTGTAAGTCGTCCACGTTTCACAGCCATACAGCAAGTTTCTGAGAACACAGGGCTTATAAGCCATCAGCTTGGCCCTAAGGGTTAGCTTGGTGTTTTCCCATACGCATTTCGCAAGTCAGCCAAAGTGGTAGCTACTTTCCCTATGCGTGTATCAAGCTCTGCATCAAAGGACAGATTGTCCATCACCGTGTACCCAAGGTAGCAAATTTGCTAACCACTTCCAGTGGGGTGTTATTTAGTGTGATCAGGGGAGAAAATGCAAAACCTTATTCCATGACCATGTTTTTCTTGACACTCCTGTAAAGACCCTACTAAGGGTAATTTCCACATCACTGGCATTTTGCAGGCAGTGGCGCGACCCGCCGCTGTTTGGGAAGGCTTCCAGCTTCATGGAGGTGGCCTCCCTATGGCTGTCTGGTGGAGGGTAGGCAGTGAAGCTGGAGGCTGCATGCACCCAAGAGGGGGCCCTGGGCAGGGAAGGCCACCCAAGCAATCCCAATGGAGCATCTGGAGGGGACCTGCCAGCCTGGCTCCACAGATATTAAATTTTTCACTTACCTGTCCGAGGGCACCTCCAATTTGAGGTGTCCTCTCAATCCCCAACCTGATTCAGTGGTGCCCACCTCTCTTGGTGGGGTTACCAAGGCTAGAGCTGCCAGCCCTCTGATTGGGCCAGTTGCAACATACATCCCGCCTGCCGTCCTTAACTGGGCAGCGAGCCAGGAGGCGGCCAGTTAGGAGGCTGCCTCCGGGAGAATCGCTGAACCAGTCCCACTGCTAGCAAGTGCGATCTTGGGATGCCCATTTGGTCCCAACACGGGGTTCTGAATCCCATGGTAAAATCCTGCACTTTGGGTTTGGGAGGGAAATAAAGCACCATTATTCCTGCTCCTGACCACTATCAAGTCATTCCACCAGAGTAACATAGGCAAGGATATTGAGTGAGGACAGAATTGAGGGTCAGCTGTGATGCCTCCACAGGCAGATATCTTGCTGACATTTAGGGCACTAAATTGGGCTGTTTAGTGCCATTTTGCAGATGCTATGAGTGTCCTTAGATCTCCAAAATGGCGCCCCAGCATGCATGCACACTTGTACGGCGAATCATGCTGGAAACCAGATTGGTGGAGATGTTAGGATACGCACAGTGAGGGGAGAATTTTATGCTCTCCCCCATGGCGAGTTTGGAGGTGGGGAGAGCATTTAACTGAGCGGGATGGTGGCAGAGCGAACCCCACCTCCTTCCCTCCTCCACCCCAAATTAAGTCCGTGGCAGGGAGGTGCGTGGACCGCATTCCCATCCCACTGCCGATTGAGGCCCTTAAGTGGGCCATTAATGCCCAAATAAGACCTCATCCCACTTCTGCCAGAATTCGCCCAGTAGTGGGTGGGCCTGTGGCCACACGGGGAGCACACCAAGCAAACCCGTACGGTTGCTTGCTGGCTCCGGGGTGGTTGGGGGTGGGTCTCTCATTCAAAGGTACAGTGCCTGATCGAGGGACCTGACATTGGGAAGGGGAGGGGCCCGCTGAGAGCCACATCCCCTTCCCTTGCTACCAACCCCCTACACCACCCCCTTCCCCACGACCCCCAGCCCACGAAACCCCTCCTGCCCTGTCTCACCTGTAGCCTGGGTCCCTTGCCTCCAGTGGATCCATTACCGGCAGCAGCCAGTGAAAGAGCTGCCAGCCTCTGATTGGCCAGCAGTTCTCCGAAGGCGGGACTTCTGTCGCCAGGGTGCTTAATACCAGGGAAGGCCCGCTGCTGTCCACTTAAGTGTCTAATTGACATGTAATGCAGTGGGCCTTCCCCAGAGGAGGCGCCGCGGGGCTGTCAGTGGCACTTCAGCCAGTGGCCGAGACCCCCGTCGTCTACATAAAATCGCCCTCCTAATGTCTGCTGGAGGTATGCAGAGCAGGTAGATCAGGACGTCAATCTACGTACAACGCTGATTTGATGCCAGCGATGCTATTTTGGAACACAACTCTCCAGCCAACACCAACTCTTAACCTTGCACAGCTGAACACGTGACTTACCACCCTCCCCCCCACCCCCCCACCCACCCCACCCCACCCCTCCACCACCACCGGCGCTATTTAAAAGGGATCATGACTTACTTACAGGTTAGTTGCTGGTTGATTTCTTCTGGCTGTTGCTATGATTCTACAAGTGTTTGGTAATTTCTTTCGTTGTTTCAAGTTGCAATAGTCTACAGGGAGTGGTGCTCAAGGAGTTTTTCCTGACTTCAAGACTTCCGTATGAACCAGTCATGGATTCACCAGTGGCCATTCCCCTTGGAATACAGCATGACTTGGAGAATGAAAGGAGGCCACGCAGAGCAGGACAAACTGCTGGAAGAGGGAGGATGAGCAAGAGGGGAAAAAGGGGCTGTCAGCAGGAGTCATATCAGCCCAGGAGCAATTCTCCTATCTAACCTTCAGCAAAGAACAATGTGGGAGACATCTATGCTTCAGTAAGGACGTCCTCACTAAAATCTGCCACTTCTTGTAGCCACAACTGCAACCTCAGAGCAGGGCAAAGACAACATTGCCAGTGGCTGTTAAGGTGGCTGTGCTGATGAACTTTGGTGTGTCTGGCTCCTGGAGATATTTGCAACATCTCGCAGTTTGCTGTCCACTGTTGCAGCAGTGTGTGATCGTGAGGTAAAGCATATGAATGTTAGGTATCAGTCCTAATTGTTGGTAGGTGAGTGATGGGGGTGTGGTGCATTGAACAGTGTCTGAGGCTACTGGTGCTGTTGGTAGGATATGACATTTGAAGACGCATTCATGTGAGGTCATTGAATTTCTTGGGGCACTGCATCCAGGCCCTTAGGGCTTAACTCCTGTCATTGACCTCCACGGCTATCTTCTCCCACTGCTCTTTCATTGTGTGTCTGAAGGACCTCCTGGCCCCCTGGGGATGCAGAGCATCTTTATTCCTTTCTGCCTCCTCCACCAAGACTTCCAGTGCAGTGTGTGAAAATCCTGGAGCCTGCACTTACCCCTATTGTGCCATTCTTCACTCTTTCCCAATCAGATCCTCTTCAAACATGACTCCTAGCACCTGCCTCAGCCACAATACACCTCCTCTTTAAGAGGTGCAGACTAGCTTTAAGTGGTGCCAGCCACTCACAATATTAGCCCCCTGCTGATACATCCAGCCTACTGGGTAGTCATTGTTGGCTTGATGCAGAGACCATTCAAATGAGCTGGCATGGTGAAGTTGGCTGGCTGCCTGCATTATAATCAAGAGGCGCGGGGTTAATCGCGCATTGTACCTATTTTCGGGGGCTAGCCAATGTAGCCCCCTTAGTATCTAGGCTTACCCATCAATAACTTCACTTGGATGATACTGAAAAGCAGCTGGTATTTAGTTTTCCAGCAACAGGGGCTGTGAAATGGAACCCCAGCAAAGGGTCAGGCCTCCAAAGCAGGAGAGGGGAGAAAATTGGTACAAAAGTAGCAGCTGCACTTCAATTGTAACTGGACTGCAACTAGCATGAGCCACAAGTGTTGTGAGCCTACCTCCTGCAGGCAGGCTTGTATTGTAAACCAAAATTCCAAGTACCCTCAAACAAGTTAACGTGAGGGCGGCACAGTGGCGCAGTGGTTAGCACCGCAGCCTCACAGCTCCAGGGACCCGGGTTCGATTCCGGGTACTGCTTGTGTGGAGTTTGCAAGTTCTCCCTGTGTCTGCGTGGGTTTTCTCCGGGTGCTCCGGTTTCCTCCCACAAGCCAAAAGACTTGCAGGTTGATAGGTAAATTGGCCATTATAAATTGTCACCAGTATAGGTAGGTGGTAGAGAAATATAGGGACAGGTGGGGATGTTTGTTGGGAATATGGGATTAGTGTAGGATTAGTATAAATGGGTGGTTGATGTTCGGCACAGACTCGGTGGGCCGAAGGGCCTGTTTCAGTGCTGTATCTCTAATCTAATCTAAAACCATATTATGCCATTGGTGAAATACTATAGCTGACCCATTTGCTTTCACACTATCCAGCTGGTTGAGTGTTTTGTGCTGTGGAGAGTCTCCATTTAACTTAAAAGATCTTTGCAATTTTGTAGTGATACAGATACAGCGAGTCAAAGGGACAGCGAGGAAGGATTTTCCACAAATACAATTTTGTTGTGAAATATGCGTAGTAAATATAAATCAGAGTAACAGAGATACAAACTAAATTAATTAATCTTTGTTTCTGGTGATTGTGAGTGAAATCTTATGCTTATTCTTCATTCCACAGAAGAAAATAAAACTACTGTCTCGCACTAGTTACTGAGCACAAAGCAGTCAGCTAAAGTTTGTCCAGGCAACAAAAGTGAAACCAGCACTTCTCCACTCACCTAAATGTACTAGATTACTTAACAACTAAAAGTTGGTAACAATCTTATTGTCTAATCTTCAGTCTAATTCAGAAATGTTCTGACCTCTGAAACCTCAAATGTATTCTTCCATAAATAACCTTACCATTTATATGGCATTATACAAATTCATAGATTGCCTAAGTTTTGCCACTAAACAGACGCACTGTTTGGTTAAGACTAATTATTGAGCAAACCTGGCTGTGTAAAGTCATATTGCAAAATCTGAGTAATTAGACTTTGAAGTTAAAATTCACCGATGACAGACCTATCACATGGAATACAACCACTGGTGTCAGAATTCTATTCATCAACTCAAGGAGAGCAGCTCCAGTCAAAAGAACTTCAGTTTTGAAATCAATCAGGAGTCAAAGTAAAGGACCAGCTCTATAAACGGCAAAGCAAACTGAGTATTTCTGGTTCTTGTTTCGATCTCATTGCATCAAATTCTTTTGCAACTACCTTCAGATCGTGAATGATTTTCTAGACATTAGAATGTAACTCTTTTCCGTTCTTGTACTTAGGCCAGAATTTTGATTTATTTGGTACAATATCCTTTGATAATGGGACTCATCAGATATGAACGTGTCCTTCTAAATCTGAGGCACAATGATGTGTTGCATTCTTTCCACTTGCTCTTTGTCCTGCAGCACAAGTGTCGAATCCCTACCTTGGTTAATCTTTCCACGCAGCCTCAGACCAGAATAGCAGTATTTTCAGTTTGAAGCAATATGGGAAGCTGCTGGGCCAATTAGTTGGACCATGCTGGAAAAATAACCATGTGTGACGATGCATGCCATTATTAATGTGCAAATCGGCCAGTAAGTTCAGGGGATTAAGAGATGCGCCGTGAGTTGTGAATCTCCAGAGCTTGCAAGTCGATTTACTCAGCTTCACACAAATGGCATCTCACCTGTAGCTTCTCCGTTATTTTAAGAACTTGCTGGATCGTTGTGTTTTTAAGAGAAGTAACAAAAATGCACAGCGTTTTGGCTAGATTAAACCTTCGTTTCTCATTTGCTTTATGCCACAGCTGTTGCTTTTCGTTCAGTAATTTAAACATTCAAGAGCTGGCACTTCCAGTATCTATGACAACATACTGAAGGATTTATTGCAATCAACTTCATTCACAACCAAGTTGAATAACAGCTGTTTTTCATTTGAAAGGACACTCCATCTTTCGCCCCTTGTTTAATTTCCTGTTTGCGAGTTAAAAAGTTAAGGACACTATATGCTGATTGCATCTATGGTACCTGCCGCCACTCAGTCTACCTCAACCAAGATATTGCATTCAAAATGGCCATCAAATGATATATTACCACTTTGCAGTTGCTTCCTTTGTCTTTAAATATAAGTTATTACAAAGCTGCTGACAGCATCATACCTTTGTATAATATTTCAGGCAAGACAGACCTAATGACAGTATCCACTATAGACATGATTTACACATAGTGTTATAGAGGCTTTTTTTTTTGATTGGCCAAAGATACTAGACCTATGCAGAATACTGTAAAGAGAGTCAGTTTAGCATTTAGTCAGCTAAGTACCATTCTGGTGTATTCAATGTAATGTTTTCAACCTTTACTCTGTTGATTAAACAAGAATTCTATCCAGATAAGGCTGTGGCTAAAACAACCTTGACTAATGGAATAGACAGAGAAGCTATATAGTTCAAATGATAAAACCAACAATTTAAGGGGTAGTGTTTATCCTGCTGAATAGAGAGGAAGTTCATACTGTTAGTTCAGCAAACACAGCCTTTATTTACATGAACTTGTCATCATAACAGAACGTATGGTTGCTTGACATCTATTACATTATCTCATGAATGATCCTATTTACATATGTTGCTTTTTCCCAAACAGGTCCTTGGTTGTCAAAATAAAATCAAGTTAATGAGAAATGTCAGATAATTCTGAAGAAAGAGAATCAATGCTATTTCTATATGCATTTTGAAATTTTGGCTGAAAACTTTAGTAATATACTAGTTAATTGAATGTAAATGTTTATGCCGTTTCGATGTTGAACCTTTTGCTAATTTCCAAGCCTTTGCATCTTTGTTACATTTATTTCAGGATCTGGAGTTCATCCAAATACTTCATGAATTATCTAATTATTACAGTTGACTCAATACAAATCTGTCAATTTAAATGCACTTACACAACCATAGCCTCATGCACTAACTGATTTCACATTGCATTGGTATCATTGTTATAGTGTGAATACAGCCCAAATCTAGAGTCGGGGCCCAGCCTGGCAGTGCATGGAATAAAGTGGAGTGACATTCCCTTGAAGACTACCACTTCTCTTCAGCCCTAACTCTGGACTTACACCAGACAATTTCAGCACTATGCTAAACATGTGATATTAATGCCCCATTAGTCACCAAAAGCCTCATCCTTCTATGGTAAAGTTGATGGAAAAGTAGATATTGGTAGCCTGTACAGTAAGACCCATAAAAAGTGGTAAGTAGTACTGTCACTCTAAGTCTTGCTCCCATCTTAAAATGAATTAGCAAGAAAAAAAAAGTCCTGCTTCTTAAAGGCTATTAATGCCTCCCTTATGGCTAATCAGCAACAAATTCATGCGAAATTATAGAGTGGAATATGTAAGAAAATTAGTCCTGAACCTTCAGCTTACACAGATTAGAATGGAAAGAAATCTAAGTACCATCACATCATTTGGAAAATAGGGTCATAAGTAGTAAAAGCTACGATGTTGTGCAACATAATAATTTTATAAAAGTGGATGCCTTGATCACTGTTATCTTTTCCTGATGGTCAGTTCTGCAGTAAGATTCAGAAAAAGCAATGCAACTCCAAGCCTTTCAATAGCTTGCATCAATGCTGTCATTTCAAAAGGAGCACAATGTTCACTGTTGCTAGGTTTTCCAATCCAAGTCTATATGTTTTAACCAACAAGTTAAAATGTGGGACTAATGGTAGTTACTTGTTTTGGTTCTGACAAACATGGGGCAGTAGAGCAAGGGTATCCTAACATTCTGGGGTAGAAATTTGTCTCAGGCAGTAGCGCAAAAAGAATGATATCTATCAGCTGCCCTTTATATGCAGCTCCTGATATTCGATTTCATTGACTGCAGTGGGATGGCCGATCCATTACCGCCTGTTTTGCGCCACTGCCCAAGACGAATTTCTGCCTCCCTATCTCTGTGCGGAACACAAGATGGAGTATCTTGGGTCACAGATAAAGAGTTACAATGCAAAACACCAAATTCAAGGAATTCACATAGAACACTCCTTCCACCCTAAAATCTAAGTTACAGATATGAATTCAAAATAAATCTTGTGCAAATAAAAACACAAAGAAGTGCTTCCCTTCCACCTGTGTGAGGTAAAGTACAAACTAACTGTTTGAACTTGTTGTTCCATTCAGGGATTGCCTACAGGAGGATGAGTCAGTGGGTTTGATAAGCCATCCACAGGCCCATAGTTTGGAAACCTCTGATGTAAGATATTCTTACCTATTACTCAGACAGACACAAATTAAATAGTAACCAACCTATTATGAAGCATAGCAACTAAACAAAATGAATTTAGTCCCATTGAATAGGAAATTGTTCTCCCACCATTTTGATTGAGGATTGTCAATATTATTTCCCCCCACACCAATAAAAAATGTATCATCTAGATTTGAAAAAAATTAGACAACCAAAATGGTCAAATTAAAACTCACTCAGCATTTAATTGTTTCATTATAACCAATTATGTGGGTAAAGGATGGTGAAGCAACATTTAGAGATCAAGCCAAAGGACTGAAACTGCTGAATGCCAAAGGTTGCCTTCCACATTCAGCACATTCCAGCGACAGATACATTCATGTTAGATACCAATAGGAATTCTAAACAAGTATTTTCAGTCACAAAAAATGTGTTGTTCTCATGTGTTTTCTGCATTCTTCTACTCAGCATAGGGCAGTCTGTGTTACAAGCACAATAGAATGCTGAAAATGTAAAATATCCAACGGAATGTCAGCTATTATAAGAAAAACAACTCAGTCAAGCAGAACACATGTTTATACAGCCATAACACCAACAATTGTTGAACCCTTTGTACCGATCGGGCTGGGATGATTTTCCTTGGCAGCATTGGTGGTAAACTGGCAGTAGCAGGCTGGCTGTCTGTTACACAAGCAGTGTGATTTTCTACACCACTAAAGGTGAAAACTGGTCCAAAATACATCCAATTAGCTCTTAACCCACTTTTAATTTGTGTTCCTTGCTGGGCATAATGAACAATTTGCTTGGATTGTTTTACTAGTTCCTTCCAAAACATTGACAACTTCAATTAGTTTACCATAAAGCCTCTTCCAAAGAAAAAGGAAGTCAGCTACTTTTAAGTTTTCACTGCAACTATAATTCCCAATACCTAGAATCATCTATGTTGCTCAATTCTGTGTTTTACAGTAACTATATTTTCTGCTTATATAACTTTAGGCACAATATTCCGAGTGCTCCAAAACCGATGTCTTATGTAGCAGCAACTCTCCTCTTCTAATTCCCATTGAGACTTTGTCCTCAAGCAATCCCACACTGTTTTTACCTTTTCACACTCAGGAGCCAGCATCATGTATGGTTTTCCATGAAGTGATAGGACAATACAATCACCAAAAAATACAGAACCCATAAATAATAAAGTGTCAAATCTGAACAGTCATTACAAATTATTATTAGATGTGAGTATTTAGCTTAAGACCAATATAGAAACAAGGGGAAAAGTAAATGGGAACTTAGTAAAACAAAATGGACCAAATGAATCTGGTTGATGGAGAATTTACTTCAACAGGATAAAGATATCCAAATTTCAGGCTGTTCTTGCTAAGATTTCAGATAACGTAGACAGCCTGCGCCAGTCAAATAAGGCATTAATGTGTTTCTGAAAATCTTGGTCACGAAACCAGTTTGTTTTAAAACGTAATGTTACAGTGAAACATTTATGTAACTGTTTCCTCTTGCTTGAAATCTCTTCACTGCCTCTTCTTCCTCTCTTTCTTTTAGACCTTCCTTAAAACCCAACCCTCTGTCCAAGCTTTTGTTCACCTCTCCTAATGTGTCGTATGACTCAAGATCTATTTTTTTCTGATTATGCTTCTGTGAAATGCCTTAGGATGTTTTAAGCTGTCAAAGACAATGTATAAATGCCAGTTATTGTTGCCACAACCTTCCTAAAGAGCCAGACTTATCGCTGAATGCAGGTGTCACATGGAACTCATGTGCTGGTGTACAAGCTGATGACATCCATTGTTGACCTCGACTCTCGACTCGAGTGTCTGGATTCAGAGGGAGGTAATTTCCTTTGCTTATAGGTGCACCTTGGTTGGCTGCCAGAAGGGATGGGTAGCAGAAAATGCAGTGCCAGGCACCAGCACACCACATTATTTTGGTTGTCCTTTATAATGGACAATGTTCTGAAGGATGTAAGTCAGCACCCAGGGTTGGATCCCGAGATAGACTACACATCTGCTGGGTTGCAAGCAGCTCAGCAGAAAGGAGGCCATTCGTGAGGAAACTCCCAGCATGGGAATTCCCTCACACAATGTCACCCTCTTTGGTGTCATGGGCCACGTTTGAGGCAGACAGAAGTTACCCCCAAAAGAAGCTCTGCTGAAAAGCTGCAGTGTAGGGCTGGACACAGGATTTCCAGAATAGAGCTGATTTCTAGTCCCTCCGCTGTACTCCCAGACTTACTGCAGGTGTATGGACTTAGGTCCTGTGGACTTTCGGGACTGAAACGTCAAGTGCGTACATGTGTCTGCACAATAAGGGCTTATGCCATTGTCATTTTAACCATTGTACTTCGAATTGCTTGTTCTCTATAAAAAAAACTAAAATCTAAAAGAAAATGACAGCAGAGAGATCAAGACTATTGGGAGGAATTAAGCGAAAAGAGGTTGACAAGAGATAGCAAGAAAACACTCTGATTTAAAAGTAGGAAGATAAGGACAGTCCTGACACATAAACAGCATGAGATTGATAACCTTCATTATCAATAACAAGTAAAGAATTGTTTTTTTTTAAAAAAAGAGAATAGAGGCTTTTCAAAATCAGGAAGGCCTGAACTAAAGCGTAGATCTAATCAGCATTAATGCTCAACTGGGGAACTGCACTGAATGTTCAACTGACCCAGCATGACACACCCAATTCTTCTGACTTACTGAATAACTGACATTACTCTTAGACTTACCCATCACAGTGACCCATCACACTATTGTTCACACAATCACTTATCACACAATTATCCTTGATCGTTGATCACACAATTATCCTTGATCGTTGATCACACCATTAATCAAACTCAATCATGAAATATATTGGGGCAAATTTTACTGGGCCCCTGATGCCAGGGGTTGTGGCGAGAGTGGTGGGGGAGGGGAGGGAGTGCCTGGAAAATACCTCTGGGAGAGGCCCGCCACGGGCCTCGACTCCGGGAAGGCCCGCCCCATATTACCCATATTACCGGTGGTGGCGAGGCTTCGTGGCGGCATCCCACCTCTCCCCCCGACCCCCGTTCAGAGATCTGAGGTGGAACACTGGTTGGGAGGATGGAGCAGGTATGTTATCAGGCGGGGGGTGGGGGGCGAGTGGGGAAAACTATTGCGATTGGTGGGGGGGATGGTGAGAAGAGGTTGAAGGTAAAAGGTTATAAACCTTTGTCCGGGGTGGGGGGGGGGTGGGTGGGTGGAAGGTCGGGATCACTAGTTAAGTTTTTTTGGGTGGAGAGGGCAATTAATAAATTGTTTGGGGGGGGTGGGGTGGGGGATGGGATTTGAACTTTTATTAAATTTTTCACTTTCATTTTATGATGTCTATAACTTTAAAAATGTAAATTAAACTGAAGGACTGGAAGTCCTTTAAAAATGGCGCCGGCGCCTGCGCAGTGGTGCTGGACACCGTTGCGGGGGACGGAGCGCCCGCCCCCTCCACCTCATCGGGGGTGGGCAGTCTGCCCCGGCCACGTGAATGAGCCGATGCGTATAATATTGAGGCAGTTCCATGGAGTAAATCCCGCATGTGCGCACCGCCATATTTTATAGCTGCCACCATAATGCCATTATTTCAGCTCAATCACGCCGTTTTCATTTCCTTTGTGTATTTCTGAAGCATCTTTGATTTTTTTTACATTATAGTTGTTGTTGAAGATGAGATATTTATGGAGCAAGCATAGAGGGAATAAGATAAAAAGTTCAGTGGAACACTGAGAAAACTATTGTTAGAGCAGTGAAAGGCAAGAAATGTAAAGAGAGACAGGTCCAAGTATTTTTCTTGTATCCCATTCAAGTAAGTGATATGATTGTTGCTTCTTGAATGCTAAAGGCTCTGGATAATACCAACCATAACAAGCTGTTTCACCTCTGAACCAGAGGACATGGCATGCGCTTAAAGGGGGTAAATTTAAAACTAATTTACAGAAACACTGGCCTCAAAGTAAACCCAGGAAAGCAACCCAACTCGTGGTATACACATTCGTTACTGATTTTATGGCGCTGGGCTTGTGCCATGCGAGTGTCATCATTAACATATTAAATCAGGCTCCCACAGTGCAATTGGGATCCTGATTTAAATTGAATGGCTGCCACGCTGTTTTCTTAGTGGTCAGGAAAGCTGGCATTAAAAGGGAGGCGGGAGCTCCTGCTCCAGAAGCCAAGTGCATTTTACAGCACTCCTGGTGGGCCTGGAGGAGCAGGAGTGACCCCCACCCCCACTGCCCGGGCATGGTCTCTCAAGGAAACCTTTGATCTGCCCTCTGTGAATTGTAGTCTCTCTCTTCTCCCGCTGCCGTGATCAGCAGCCTCCCCTTCTCCAGCCCAGATAGCTGTCTCTACATGACACAATCTTGGCTGACCTTCCTCACATCCTTATCCCCACCCAACTCCCTCCAACCCCCAAACTCTCACTCCTTTCTCCCTCCCAATTGCTGTGAACCATTCCCAAGGGTACTTGGCTGCAGTCTCCTGCTACCAGTGTTCCTGTCTGGCAGCCAACCAGCCAGCCTGTCATTTTGGCCACCTGCCGGCTGGGAAATGGAAGAAAAACGTTGTAATTGGGTCCTGCTGTTAAATTTGGCATCGCTGGCCTTGCTGGCTTTTCCATGCACTACTTCGCTCCCTCTCCCCAGCTCCTCATAAATATCAGTGCGGCTATTTCAGTGAGCGAGTGGTCAATCTATGGAAGAGGCTCTGTGTGGAGATGGTGGAAGCAGATAGTATTGGTCCACTGAAATGCAAATGAGATTGATTTCTTTCAAAACATAATATTTTGGGATACAGTGTATGAGTCATTTGAGATGTAACATGGTAAGTGCAGCATGCTTGGAAGGAACTGGTGTCTTTGGATGTATGGTTTCCAACCACTGGGGTTTTCCGCACCTTGGTCTGTTGTAGACAACTTGATAGAAAGTGATTGTGATGATTAGTCAAGAACTCCACGATCATTGTCTCAAGCCAGAACGGTAGTAGTCAAACTAGATAGATCTTGGTCTCTTTTCATCTAGTAATTACTATGTTTCTATGCATATGGAAGGAGAACTAAGAAAGCCTGTTATGCAACACATTTGAGCAGCAGCTCCTTGTTTTTTTAATTAATAATATTTTTGTTCCAGCTATACACTTAAAATAGATTTGAACCCCTGATACCAGAAGGAAGCACAGCAAGTTCAAACAGGGAAGCATCCTGACCCACATTTCCTTGCCACCAGCATGAAGTATGATATACACTCAGCCTACTCTGAATTTCCAAAAGACTAGAACGTGATTCGGGCAGCAATATGTTCATATTGTTTTCAATTCTTTCAAAGCAACTAATACACAAAGTGACCAGAATAGATTTTTTTTATAGAGGGACATATTAACTCTGTGAAGACTTATCAGGCAGACTTAAGCTTCCGGAATACCCTACTCCAAATATTTATTGTTGTGTCACCTGATTGGAAAAGTAGACTGCTTACCATCATAGAGGCTACTGTGTCTGTTGCCATCTGTGCAGTTTTCTAGAATCATAGAATGGTTACAGCACAGAGAGGGGCTATTTGGCCCGTCTTGTTCATGTTGACTCTTGGCAAGAGCAGCTCAGCTAGTTCCACTCTCTGGCCCTTTCCTCATAGCCCTGCAAATGTTTTGCTCTTCAGGTGCTTATCCAATTCCGTTCTGAAAGCCATGGTTGAATCTGCCTCCACCACACTCTCAGGCAGTGCATTCCTGATCCTAATCACTCACTGCGTAAAAACATTTTCCCTCATGTTGCCGTTGCTCTTTTGCCAATTACCTTAAATTGGTGTCCTCTGATTCTCGATCCTTCCGCCAATGGGAACAGTTTTACTCTATCTACTCTGTCTAGACCCCATATGATTTTGAGCACCTCTATCAAATCTCCTCTCAAACAGATTAAAATAATAAACCAGGACCACCAGATACAATTGGTTCAATGCCACTTCAGTGCTCTTCTTTTATAAATATAGCAAGCATTTAGTTCAGAAACTTTATCAAGACAACACTAAAGCTTTGTAATTATGCTATGAGATACTAATGTACAAATATTTATATAAAACTCCTTTCTTCATTATTTTAGCTAAAGCATTAACCCATTTATTTTAAATAGAATAATATCCCACTGATACACTAGACAGAGGAATTCCAGAAATATGTGCTATGAATGCATATGTTCATATCCCGAGCCTAATTTCAGGGCCAATAAGTTTAAAGAAAGTAAGAACTTATATTTATGTAGCACTTCACGATGTCCCAAAACACTTCACTAGCCGATGAAGTGTGCTGACAAAAGAACACTTGTAATTTATAATACATGGAACTGTCCTAAAATTATCGTAAATCAATGAACTGTGTGATGTGCACAGACTGGAACAGCTCATGTTGGATTCCTATTCTGTGCTAAGTTAGCTGTACTCAGCTAGGTCACGTAAAGGAGAAGAAATTTCAATCAGTATTCTCACTGTTGATTACTATCCACCAATAGCTGCTGGAAAGAGTTTGCAGATTGCAAGTTGAGTGCGGAGATTCAAGTTTGGTGAGTGGCGAGTTCGGTGAAGGGGGGGAGAATGTGCTCCATTTTTCTACTTTTTTAATCTCCAATATTTGGTTCTTGCTTCAGTGCAGTGGAAGGAGCTGGTTGGTGAGCACCTGGTAAGCTATTCTACTTATAATAAATAGTGTGTAAAGTTAAGGTATGGTAGGGCAGCTCTGCCGAGTGAAATGTACAGCCTGTGGCATCTAGGAAGTCATGGATGCACCATGTGTCCGAGACAAACACATCTGCAGGAAGTGTCACCGGCTGCAGAAGCTTGAGCTCTGGGTTTCGGAATTCGAGCAGTGGCTGGAGTCACTGTTGTGCATCCGCGAGGCGGAGGACTACGTTTAGGGAGGTGGTCACAGCACAGATTAAGAGCATGCAGGCAGATAGGGAATGATTCACCACCAGGCAGTCTAAGAGAACCAGGCAGGTAGTGCAGGAGTCCCCTGATATGATCTCACTCACTAATAGGTTTTCCATTTTGGATACTGGTGAGGGTGATGGTTTCTCAGAGGAGTGCAGTCACAGCCAAGTTTGTGGCACCACAGGTGGCTCAGCTGCACAGGAGGGGAGGAAGAAGAGTGGAAGAGCAGTAGTGATAGAGGACTCATTAGTTTGGGGAACTGACAGGCATTTCTGCAGCAGTAAACATAACTCCAGGATGGTGTGCTGCCTCCCTGGTGCCAGGGGGCCAAGGATGTCACGGAGTGGCTGCAAAACATTCTTCTGGGGGAGGGTGAACAGCCAGAGGTTGTGGTCCACATTGGTACCAATGGCATAGTTAGGAAGAGGGATGAGGTCCTGAAAGCAGATTTTAGGGAGCTAGGAAGGAGATTAAAAAGCATGACCTCAAAAGCAGTAATCTCATGATTACTACCTGCTCCACGTGCAAGTGAGCATAGTGTCATGAAGACCCCCACCTGCCAAGAACGAAGCATATTAATTTCATCACATGAACATTAATTTTAAACTGTTGCTGGAGTGGAGAGATGACTTGTTTAAAGAGACCAGCAGTGGCTGGGGAAAAATTTGCATTCTAAGAGACAGTTTCCTAGGAAAAGACAATGGGAACTGCTCACTGATTCAATTGGTCTGGGCAATGGTGATCCACATCTTGTCGGTGTAAGAGACAGCACTACACCACCCCCCACCGAGAGCTTTGGAATCCACAAACGCAGGACTCTGTTAAAAGAGCAAGTCACACAACTAGCCTGCTGGCCCAGGTCTGGTTTTGAACTGCTCACAAGACAGCAGATTGCAACTGAACTTGAAACAAGAGCCTCTGTCCTGTCTGGCTCTCCCTCTTTCACTAATCTCCGGATCCACTGAAGTCACTTAAACCTCAAGAGAGAAAAGACTCCTTACATTGAAACAGGTTGTAAAGCGTGCACTGGGCCCCAATGAAGCAGCAAGACTTACCGGCAACCAAAGCCTCTACATCTAACTCTACCATAAATAGAAACCCAGCTATTGTCTCAAACTTTTCCCCTTTATTCTTTCTACATTTTCTGTCTCTATCTGCGTGTGTGTTTAGTACATATGCATGCTAGCGTGGTCGCGTCACATATTCGTAGTTGTTAACCGAATTAGAGTTTAAGATTAACTCGAAGAAAACCTGTCTGATTAATTTCTTTGTCTCACAATTGGAAAGCAGTGAACAAGGATTCACTGAGGTGGGGGGGGGGGGGGGGGGGAAGCTAAAATCAGTGTTTTTCAAATTAAACCTTGTTAAACCAGGCAAAGGATGAGAGGGAACCCCTTGAACTCTTTCTCACCTGGCGTAACAATAGGAATAGGAGAATTGAGTGATTTAACATGTGTCTGGAGAAGTGGTGTAGGAGGGAGGGCATCAGATTTCTGAGACATTGGAACCAGTTCTGGAGCAGGTAGGACCTGTACAAGATGGACGGGTTGCATCTTAGCAGGACTGGGACAAATATCCTCACAGGGAGATTTGCTAGTGCTGTTGGGGAGTGTTTAAACTAAATTGTTAGGGAGATGGGAAGCTGAGAGAGAGAGAGCTCAGGTTGGAGGGAAGCAAAAGTGGTAACTTGTCAGGGGTGTGGGAACCAGGAGCACGTATCAGAGAGGAATACCAAGGTGCATAGAATACTGGGGGAGATAGACAGCACTACAATAGGGAATAGCAAGTTATTAGATGGAGTCAGAGTAAGGGAGAAAGCAATAAAGTCTGAATCAGGATTATCATGCATGTATGCGAATGCAAAGAGTGTTGTTAATAAAACTGGTGAGGTACAGGCACAGATTGCCGTGTGGAAATACAATGTTGTGATAGAACAGAGACCTAGCTCACAGGGCAGGACTGGGTGTTAATTATTCCTGGATATAAGTTGTTTAGGAAAGGGAAAAAAAGGGGGAGGGGATTAGAGAAACTTCCAAGTCTATTTGTGAAGAAGACTAGAATGCTTTGATGGAGATTGTTTATTGCTTGCCACAGAACTTACTTCTGCTCTCCAAACAACATCCACAGCCAGTGCTGGCTGGTTCTTTATATATACACACTGGAATACAATTAACTAATTAACACCCAACACCTGTTCACCCTATTATCTTGAACTACCAGGTATTTATCATCCATTAACAGAACTTCAGACCCTAACAGATTCCCCCTCTTTTCTCCTTAAATTAAATACACATATATAAGAAAAAAAAACAAAATAATCCATTTTTCTGTATCTTACATTATTTATCATTAACTTTCAACAGCACCAGCCATTAACATGCTGTCTATTCCCCCCTTTTAAAAAAACTTGTTTAAAGAAAAAGTGATCTTATCATAAAAAAATTTCCACATTTTCCTAACTTATCATAACACAAGATGGTTGTCTTCGAGGAAATCCAACAATTTTTTTTGAACAAAGCACCTCTCTTTGTAAAACAATCCGATAACTGATGACTTGCGACAACCCATTGTATTTTGGAAATTTCTTTTCTTTCCAACATTTCTTTAAGATCCGAGAGATCAATCCTCAACCTCTTTTCCGTGACACTTTTTGTCGAATGGACATTGTCCCAGAGAGAATGGTTATCTATGCAGCATTCTATAGGAAAACTTTTCCCCAATTTCCCCTTATATAACAGTTCCTTTAAAATACTCGACAAATACATATCCATATCTATCACTTCTATCAGTGCAAGTGTCTCAGGCACTGTGCTTTTAACTATCCTCTTTATTTTCTTTGATTCCCAGGCTAACGGACAACATTTATCATTTCTTCCCACCAAAAATATAATGAATCCCGCTGAGCTCGAATAACCATCAGGAAGATTAGCATGTGAGGTGTCACTAAAAATGACTAATTTCATTTCTTCGCAGTCACCCAATGCTGGAAACTTGAGTGTACGTTTGTCTAAACTCAATCTCTTCAATGTCTTATTTGCTTTCAGCACTTCCCCAACAGCAGCATGTTTCAGCATGGTGCTCAATTCTAATACATCATAGCAAACAACTGGTCCAGTTTGGGTGCACAACCAGTTCAACTGCCTGATTAAACTCCTTAACTGGTGCTCGTCTTCCTTGGTTGCAGAGCCTTCCTTTTGTGAGGATCTGGCCCGATTTGTTGGGATCCTATTAACATTCTCTAGGCAAGAGTGTTGACTTAGGGTTACTCCCAATTTAGTCTGCCTAATAGTCAATCCTACAAATTTAAAAGCTCCGGAAGCCCAATTTCCAATTTTAAATTCCTGCAGAACTTTATCGACCACAAATTTCTCAAATGCCTCAGATCCTCCCCACAGAAAATTGTCCACGTTCGTCAAGAAAATGCCTGCTAGCTTTTCTTCATAGTACCAATAAAACATTGCCGGATCCACTTTCAGTTGAACACAGCCAGCGTTTAGTAGGACGGACCTAACTGAAAAATACCACACCCTAGATGCATCATTTAGCCCATGATCACACTTGTTTAGCTTCCAGAATTTCCCTTCTATATCTTCAGCTTCTTTTGGTGGCTTTAAAAAATACTTCCCTTTGAAATTTCTCCCCTTGCAAAAATGCTGTTTTGGTGTCAATGGCCTTACATTCCCATGAGTGTGTCGCTAAAAGGGCTAGGGAATTCCTCAAACTTGCTTTTCCTGCTATTGGGGAGTCCACTCTAACTTCCTGGTTGCCTAGTCATTCCTCAAATCTCTGAGCTACAACTCTGGCCTTCGCTTTATACGTACCATCGGTAAGTACTTTCTCTGTACAGATCCATCTGGTTGTCCTCTATCTGGCACTTCCGTGTATACACCAATCTCTCTCCAACTGTCAAGCTCTTTTTGCTTGGCATCCTTCATCAATTTACCATCTAACTTGTTAGTAGCCACTAGAGCTTCTCTATCGTAAGGGCTCCTACTCCTTGTGGCACCCTCGCCTGCTCTCCGGTACTTGCTCTCGTGAAACCATGTCCCCTACTAGAGTTCCTATCCCTTTTTGGACTGCTACTACTCGACCTGTCCCTCCAACAACCAGACTTCCTTTCACAAGTTCATGACCTTTTCCTTGAACTATGATCATCTTCATGCCCACTATCTGAACTTACACTAAATTTTCTGGCCTTTCACATTTTCACTTTCTTCTGCCAATCTACAGGTCTGATATCCTATCCCTTGTCTTGCACTTTCAGCCAATGTTTGTATTTCCCTGTGCCCTTTCCAGCCCTTCCCTCCATTCACTAGTCCCTTCTGGCATATATGTCACTCTAGTCCCAACTTTTGGTAGTTGACCTATGGGATAAATGGCCTTATCTGGATCTTCACTATCATTTGGTCCACTGTCAGTCAGCCCATTATCTGCCACAATCTGTTGCTCGCAAAGATCTGACGTACTTGCATGCAAAGTACATGGTGCATCAGTGTCCATCATTTGTTCAGATTCTGTCAATGTATAATCAGTGCCAATAAGCCGCGAGGAATGTACTCTAATGGTTTGGTTGCCATGTTGCAAAATCATCGTTTTGCCATCAGAGCCTATAACTTTTCCTGGGCCTCTCCATTCTTTCTGCCCTTCTCTTTTGTAATACACCATATCCCCGGTATTAAAATGCTAATGGCCTGATCCGATACTGCAAAGCTCTCCTGATCTTTTCTGTAACTTCCGCCTTAATAAATGCTCTTCTCCCTGCATGCATGGCATTCAAATGTTACGCAAAAATGGAACTAATTGTAGTCCCCTCTAAAGCCGGGGGATGATCCCACATTACGAAAGGTATTTTTGGATTCCTGCCATAAACTAATTGATAGGGGCTGTAGCCCCCAACCATTTGAAGTGTGTTTTTCACATGTACTGTCCACGCCAGAGCAGTAGTCAATTTACAATTTGGCTGGTTGGCTAAAATTTTTCGAAGCATTTCGTCAATCACGGCATGATTTCTCTCACAAATCCCATTATGAAAAGGACTTTCTGCTGCCGTGTGCATTGATACAATATTCATATTTTCACACATATTCCTGAACTCATCATTGGCAAATTCTCCTGCATTGTCAGTTAGAAACCTAGCCAGTGCTCCCAGTTCTGTTCCTATCCACCTTCCCATTATCTTGTCCACTATTACTTTTTTGTCTTTACTATAAATTACCGTCAACAGACTGAATCTAGTTGTTTCATCTATAAAGAGTAGAAGAAAAATGTTTTTGTCTTTATCCCATACCTTCAAGTCTATCGCTACGGTTTCATTAAAGTCCCTTGCTAATGGGAGATTCACTATGGGTTGCGATGATGTCCTCCTGTATTTTTTTTTTTACAGATATCACATTTTCCACTGATATCTTCGATAAGTTTAGTGGAGCCATCATCTATTAGCCCTGCATCTTTTAACAGAATCTTCAGCCTATAACAAGATGGATGTGCAAACTGTCGACGTAGTTTTGAAATAATTTGCCTTTTCTCCTTTAAATCCCTACCCCTGGATGCCATTAATACTTCCTTAACAACCTGCTTCATGATGTTAGGTCTCGCTAAAGGAATACAATAATGTCCTGACTGTGTAAATCGCAAAGCTACAGAGTTCCCAAAGACATGTTCCATATCCAATTTCATCCGAGTCTTTTTCATAAATGGTTTACTTAACAGCAAAGGTATTTCACTGGATGCTACATCCGTACTAATAAAATGGTTTACCCCTGCTATTTTACATGGAATTACCACTCTTTTTAGTGATTTCAACGTGTTGTCATCTCCAAATCTGAAAAAGGTAGAACTGTCGTATTCTTTGACCTTATTTCGGTCTTCTTTACTTAAAGAATCCATGTAACACCTTAACCAGTCCACTCCATATACTGTGGACGTACGTCCACTGTCCAGAACAGCGCAATTGAATGAATCTGCAACTAGGCCACTCATTACTGGACTGAAGCTTCTTGTGACCAGTACAATTCCTTCTGATTGATCAGTAACGTCATCCTCGCCTTCCACGTCATGTGTCATCTCAAAAACCCTGTTATTCCTTTTTGGACAATGCAATGCATAGTGATACTTTGAATCACATTGGAAACACTTGTTGGCCAGCCCTTGGTTATTCCTGGGGTTCATCCTTCTGCCATAATTGCCCAATTCCTGCCGTCTGTTATAGCTGCCAAAAGGGTCTCTATCCTCATTCGTTTTGTGCATGTTTCTCCTTTCGTACTGACATTTGGGTCCCGTACTTGAACAGCCTCGAAATGCTGCTAGCATTGTATCCTCCACCTTAGGTGTCACTGCTAAATAGCCCATCTGTGCCATGAAAGCGGCCGGAAATTAATGTTTTGCCAAAAGTATTTTTAGGGCATCAGACATCTGATCAAACTGCATATTTCTTTCTTTGAATCTAACTCCGGTTAATACCAAGAGCCTATCCATGTTCGATACCCTAGCACAATCTAACAATTTGAAGGCAAGTACTGATCTAGGAATTTCCAAGCAGAATTGCTGCAACCTTGCATAAAGTCGGTTAAAGTCCATAATATATTCTTCTTTGGAAGAACCATCCATTTTTCTAAATTTATCAAAGTCTGGCCACACCTCATAGGCACTCAATTAGTCTTCTTTCATATAAATTTTATCCATAAATTTCAAGAGATTGTCCAAACCTTCCTCATTGTCCGAATGATGAGCCTCTAGCTCGGAGCAAACTTTACCCCTGATCTTGCTTCTGGCGGGAAGTGAAAGTGCAAGGGCAATTCCTTGCTTCCTTTTTGGTAAAGACATAACACATGTCCATAGATCAACTTCATTCTTCCATTGCTTGTACGGTTCAGCTTCACAAACAACGGTGGAAAATCATATCCCAACACCTTACAAGTGGTTTCAATCATCTTTCTTCAAATAAAACTCCAAATAGAGCCTTCTCAAAAAAAACTCCAATTCTAATCTCCTGTCTGAAAACAAATCTTAGTCTCCAATCTTCACTTTCAGGCTCTGCTACCAATGTCAGAGAAACTTCCAAGCCTGTTTGTGAAGAAGACACTGAGACTAGGATGCTTTGGTGGGGATAGTTTATTGCTTGCCACAGAGCTTACTTCTGCTCTCCAAACAACATCCACAGCCACTGCTGGCTGGCTCTTCTTTATATATACACACTTGAATACAATTAACTAATTAACACCCAACGCCCATTCACCCCATTATCTTGAACTACCAGGTATTTATTATCCATTAACAGAAATTCAGACCCTAACAGAGGGGTGGCGGTATTGATTCAGGAGAGCATTGCAGTGCTGGAGAAAAAGGATGTCCCAGAGGGGTCGAGGACAGAATCAATTTAGCTACAGCTATGATGCGGTTACATTGCTTGGTGTTGTCTATAGGCCACCAGCTCATGGGAAGGGTGTGGAGGAACAAATTTGCAAGGAAATTACAGAGAGGTGCAAAAATTATAGGGCAGTTATAATGATGGACTTCAATTATCGAAACATAGACTGGGATAATAGTAGTGTAAAGGGCAGTGAGGGGAAATAGTTCCTAGAGTGTGTTCAGGAAAATTTTCTACAGCAGTATGTTGCTAGTCCAACAAGAAAGGAGGCACTGCCAGACCTGTTCTTGGGAATGAGGTGGGCCAAGTGGATCGAGTAGCAGTAGGAGAGCATTTAGGGAATAGTGATCACTGTATCATAAGGTTTAGTCTGACTATGGAAAAGGACAAAGAGCAATCCGGGGTAAGAATAATTAACTGGGGGAAGGCCAACTTCAATCGGGTAAGAATGGAGCTGGGCAGAATAAATTGGAGTCGAAAGCTGGCAGGAAAACCGGTAGATGAACAATAGGCTACCTTCAAAGAAGAGATAGTTCGGGCACAGTCAAGGTATGTTCCCTCGAAGGGGAAAAGTAGGACAAACAAATCCAGAGCTCCCTGGATGACAAAAGAGGTAGAGATTAAGATAAAGAAGAAAAAGTGTGCTTAGGACAGATGCCAGGTAGAAAATACTATTGAGAACCAGGCTGAATATAGAAGGTCCAGAGGGGAAGTGAAAAAGCAAATAAGAGAAGCAAAAAGAGAGCATGAAAAGAGACTGGCAGCTGGCATTAAATAAAACCCAAAGTTTTCTATAGGCACATAAATAGTAAAAGGGCGGTAAAAGGAGGAATGGGACTGATAAGGGACCAGAAAGAGGATTTACAGATGGATGCAGAGGGCATAGCTGAGGTATTAAATGAATACTTTGCATCTGTCTTTACCAAGGAAGAAGATGCAACCCAGGCAATGTTGAAAGAGGAGGCAAGTCGGACACTAGAGGGGCTTAAAATTGATAAAGAGGAAGTATTAGATAGGCTGTCTGTACTTAAAGTGGATAAAGCACCAGGAGCAGATGAGATGCATCCAAGGACAGTGAGGAAGTGAGGGTGGAAGTCACAGAGGCACTGGCCATAATTTTTCAGTCTTCCTTAGACTCAGGGATGGTGCCAGAAGACTGGAGAAGTGCAGATATTACACCCTTGTACAAAAAAGGATGTAAAGATAAGCCCAGCAACTACAGACCAGTCAGTTTAGCTTCGGTGATGGGAAAACTTCTGGAAAAAATAATATGGAACAAAATCAATATTCACATAGCAAATGCGAATTAGTTAAGGAAAGCCAGCATGGATTTCTCAAGGGAAAATCACATTTAAATAACTTACCAGAGTTTTTTGAGGAGGTAACAGAGAGGGTTGATGAGGATAATGCTGTTGCTGTGGTGTACATGGACTTTCAAAAGGCATTTGATACAGTGCCACACAACAGACTTGTGAGCAAACTTGTAACTCATGGAATAAAAGGGACGGTAGCAACATGGATACGAAATTGGCTGAGTGACAGGAAACAAAGAGTAGTGGTTAATGGATGTTTTTCGGGCTGGAGGAAGGTTTGTAGTGGAGTTCCCCAAGGATCAGTTTTGGGTCCTTTGCTTTTCCTGATGTATATTAATGTCCTAGACCTTGGTGTACAGGGCATAATTTCAAAGTTTGCAGATGATACAAAACTTGGAAGCATTGTGAACTGTGAGGAGGATAGTGTAGAACTTCAAAAGGACATAGACAAGTTGGTGGAATGGGCAGACAGGTGGCAGATGAAGTTCAATGCAGAGAAATGTGAAGTGATTCATTTTGCTAGGAAGAACATGGAGGGACAATATAAAATAAAGGGCGCAATTCTAAAGAGGGTGCAGGAGCAGAGGGACCTAGGCATATATGTGCATAAGTGATTGAAGGTGGCAGGACAGCTTGAGAGAGCGGTTAATAAAGCATTCAGTATCCTGGGCTTTATTAATAGGGGCATAGTGTACAAGAGCAAGGACGTTATGTTGGAGGCAGTTTCAACTGAAGCATTCAAAAGGGAATTAGACAGTTACATGAAGAGGAAGAATGTGCAGAGTTACGGGGAGAAGGCAGGGGAATGGAACTGAGAGAATTGCTCTTTCAGAGAGCCAGTGCAGACACTTTGGGCCAAATTACCTCCTTCTGCACTGTAACTATTCTGTGATTCTGTGAAATTCTAAGGACAAGATTTTAACTCATTCAAAACCCATTCATTTACACAGAGTTAAAATTAGGCTCATAATATTTGTTTGGACTTTGGGTAAGAGCAGGATTGGAATCAGTGGTTAGGCCCTCCATGGTCCACTGTCCTGTATATTATCTGGGCTTCTACATGAAGAAGGGCTATGGCATTTGAAGCTACGGTAATGAAAATTTTTTGATGGCTGCATGGAGCACAGAAGATTGGAGATAAATTTTACTGGAGTTTTTCTATGCCCTGATACAAACTTCAACTCATGAAGTGGTGGTTGACCCTGAATTTAAGTTCCTGTATACAAGGAACAGAGTTCCAGGTGACAACATTGTTTGGGAGAGCTCCGCAGACAGGACATGCAAGAAGTATGCAAATATTCCCTGCTGATGATATACGAACAGATTTTGGATATAGCTGATAAGCTCTGTAAGACTAAGTTGGCTGTTGAAGATTATGACTAGGGGATTTGATTAGACTGAGAATGGTACTTTGTGGTTTGAAATGTATGGCAGGCATACAATGGGAAGAGAGAGACCAGGAATTCATCTGTTTAACTTTGCTCATGGATAAACTAGTAGAATACTGGTCCATGGTACTGTTGATTAGGTTTGTTTTGCCCAGTTGTATTAGAAAATATTAAGGGAAGTATGGCCTTCTATTTGATAGTTGTAGTTGTTTGAAGACTTTTACTTTCAAAATCAAATGATCGTTTGTTCAGGTCAGGGAAGGTAGTTTGGGGGAACATTGATGAGGGGCATCTAGAAAAGGTGTAAGAATCTCGACATGCATGTTCATTTTGAGAACATTATTTGTTTCTATGGCAAGGTTTGGAGGTCAACCAGGAGAACATACCATCCACATCATAAGCAGTCATAAATCTATATTAAGCACAGAACAAACCCCTCCATATTTGCTATAGATATTTCATTCTCTTCAGCAATGGTAATGACATTCCTTCCTCAGCCCTCCCACCTCAACCCCGTTCATTGTAAGCAGTCACATTAGAAATCATTATATCAATTATCCTATATATCAATCAGTCTTTGCATGCACACCACGTTTTTGTATGTTATGACAGTTTTTGTTGCTGGACTACACTTTGTCTGCATACAGAAAATTACAGTGGCTTTCTCATTTGCTTTCTTTTTCTTGCCATTACTTTGATCTCTCGGTCTGATCTTGTACCTTTCCTTCCTCGGTGTTTAGGGCTTGCTCTTTCAGTTTTGTTTTTTTTGTTTACTCCATCATACCTTTCAGTTTCCAATTCCCATTTTTCATCCTCCCTCCTTCTCCCACTTTTTTTTTCCATTCAGCTGTCCAAGTGATACAATTTACCCACTGTATCAAAATGATCAACAGGAGTTTTCCACTGTTTTTTATTGAAGGCAGGCAAGATTCCATAATTTCTCTGAACATTCTGGAGAATTCTGGCAGCCACTGTGGTAAATCGAGAGTCCATAGAAATGGTCACCCACAGAAATTTTTCCCATATTCACATGGAGGTCAAGGGATCCTGCAGAACATGGGAAATTCTGTATAGATGAGATCACGGGAGTAGAATCATAGAAACTTACAGCACAGAAGGAGGCCATTTGGCCTGTCGTGTCTGTGCTGGCTCTTTGAAAGAGCAGTCATGCTTCGTCTCACATTCCCACTTTTTATCTGTATCCCTGTAAGTTCCTCATCCTTGCACACTGATGTCAAAGAAGCAAAGTAATATCTAGAGTGCAACTGAAGCTGAACCTTCATCACTATGGGAACCACGGTTAGTATTATGAACGCAAACATTTTTTAATAAAGTGTGTTGCGTTCATTTAAAAAAATGAAAATTCTGACTACCTTTTCTGGAACACTGACTGATGCACATCAAGTGAACAGAATATTGCAGCTCTAAATTACTGGATTTATCCCATAATCCACTCATGCTGGTGATCCTGTGGTGCTGGTTTGATAACTCTGAATAAAATTAAAGTAAATTTAGACAATGTTTAGGAAACACTACCATCTGTGTTTTGAGTATCTAATAAATGCCACAGATCTTGTTTTGTTTCAATATAGTCAAATGCAAAGGAAACAAAATAGAAGACCAAATTTTTTTTGTCTCTGTTTAAGAGTGTTTAATGCTGACATCATTGGGAAATTCAGTGCTTTTCCCACTTTTTGGCCAGCAACATCATTAAACAGCACTGGGGTTCATACTTGCTATTAACTACATACCTGGAGATGTTCCCTCATACTGCCAGTGCATCTCCATGTTAAGTTGCACAATAAGTATTCTGTGCTCTATTAAATCTGCCAAGGGCTGTTGTAAAAAGTTGAAAACTCAAACCAGCTAAACATAACATCACCTGGATGATATAACTGTACATATATTTTACAAAAATTAACCTTTTCAGAATAGCATTTACACTATAACCCAAGGAATTGTGTAAATCTGGAGTCAGGCTTGGCCATCCTTGAGGACTCAAATTGCTGAGGTGGACACTGGATTTAGTTACGTTCAGTGTTCATTTGAAGTGAAATCACTTCAAACTGATGATACAGTTGAATTGTAAATACAGCTTTAATGCTTCACAGTTTAAAATTAACTGTCAAACACATTGAGGATAGAATTAGTGATGCATTGCTATCTTAATTCCACCCAGATCATGCTATCGTACTAAACTTTTTGAAAGCACCATAAAGGTAATTATTGCAATATTTAAAGTTTTCTTTTCAAATAAAACTTAATTATGTAACCTTCATGCTCGGCTATTGGTCATAATGTTGTATATTTCTATGAAAACAGATAATGATTGGCTCTTTTTGACAGGACCCAAACAAATTCTCCCATTATAAAGTAAGCAGTTGCTGTGACCAACATGAATCAGTGAAAAGCAACATGTAACTAATGTCTGGGCACTGGCTGAATGTTAATAAATGTTTTGACAAGAGATTGTCCCAATTAGAGTTAAACACTATGATTAGGAAAGGAATGTTAGATTCTGAGGCACAGAGACTACAATCAATGTATCAATACAAAATTACCATTAAGCGGAGAAGCTGATTACCGGAGATCAAGAACATAAACAGAAGTTGAAACAAGAACCCTTGACTGACCAAACCTATTCTTTTCACAGACCATATATAATCTCTCCTTTCTTGATCTCTATTGCACTTACTAACGTTCCTGAGGGAGTGTTTAAATATCCACTCCCTGTACTACATGTGTGCTATAGCTGCCGTGTGCTTATCTACAGAATGCACTGTAGCAAATCACTAAGGCTTCTTCAGCAGTACCTTCCAAACCCATGGCCTCCACTAGCTAGAAAAACAAGGACAGCAGGTGCCTGGGAACATCAGTCCTCCTCCAAGTCACACATTATCCCAACTTGGGCATATATCACGTTCTCTCATCAACACTGGATAAAAACCCCGTAACTCCCTACCTAATTGAAAGTGTACCTTCACCACAGGGACCGCAGCAGTCAGGTGTGGGGTAAAAAATTCATGCAATATTCCAAATGTGAGTTCATCTGTGCATTGCTAGAAGCATATTGGAATACAGTCAAAATGCTCCTGAGATTGATCTAAGCATTTGATAAAATTTGTTATCAGGTTCACAGTTTCAACTCTCTGAGATATTTGTGCTCCTCTAATTCTGGCCTCTTGTGCATCCCTGATATTAATCACTCCACCATTGGTGGCTACGCCTTCAGTTGTCTAGGCCCTAAGCTCTGGAATACGCTCCCTATACCTCTCTACCTTACTTTCCTCCTTTAAGACACTCCTTAAAACCGACCTCTTTGACCATGCTTTTGGTCATCAGATCTAATATCTCCTTATGTGGCTCGGTGTAATATTTTGTTTTATAATGTTTTGTTACATTAAAGACAGTAGGTAAATATAAGTTGTTGCTGTCGTTAAATGGACAACATTTTATTGCTTTAATTCATGTTTGCTGTTACAAAATAATTAAGTTATATTCATCTACACCAGGGTTGTCCAACCTTTTCGGGAGGAGGGCCGCATTGCGATTTTTGCTCAGCCTGGGGGCCGGTGAGCAAATTTCAAAACTTAAAAGGTATTAAAAATTTATTAATAAAAACAATAACAAATGTGCATTTTTGTGAAGAAGCTGAAAATGAGAAGGCTAATTTATTGACTTACTTTCTTGTCACTATATTGAAAACTGATTTAGTGACATACCTGGCATCGTTTTTGCTTTAATAAGTAGTCAATCTCTGCCCGCACACTTGATGTAGCAATGCAGAGTATTCTGGATAGATGTCCACCTTTCTCTCTTCCCCCTCTCCCCGCACTGTGTGTGTGTGTGTGTGTGTGTGTGTCTCATTCTCTCTTCACTCCTCCCTCCGCTCTAGGACTAGGGGACACAGATTGAAAGTTTTGTGTAAAAGATGCAGGGGGAATATGAAGAAGCACTTTTTTTACACAGCAGGTTGTAATGACCGAGAACTCACTGCGCACAATGGTGGTGGAAGTGGAAACGATCAATGACTTCAAGAGTAAGTTGGATGGCGCCACCTGAGAGAAAGAGACTTGCAGGGCTACGGGGATTGAGCCAGGGAGTGGGACTGACTGCACAGTTCCATCGAGAGCCAGAATGGGCTCGAGGGACAGAATGGCCTCCTTCTGTGCCATAAGTAAATGACTCTTTGACTCTCTCTCCCGTCTGTCTCTCTCTCTCCCCCTCTGTCTGTCTGTCTCCCTTCCCCACTCTCACTGTCCCTCTCCACCCCCTCTCTCTGTATCTCTCCAGTGCTCCCCGCTCAGTGTTCTCTCGCCTGTCTCTCTGTCCCCCCGTCTCCCCCTTTCTCTCTCCCCCTCTGTCTCTCTGCTCCCTCTCTCTAGCTCTCTCTCTCTCTCTGCCTCCCTCTCTCTCTGTTTCCCCCTCTCTGTCTCTCTGCCCCCTCTCTCTACCTCTCTCTCTCTGTTTCCCCCTCTCCCTGTTCTCCGCCCACCCCTCTCTCTGTTTCTCCCCAGCACACTCTCACACACAGGTTGCAGAGAGTGGAACTCTCTTTTTAGTTCTTTTTAAAGTCAGTTCTTTTAAAAAAAGAGATTGTTGTCAGTCTCACAGGTGACAGCCGCTGACATTGGGAACAGACTTTTCCCAACAGACTCCGTCTTTTCCAGCCGGCTTTAAAACAAAATTCAGTACCCGCCGGAAAACCCGGAGTCTGTTGGGAAATGGCTGTTCCCGATGTCAGCGGCTGTCGGCTGTGAAACTGACAGCGATCTTTTTCAAAAGAACTGATTTTTAAGAGAACTTTAAAAGAGCGTTCCACTCTCTGTAACCTGCGAAACTGACAGCGCAATAGTTTAAACGCCAGTTCTGACAAAGGGAAATTTCTCATCTCCAGTCAACTGCCATTCATTAACCCATTTAGACCAATCTCTATTCCCTTTTGTTATAGTAGTCACATTGGCCATATAGTTTGGCATCATCAGCAAATATAAGAAGTACAGGCTCTGAATCATTCGTGAATAAAGTGGACAGCGGGAGACCTGAAACAACACGCTGCAAAACTACACTCATCACTGCTGCTCAGAGATTTTTCACTTAGTTTCACGTTTTGCTTTCGATCACCAAACAAGTTTTTAACATGGCTATCATATATATTATGACCTTCATAAACTTCAGCTTTCTTTAAAAAGTACTTTCATATAAAGCTCATCCTCTTTGTGTTCCCTACCTGTTAAGAAAAGTTAGAATTTATCATTTCTGCATGATATTTTCCCTCACCTCCATTAGTTAGGGTCCATGATTCAAACTAAACTGATATCACCCATTGACTCAATCAGCAAGCACCTTAACTGAAACAACAGGGAATGACATCCTTTGTAGGAACAGGACCATGCAAAAGTGCCAAAGGGCTGTCTTCGAGAATCATAAAGTGGCATAGTGGTAAATGGGTTGTGGATACCCACACAGTATGGAGCTCAGCTGTTGAACTGAGAGTTGGGTAGTAAACTGTGAATACAGACTTTTAAGCAATGAAGTCGAAAAATCATTATCTCTAATTGGAGTTGGGAGAAGATGCACTTTGAGACAAAAAAAGTCACGGTCCCTCATATTTGTGAGGCTCCCTTTGTTGGAAGCAAGGCTGTAAGTTGCGAGGTGTGCTCATAAAATTGAGCTGACCTGTTTGTAAATCCATGCTTCAGTGCTGACTTGTTGGGCAGGACTGACACACAAATGGGTGAACCCTTTAAGCACAGAGTGTCAGAGATTAGAAGTTAAACTGTGGCTAGACCAGCTATTCAGGCAGAGTTAAGAGTGTCACTTAACTGACATTAGTCTGAGATCAAGAAAGGTAACAGTAGGGAAAATGTTAGAAACTTTTTTAAACATGTTATAGCAGGGCACTTAGAAAAAATCAAGGTAATCAGGCAGAGTCAACATGGTTTTGTGAAAGGGAAATCATATTTAACCAATTTTTTGGAGTTCTTTGAAGAAGTAACTTGTGCTGTGGATAAAGGGGAACCAGTGGATGTAATGTACTTAGATTTCCAGAAGGCATTTGATAAGGTGCCACATCAAAGGTTATTGCGGAAAATAAAAGCTCATGGTGTAGGGGGTAAAGTATTGGCATGGATAGAAGATTTGCTAGCTAACAGGAAACAGAGTAGGCATAAATGCGTCATTTTCTGGTGGGCAAGATGTAACGAGTGGCGTGCCACAGGGATCAGTGCTGGGGCCTCAACTTTTTTATAAATTATATAAATGACTTGAAGGGACCGAAGGTATGCTGCTAAATTTGCTGATGACACAAAGATAGGTAGGAAAGTAAATTGTGAAGAGGACATAAGGAGGCTACAAAGGGATATAGATAAGTTGTGAGTGGGCAAAGATCTGGCAAATGGAGTACACTGTGGAAAAATGTGAAATTGTTCATTTTGGCAGGAAGAATAAAAAAGCATATTATCTAAATGATGAGAGATTGCAGAGCTCTGAGATGCAGAGAGATCTGGATGTCCTAGTGCATGAATTGCAAAAGGTGAGTATGCAGGTACAGCACATAATTAGGAAAACTAATAGACTGTTAATGTTAATTGCGAGGGGAATTGAATACAAAAGTAGGGAGGTTATACTTTAGTTATACAGGGCATTGGTGAGACCACATCCAGAGTACTGTGTACAGTATTAGTCTCCTTATTTAAGAATGTAAATGAGTTGAAAGCAGCTCAGAGAAGGTTTGCTAGATTAATACCTGGAATGGGCGGGTTGTCTTATGAAGAAAGTTTGGACAGGCTAGGCTAGTATTTGCTGGAGTTTAGACGAGTAAGTGGCGACTTGATTGAAACATAAGATCCTGAGGGGTCTTGAGAGGGTGGATGTGGAAAGGATGTTTCCTCTTGTGGGAGAATCTAGAATCTAGATCACTGTTTAAAAATAAGGGGTCGCCTATTTAAGACAGCGAGGAGGAGGAATTTTTTCTTTCAGAGGGTCGTGAGCCTTTGGAACTCGCTTCCTCAAAAGCAATGGAAGCAGAGTCTTTGAATATTTTTAAGGCAGAGGTAGATAGATTGTTGATAAGCAAAGGGGTGAAAGGTTATTGGGGGTAGGCGGGAATGTGGAGTTGAGGTTACAATCCGATCAGCCATGATCTTATTGAATGGCGGAGCAGGCTCGAGGGGCCGAGTGGCCTACTCCTGTTCCTAATTCGGATGTACGTATGTTCTTATGACAGGAAAACCAGCTCAGATTATCACTCGTGGAAAAGGAGAGTTGGAAATGAAGAACCAATTGAAACAAATAGCCCCATCAAGAGTAGTAGATTGACTCAACAATGCTGCTAATGAGTTGAGGTCAAGTAAGCTCTGATAACCACACGTGTAGACTTGAACTATTGGATAGACTGGCTTTTTTTTTTCATTATTCGTTCATAGGATGTGGGCATCACTGGCTCAGCCAGCATTTATTGCCCATCCCTCATTGCCCTTGAGAAGGTGACAGTGAGCTGCCTTTTTGAACCACTGCAGCCCATGTGGGGTAGGTACACCAACATTGATGTTAGGGAGTTCCAGGATTTTGACCCAGCAAGAGTGAAGGAATGGCGTTATATTTCTAAGTCAGGATGGTGTGTGGCTTGGAGGGGAACTTGCAGGTGGTGGTGTTCCCATGCATCTGCTGCCCTTGGCCTTCGTGGTAGAGGTCGCGGGTTTGGAAGGTGCTGTCTAAGGAGACTTGGTGAGTTGCTGCAGTGCATCTTGTAGACGGCACACACTGCTGTCACTGTATGTCGGTGGTGGAGGGAGTGAATGTTGTGGATGGGGTGCCAATCAAGTGGGCTGCTTTGTCCTGCTTGGTGTCGTGCTTCTTGAGTGTTGTTGGAGCTGCACCCATCCAGGCAAGTGAAGGGTATTCCATCACATTCCTGACTTGTGCTTTGTAGATGGTGGACAGGCTTTGGGTGTTATAGAACTTCCAAGTCTGTTTGTGAAGAAGACACTGAGACCAGGAAGCTTAGGTAGAAACTGTTTATTGCTTGCCACAGAACTTACTTCTTCAATTCTAACAACCCATGGTCAGTGCTAGCTGGCTCTTCTTCATATATACACATCTGAATACAATTAATTAATTAACACCCAACACCTGTTCACCCTATTATCTTGAACTACCAGGTATTTATCATCCTTTAACAGAACTTCAGACCCTAACATTGGGGAGTCAGGAGATGAGTTACTTGCCGCAGGATTCCTCGCCTCTGACTTGCTCTTGTAGCCACTGTATTTATAAAGCTACTCCAGTTCAGTTTCAATGGGAACTCCAGGCTGTTGATGGTCGGGTATTCAGCGATCATAATGCAATTGAATGTCAAGGGGAGATGGTTAGATTCTCTCTTGTTGGAGATGGTCATTGCCTGGCACTTGTGTGATGCAAATGTTACTTGCTACTTATCAGCCCAAGCCTGAATATTGTCCAGGTCTTGCTGCATTTCTTCGCGGACTACTTCAGTCTCTGAGGAGTCGCAAATGGTGCTGAACATTGTGCAATTCATCAACGAACATCCCCACTTCTGACCTTATGACTGAAGGAAGGTCATTGATGAAGCAGCTGAAGATGGTCAGGCCATCTACCCTGAGGAACACCTGCACTGATGTCCTGGAGCTGAGATGATTGACCTCCAACAACCACAACCATCTTCCTTTGCGCTAGGTATGATTCCAACCAGCAGAGTTTTCCCCCTGATTCCCATTGACTCCAATTTTGCTAGGGCTTCTTGATGCCATACTCGATCAAATGCTGTCTTGATATCAAAGGCAATCACTCTCACCTCACCTCTGGAGTTCAGCTCTTTTGTCCATGTTTGAACCAAGGCTGCAATGAGGTCAGGAATTGAGTGGCCCTGGCGGAACCCAAACTGAGCGTCACTGAGCAGGTTATTACTAATCAAGTGCTGCTTGATAGCACTGTCAATGACACCTTCCATCACTTTACTGATGATCGAGAGTAGGCTGATGGGGCGGTAATTGGCTGGGTTGGATTTGTCCTGCTTTTTGTGGACAGGACATTCCTGGGCAATTTTCCACATTGCCGGGTCGATGCCAGTGTTGTAGCTGTACTGGAACAGCTTGGCTAGGGGCGCGGCAAGTTCTGGAGCATCAGTACTATTGCCAGAATGTTGTCAGGGCCCGGAGCCTTCGTGGTATCCAATGCCTTCAGTCGTTTCTTGATATCACGTGGAGTGAATCAAATTGGCTGAAGACTGGCCTCCTGGCATGCCCTCCTGCATTCTTCATTGAACCAGGGTTGATCCCTGGCTTGATGGTAATGGCAGTGGGGGATATATGCCACCATGAGGTTACAGATTATGGTTGAGTACAATTCTGCTGCTGCTGATGGCCCACAGCACCTCATGGATGCCCAGTTTTGAGTTGCCAGATCTGTTTGAAATCTATTCCATTTAGCACGGTGGTAGTGCCACACAACACGATGGAGGGTATCTTCAATGTAAAGATGGGACTGTGTCTCCACAAGGATTGTGCGGTGGTCACTCCTACCAATACTGTCATGGACAGATGCATCTGTGATAGGCAGAATGGTGAGGATGAGGTCAAGTATGTTTTTCCCTCTTGTTAGTTCCCTCACCACCTGTCGTAGACCCAGTCTAGCAGCTAAGTCCTTTAGGACTCGGTCAGTACTGGTGCTACCGAGCCACTCTTGGTGATGGACATTGAAGTCCCCCACCCAGAGTACATTCTGCACCCTTGCCACCCTCAGTGCTTCCTCCAAGTGGTATTCAACGTGGAGGAGTACTAATTCATCAGCTGATGGGGGGCGGTAGGTGGTAATCAGCAGGAGGTTTCCTCGCCCATGTTTGACCTGATGCCATGAGACTTCATGGGGTCCAGAGTCGATGTTGATGACTCCCAGACTGTATACCACTGTGCCGCCGCCTCCTCAGTTGGGCCTGTCCTGCCGTGGGACAGGACATACTCGGGGATGATGATGGTCGTGTCTGGGACATTGTAAGGTATGGTTCCGTGAGTATGACTATGTCAGGCTTTTGCTTGACTAGTCTGTGGGACAGCTCTCCCAACTTTGGCACAAGTCCCCAGATATGAGCAAGGAGAAATTTGCAGGGTCAACAGGGCTGGGTTTATCATTGTCGTTTCCGGTGGCTAGGTCAATGCTGGTGGTCCATCCGGTTTTATTCCTTATCGACCTTTTAGCGGTTATGGTACAACTGAGTGGCTTGCTAGGCCATTTCAGAGGGTATTTTAAGAGTCAACCACATTGCTGTGGGTCTGGAGTCATATATAGGCCAGACCAGGTAAGGACAGTAGTGAACCAGATGGATTTTTGCGACAATCGACAATGGTTTCATGACCAGCTTTTTAATTCCAGATTTTTTTTTATTAATTGAATTCAAATTCCACCTTTTGCCATGGTGGGATTCAAACCCATGTCCCCAGGGGAATACCCTGGGTCACTCATCCAGTGACAATACTCCGACGCCACTGCCTCCCCTTTAATACCTTACAAAGGAACATCCAGTTGACACCTACAGAACAAGAAGTGCATTTGAATGCATTGCCTCCTTGTTTAACATTTTCTGAAACTATTGACTGAAGGTTTTACTTTTCTTAAAACTAATAGAATAAAATTTCAAAATATAGGGAATTCATTTCCACAGCTTACTTGTATCTTAATCTGGCACAAAATATCAAAGAAACAATCTGGCAAATCAAGTGCATGCAGGCAGCATGGAATGATCATTTTGTCTCTCGATCAGATTCAATCTAGTCAAAAATGAAACCAACATAATTCACTTCGTATGAGTAAAGCCATTATGTTTTGAAAAGATTTCTAAAGTTTCTACTCCTGTGTTTGCTTTATTACTGGTCAGTCAAAGTAATCACTGATCGCCTATGTTAAAGGTTTTCCAATCTATTCCTGACATCCTTAACATTCCCAGTGGTGATAGATTATGGCTATTGCATTACAACGGTGACAAACCAAATTCACAGTAGTGTCAGAGGTTTACGAGTCACAAAGACCATGATGTTATCATTAAGCAAGATGATATAATTCACTTCTGTGACATGTTATTTGTGTGTAATTATGACAGAATAGTTGATATGACATAAATAAACTATATGTGAATACATCATTTTAATTTATGTTGATGAGGATCATCACCAAAACATTGGCCTGGATTTTGCTCTCAGCGATGAAGGAATGGCTTTTGCCATTCAGCTCGCGTACAGTTGCACAGAGACTTTTTGCAGGCTTGTCAGCGTAGACTTCCCAGTCATCCAGCGACTGTTTCAGTGCAGCACCCGCCACAGTGGATTAGTGGTGTCTTGTGACCAGGGCAAGCAACAGTGAGGCTCTTCAACCAATTAGATTGAAGAATTTTCATTGAGCCATGCAGTAAAAAGCAGGAAGTATAAATTACACTTAAATCATATACAGGAAGCAAAATAAAGATTTTGAAATACAGATGGAATGAAGAAAGCGATAAAAGAGACAAAGATTTTTTAAAAAGAAAAAATATTTCCTTTTTTAAAATCTGCAACTTTTTTTCCTCAGGGAATGAGATCCCACACTTGTAAAATTAATATCTCAGGGCTAGCGGGGCTGTTCAGCAGCATTAAAAACTCACTTACTCCTAAATATACCAACCTTAACTTTTTCAGTCATTTTTAATGTGGAACTAATTTGCAAATACCCCAAGTCCATGCCATTTGAGTGATTTCAGTGCCAAGTCTATTGGCAAGAACTGTAACAGCGCATCCTGTGGATCAGCATAGTTTCTCTGTCAGCAACATCTGGATTTCTGCCAACACCAGAAGTTGCTGTCAGATTTACCCTGTAATAACAGCAAATGCCGATAGCCTCAACATTGTGACAACAAAATCCAGGCCCATGATCTTTGGTACATTTGGATGACAGAAACTGATAATATTTCTACAGTTAGAAATGCTTGTGGGAGGCACTTACGGTTGTTTGATTCTCTTAGCTCTGCCCTGCACCACAGAACTGCTAAGTTTTACACTTAAAGTTCTCATGCCAGCAAGATGGCAAGTACCTCCTATAATTTTTAGATTAGATTAGAGATACAGCACTGAAACAGGCCCTTCGGCCCACCGAGTCTGTGCCGACCATCAACCACCCATTTATACTAATCCTACACTAATCCTATATTCCTACCAAACATCCCCACCTGTTCCTATATTTCCCTACCACCTACCTATACTAGTGACAATTTATAATGGCCAATTTACCTACCAACCTGCAAGTCTTTTGGCTTGTGGGAGGAAACCGGAGCACCTGGAGAAAACCCACGCAGACACAGGGAGAACTTGCAAACTCCACACAGGCAGTACCCAGAATCGAACCCGGGTCCCTGGAGCTGTGAGGCTGCAGTGCTAACCACTGCGCCACTGTGCCGCCCCAACCACTGCGCCACTGTGCCGCCCTGTTATAATTAGAAGAAGTTGAGAATAGATATTTTGGAATGGACAGAGTGGATAGTCAGAAGCTTTTTCCCAGGGTGGAAGAGTCAGTTACTAGGGGACATAGGTTTAAGGTGCAAGGGGCAAAGTTTAGAGGGGATGTGCGAGGCAAATTTTTTACACAGAGGGTGGTGAGTGCCTGGAACTTGCTGCTGGCGGAGTTGGTGGAAGCAGATACGATAGCGACATTTAAGAGACATCTTGTCAAATATATGAATAGGAAGGGAATAGAGGGATATGGGCCCCGGAAGTGCAGAGGTGTTAGTTTAGGCAGGCATCAAGATCGGCGCAGGCTTGGAGGGCCGAATGGCCTGTTCCTGTGCTGTACTGTTCTTTGTTCTTTGATATATGTGCACATGATTATTGTCCCACCAAGCTGAAGTTAGGCTGAACAATTAACATAGTATTAAAAGACGTTTTGTATAATTTCTCCTTGTGGATTTTTGTTCACAATTTTAGCTGTACCTCCCGGCCTTTTGCTTTTTTCCAGTCACTCTCTACTAGTTCTGCAAATCTCTGGGTTCCTCCAGTTGCAACAATCATCCTATTGTTTTTGTCTCTGTTATTAGAGCAATGGACTGTGCAAGGAATATGAGTACAGTGGTTATGTACTGGACTAGTAATCTGGAGGCGTGTGTTCAAACCTGACCCCAGCAATTGGGGACTTTAAATTCAGTTAATTAAATAAATATGGAATTAAAAAGCTGGTATCAGTAATGGTGACAATAAAACTACCAGATTGCCATTAAAAACCCATCTGGCTCACTCATGTCCTTTAGAGTCTCCAGAGCCACAGCAATGTAGTTGACTCTTAACTGCCCTGTGAAATAGCCCAGCAAGCCATACACTGTATCAAAACTGCTATGAAAACATATAATCCACATAGATTGCTGTGGTTCAAGAAGGCAGCTCACCAGCACCTTCTCAAGAGCAATTAGGAATGGGTAATAAATGCTGGCCTTGATGTTTTTTCCAAAATGGTGAACCTAGTATAAAAGCAGCTTGTGTTGCTTTAATATTTGATTTTAAACAATTAGATATGTGTTGGTAGCCAACCCAACACTGATCTCACCCAACTTCTGCTCTTCTAACAGTGGACACTAGATAATGATTAAGAACAGGAACCCTGGTTGATTCTTCCTCCCTAACTAGGAGAGGAGTGGGTCACTGAGGTCAATTATTAAATCCTTGCCACTGCCCTAACTTACAAGATCTAACTTAGCAAAGGCCAGAGATTTGTCAGACTCACATGTGAGTAAAGTCACATGTTGGGCAAGGGTCGACAGGGTGCCCAGTGCACGTGGAAGCCTACTGCAGCAAGAATCAACACTTCTGGACCAGAAGGGAAGGGAAGGGGAGAAATTTGGCAAAGAAAGTTGGTGAGTAAAATGATTTTAGGAAGTTCTCTTAAATTTTATCCTACATTTCCTGTTAAGTGATAACATTGATAAATCATATCACTGGCCTCTGTCTCATAAATAAGGAATATTTAGTCAGTCTTCTAGTCTGCCTCTGTTTGCATTTCAGTCCATGCAAAAATATTATTTCCAATAAAAAATTAACTATAGGAACTGGTTTCCCAAACAGTGTACCACTCACACTGCCCCCATACCTGCTGCTGAATTTAATTTGACTCCTAACTTTAACCAATTTTCAACACTCTAATGAACAGTGACTGAATACACTTTAAATTGAAATTCAAGGGGGAAAAATCAGGATAGAATAATGCAATTAATTCCTAGAGAAGGAAATCTTCTTATTCTCATAGACTTTCTGACAAATGATTTAGTCACTGCCACTGCAGAGTTTCCATGTGTATCACCTAGAATTCACTGCTGTTATATAGAGTCCTTATGTGCAATATCACCTGGTTATTCTCTGCCATTGTGGAGAATTCCCATGTACATTACCTAGCATTCTCTGCCATTGTATAGAGTTCCTCTATATGATATCAATGCATTCACTATTGATGCAAATTCGACCTATCTAATAAGTTTGATTATATTCACTAACGTTAGATACAATCCCACGTGCTGAATCACTTCCTGTGCACAATTACTACAGAAGAGTACTTATTCAAGGTTAAAATATTTAAGCTTTGATTGAGCAGGCTGTCAGTCTGGCACTCCTCATTTCACACATTATTATGCAAGATATAAGTAGTAATCAAACAGTTTAAAGGCCGCATGTTATCTTGCTGGCTGTTTGAAGAGTTAACATCAACAGCTTGAAACAACTAGGGATAGTGTCATGTCAGCACCCGTTGAATGAATTCATACAGCACTGATGGTGCACATTTGGACAGTTTAATCTGTCACTCCAGAATTGGCCTTTATAGCCACTCCAGGCGCTGCTTCACAAACCACTGACCACCTCCAGGCGCGTATCCATTGTCTCTCGAGATAAGGAGGCCCAAAAGAAGAAAAGAAAGAATCATCCAGAATACCAAGGAGCAAGAGAACCATCTATTGTATGTTTCAGTACTCATCTATACATGTGCTAAGCCAATCTAATAGGTTGATATGCTATAAAACAAGTTTACATTTGTACCATGCACTGGTCTAATGAGTCATGGTATGTGATGGATAAGCCTGTCAGCTCACAAAACGAGTAATGATATAAAGACTAGCTTACATGAACAGGGTCAAAATGTTGAACCATAGACATTTACAGTTCAAAAGGAAGCCATTCAACTTATTTGAATGAATTAAAATGAACCCCACTGCCCTGTATTTTTTCCCATAGCCTTGCATCTTCCTCTGCTTCAAGTGTTTTACCGCTTTTCCCTTAAAAGATATAAAAGTCTCGACTTCAACTACTCCCTGTGGCAAAGCAATGCATGCTCCAAAAAACCTGAGTAAAGACATTTCTCTGAATCTCTTTCACTTCCTTAGTGACCATTTTAAATTGCTGGACCCTTGTCACTGATTCCTAAGCAGAGTAAATAGCCTTTCCCTATTCAACTATCAAAGTTGCTCATAACTTAAAAAATCTCCCATCTCATTTTAGCCCTCTCTGCTCCCGTAGAAATAATCACAATACCCTTCCTATAATGGGACACCAAAAAACGCACACAGTACTCTAACTGTGCTTTCACCATTGCCATGTACAAATTAATTCTTTCCTCTTTAGTCTTGTAGTCTATGGCCTGATTTATAAAATCCAAAATACTATAGCCTTTTGCACATTAAAGGAAATATGTATTTGAACGCTTAGGTCTCTATGTTCATCCACAACCTTCAGTGTCTTTGCATTGATATTTACTCCCATTCCATGCTCTTATTCTAAATGATATCCTCACATTTCACCATATTAAGTTACACTTGGAGTACTGCGTGCAGTTCTGATTGTCATATTATAATAAAGATATAGAGATGAAGAGGGTGCAGGAAAGACTTAGAAGGATGATACCAGAACGGTGAGGTAATAACTATCAGGAAAGGATGAACAGGTTGGGTTTTTTTACTCTTAAGAGAAGGCTCAGGAGTGACCGAATAGAGCTCTTTAAAATTATGAAAGGTTTTGATACAGTAGTTACAGAAAGCATGCTTCCACTTGTGGGGAAGAGAAAAATAAGGGGCCATCAATACAAAATAGTCACCAAGAAATCAAACAGGAAATTCAAAAGTAAATTCTTTACCCAGAGTGTGGTGAGAATATGGAACTTGCTACCACAGGAGTAGTTGAGGCGAATAGTATAGACACATTTAAGGCAAACCTCGATAAGCATATGAGGGAAAGGAGAATAGAGGGTTATGCTGTTAGAGTTAGTTGAGGAAGGATGGGAGGCAGCTCGAGTGGAGCATAAACACTGCATGGACTGGTTGGGCTGAATGGCCTGTTTCTGTGCTGTATATTCTATGTAATTCTATGCACATCTGCCACCTGTCTGAGCATTGCACTAACCCATCTATTGTTTACCAAACCCCCTACTTTGTGTCATTAGCACATTTAGATATAGTATTCCCGATATCCAAGTCCAAATCATCAATATGTATCAAGAATAGAAATGGACCCTGCATCAAGGCTTGTGGGATAGTTTTTCTCCAATCCTATTACAACGTTCATTAACTCCAGTCCATGTTTCCCAGTCCAGCAATGAACTCTCTATGCATGCTGCTACATTTCCCTTTCTACCATAAGCCTGAATTGTTGCAACAAGACTCCTGTCAGACATTTATTGAAAGATTTCTGAGCATTCATAAACGCTATTTCTACTGCATCCCATCTCTATGGCCACCTTTACTATTACTTCTTCAAAGAAATCTATTAAATTTGTCACCACAACTTGTCTGTAACATATCCATGCTAGCTGTTCTCAATTATCCCTTGCATTTCTAAATGCTCACTAATTTTTACCTCAAATTATGGACTTAAAGACTTTGTCCACTGCTGACATAAGAATAGCCAGTTTATCCTTTGATTATTTGATTAGAGATACAGCACTGAAACAGGCCCTTCGGCCCACCGAGTCTGTGCCGAACATCAACCACCCATTTATACTAATCCTACACTAATCCCATATTTCTTCCAAACATCCCCACCTGTCCCTAAATTTCCCTACCACCTACTTATACTAGTGACAATTTATAACGGCCAATTTACCTATCAACCTGCAAGTCTTTTGGCTTGTGGGAGGAAATCGGAGCACCCGGAGAAAACCCACGCAAACACAGGGAGAACTTGCAAACTCCACACAGGCAGTACCCGGAATCGAACCCGGGTCCCTGGAGCTGTGAGGCTGCGGTGCTAACCACTGCGCCACTGTGCCGCCTTCTCATACAAATGTGTTATATGTGTTCCCTTCAATCTTGCAGCACCTTTTGCATATCTAAGGAGAACTGATAAATTGTGGTTAACGCCTCTAATATCTCCTAGTTCAACATGCTGCATGCTATCAGTGCCTACTGACTTATCCACCTTGTGTTCTCTAATCTTTTTCAGAACCAGTTATTTCTCTAGTTATCTCCAACAATTGTTCAATATCCTCCTCTGGTACACCTACATTCTCACCACCAACCTCATTTGTTAACAGACATATCCACTCTTTCATCTCTCTGGTTCTATCTTCAACTAAAAGTATTTTACTTTTAATACACTTAAAAATGTCATAATTACACCCTTTTATATAACCTGTTAGCCTTTTTCATATTTCCTTTAGCTCTTCTAATGAGGTTTTCCACCTTAACCTTAGTTTTATTAAATGCCTCCCTTTTAAATTTGAATTTAATTTTAATCTCCTATTTATCCGCAGTATTCTATCCTTCAATATGTGCTTTTATTTGTCTTACAAGAATATGACTATATTATACTTCTATTGCATACTTGAAGATAACCCACTGTTGATCTGCTGTCTTGTTTGCGAACTTCATAGCTAATACCTGTCATACATGAATATTTAGTACAATATGAACTGCTCCGTAATAATCGTGACTCTACCCCCAGCATGTTTACTCATGTTCTAAAAATCATATATCACAGCAGGCAGCCATCTCGTACATTCACGTTACTCACAGCACATCACCAAGAGTAGTGCATAAAAATCAGATACAGGTCATAAAAAACACCAATTTTAGTCAACACATCGTAGCCCACTATTTAATGTGTGAAGCGACTCATTACACCGATGCTTACAATAGGCTGGAGTACAAATATTACAAGTGAATCACTTTTATGAACAAGTAGTCGCACTCCTGATTCAATCACCATCAGGCCTTCAAGTGTGATCTACATCTACAGGCTAGCCCCTCAGCAACATCACCCAAAAACACAGCATCAGTTTCCACATGTATATTGAAAACACCCAACTCTACCTCAGCATCACCTCTATTGACCCCTCCACTGTCTCTCAATTATCACACTACTTATCCAACATCCAGTACTGGATGAGCAAAAATTTCCACCAACTAAATATTGGGAAGACTGAAGCCATTCTCTTTGGTCCCTGCTACAAACTCCATTCCCTAGCCACCAACTCCAACCCTCTCCCTGGAAACTGGCTGTGGCCGAACCAACCTTGGTGCTGTATTTGGCCACAAAATGAGGTTCCATCCACCTATCCATGTCATCACTAAGGTTGCTTATTTCCATTTCTGTAACATCGCCTGACTCTGCCCCTGCCTCAGTTCACCTGCTGCTGAAACTCTTTGCTACCTCTAGACTTGACTATTCTAATGCATTCCTGGCTGGCCTCCCACATTTTACCTCCCATAAACTTGGGGTCATTGAAAACTATGCTGTGTCCTAACTCGCCCCTATATTTGCTGACCAACATTGGCTCCGAGTTAAGCAATACCCCGATTGTAAAATTCTCACCCAGTTTTCAAATTCCTCCACAGCCTCGGTCCTCCCTATCTTTAATCTCCTCCAGCCCCAGAACCCTCAGCGATATCTACACTCCTCTAATCATGGCCTCTTCAGCATCCCCAGTTTTAATCACTCCACCATTGGTGGCCATCCCTAAGTTCTGGAATTCCCTCCCTAAACCTTTCTGCCTCTATTTCCTCCTTTTGACCAAGCATTTTGTCATCTGCTGTAATAGCTCTTTATGGGGCTTTGTGTCAAATTTTGTTTGATAATGCTCCTGTGAAGGCTTACTATGCTAGAGATGCTATATAAAGACTAGTTGTGAGATATCACACATCAACTGCGTGTGGGTCAGTGGCTGTCAGATCCACTATGGCAGTCCTGAAAAGTTCAACTTTCATCATTTAATATCTGAGCCTCTCAGTGACATCACTGCCGTGTAAATACGTAACGCACCCGTCCTTATTCTTTATTTCAAGAGCAAATTCCCGACTTTTATCAGCATGCAGCAATTCCAACTGCGAAAAAAAACCTATCTCCACCTCACACAACGCGTGAAAACACCCAGAAGTCAAACTTCCCCCAACTCCAGGAGAACTTTTCTTAGTCAATGATCCTAACAACTCATTTCGTTCTTTGTGTTAAATCTCCGCAGCATTCCTCCGTGTAGTTTAACGCCAGTTTTCTCCATTCACAATAAAGTGCATTTAAAGTCACTGTCTTTACCTGTCCCTTCTCCCAGACACAGCCAAGGTTGCGTGGAAGCGCTGCCGCCCCTTTCCCACCAGGTTCCCTGTCGCTCGTGAGTCTCTCGCTGTCTTGCCCTGATGTTGAAATGCCGATCGCAAGCAGTAGGGTGACAGTCTGATGGGGTTCAGAAGCTGCTGCCCTCCCCCATGCCGATGTTGCAATCACTCTGACCCGGTTGGACAGGTTTAGCAGCTCTTCCGTCTTGACAGGTGATCACAAGCAAAGCGGCTGGAGACTAATCCGTCCAGGCGACTCCCTCCAGTGACTCTTCAGCTGCTTTCTAAACACTGTTCAGAGATTGGAAACGTGACTTCAGTTAGTGCCCTCTCCTGTTTGTCCTTCCTTGTGCCGCACTGCCACAGGCGCCTATATAACAAAGACGCCTTTCACCACATCCCAAAACCCCCAAGCCAATGAAGTTATCTCTATCTCTGTGATTTCCTCACTGCACAGGTCAATTATCCTGCGGACTCCGTACATTTTTCTCATGCTACATAATAACGAGCAACAGCAGAAGTCTAAAAATAATCCGTTTTTTTTTTAATGTGGTCTCCAACTGAATGTAGCCTCAGAGCTTAATTCCAGTTCCACAGCACAGGAACGTGAAGATATTCGTATTTGCAATTGCGCTGAATAGACCATTATGTTAGGATAACTAAACAATGAGCGTCCCACTTTGTGTGTTGTCATACTGATGAGGAAATGTTCTTTTGAGTTCTAAAAGATAATTTATAAACGAAATATTTACTTATTTGTACAATCTTTGTTAGGAAATTTAATAACCTAGACATTACTTTTAACAGGTTTGAAGGGTTTATTACATTAAACAATCACCCCTTGCTGTTAACTGTCTCATCACCTAGAGATGAATTGTATCCAGAGTGGATGAATGCATATATTCATTAAACTGAGAGGTAAGGGAACATTTGTCATTCTTCTCCTTAAGTATTCACCTATTCTAAATGGTGAGTATTGCTGGAATTTGGTTTTGCAGCACCACCACTGTCCCCTTCCCCCACTACCACAAGGAGCCATTCTTCAACTGTGAACTTTAAAAGTGTGTTGTCCTATCATGTGAGGCATTACAACCAAATGTGACATCCACAACTTTTGCAGCATGGGCTACTAGCTAGCAATCAACAAGGCCACTACTTTGTAGTTTCCATGTAAGATGGGTAGAATGATGATCCCAAAACATTTGTGAAAAATCCCATTTAATAAAAGCAGTATTTGATTCATACAGTCACATACACTGGGACGTAATGGCAGACCTGACTGAATGTCTGCCTCCCTAGCCCTCAGCTTGGGTGGTAGCAAAGGTGCTAAAGTTAGCCTTAATTTCCCTGGGCAAGGAAGAGGAAGAAAAACAAATCAAGCTCTCTTGCTGTAAAGAAGGGAAGAACTTGCATTTATATAGTGCCTTTCACAGTCTCAGGATGTCCAATGAAGTACTTCCTGAAGTATAGTCACTGTTGTAATGTAGGAAATGCAGCTGCCAGTTCACACACAGCAAGCTCTCACAAACAGCAATGAGATAATGACCAGATAATTGTTTTTTAGTAGTGTTGGTTAAAGGATAAATATTGGTTTAGATACTGGGCAGAATTTCCCTGTTCTTCTTCAAAATTGTGCCATCTTTCAGAATGTTTTATGTCCACCTAAGAAGGCAGACAGGGCCTCAGTTTAACATCTCATCCAAAAAACAGCACAGGCGACAGTGCAGCACTCGCTCAGCACTGCACTGAAATGTCAGCCGAGAATATGTGCTCAAGTCTCTGGAGTGAAGTTTGAACCCACAACCTTCCTGACTTAGAGACAAGAATGTTACCACTGAGCCAAACTAACACTTAGGTTCCAATTTTCCTGTCAAGTGTGGAAATTCCTCAGGCATGAGAACACTGAAACATTGTAAGCAGTGGATTTGATCAATGAGGTGACATTAATATCAATATTAGAACCACTGGAACACATTGGGCCAGATTTTGCATGGGGGTGGGGGCCTGACACTTTAACAGCGAAGTGCCAACGTTCACCTTCATTACCCCTCTGAAACTGACCGCAACTTCAGGATGTCGGCCATGCACAGATTAGCACGGAAATCCTGATGTTGCGGTCTGTCACTCAGTGCTCTGACTCAGGCTGCGCCTTGGCTCCTCCCCAGAGACAACAATCACTGAAATCAGCGAGAACTTCAACTTGCCCATTCCCACATCTCTGTTAAAAACCCTATTTAAAAAAATTACAGCATGTTCAATCAGACGTACCTGGGTTTTTAACAGCAATGTCATGAATAACATTTGAAGAACAACAGAACTGACACTGAAAAAATAATTTTATATTTGGAATGCTGTTAAATTATTAATTAGTAGATTTTTAAAATAATTTTTAAAAAATAATTATTTTTAAAAAAATTTTCAGAGTATTTTAGCTTCTACCTTCAACCCATGTGTATGTCCCAATCTTACGTTAACTCTTATGTACAAAAAAATTAAAAGTGATTTTATTTTAGTGCTTTTATCCTTTGGTGATTGACAGCTCAACACTGGGAATGCCAAGTAAAGAAGACTGAATCAGTTGCGGTACCACTGCGCGGCACTAGAGATGAAATTCTCGGCAGAAAGATCATTAGATCTCTCAGCAAAACTTACTTTGTAGGCCAGCAGTGAGATCTTGCTTTGCTGCTGATTGCAGACTCTGGCCCATGGAATTTAGCTTTACGTTGATACTGCTATTTCAGCCAATGATGAAGCAAACACGGAAACAGTACTTTTTCCTGGGCTGGATTTTGTTGAGCTCTGGGTGTCGGGCTCCATGGCAGTGGGGGAGCGTGGAGCGTGGGGGGTGGGATGCGGGGCTGGAAGATCGAAGCGGCAGCAGCTCACCATGGAGCCCGACGCCAGGAACACCAGACCCGATCTTCCCGGCAGCGGGGAAACTCTGTGATGGCACATCCACCGCACTGCGGTAGGACCCGATTTCAATATTCATATCAGCTATTTAACTACATTTAAATGGAAGCTGGAGCCATCTTACCAACAGTTCCGGATTTTCCAAGTGACGTGCAGCACTCCCGCACCTTCACTTTCCCGTCCAGGGAAAGCTGCCGCCATCAAGGTGGGGAAGGGGTAACTCTGTATTTGTAGTGAAGTGGAGGTGGGGGGTGCAGGGGAGGAAGGGGGAAACTCTTCATTGTCAGTGTAGTGGAGGGGGGGGGAGGAGGAATGGGTAGAATTCTGCACTTGGGACAGTTGCAGGGGTGTGAAAGGGGTCAACTCTGTACAGTGTATTTGGGATGGAAAAGGGGTAATCTGGGCTTTTCTGGTGTAGTTAGGGTGTGTGTGTGTGTCATATCTTCATTTTTTTGTTGCAGTTGTAGGGGTGGGGGTCAACTTTCATCTGTCAACGCAGGCCTGGCAGCCCTTTAAAAATGGTGCCAGTGTCTGCGCAGAAACAGGCAACGCCATTGACACGAGGCTATCCCCACCACGTGATTGGGGGGTGGGGGACGGTGCAGCTGCCCTGCAAATTATAATGAGCCGCCGCACGCTAGATCACGGCAGCATGGTAGTGTGCGGCCTGCATGTGCGGGCCACCATTCTATCAAAGTCCAGCCCTATGTGTGCTCTGATTCTGAAGAGATTGGCTCTTTATTCCATGGACACAAGATACCTTCTGTTCTATACCCAGGAAAGCATTATTCATTTCTGAGTTTTGACAGTGAGTTGCAACATGCCATTGAACCATGAACAACATCACAGCTGAGTCCAATCTTGCTGTGCACATACTAATATTTTCAGTTGCAGTTACAGGATAGCTATTTTTTCATTCCCTACTCTAGTGGTGTGGGGGACCCTGCCAAACCACTGGCCCTCGACCCAAGAACTGTTAATTTAACAATTGCATTTGCAACCACTGTTTTCTGTTGCTTTCCTATTCACTGGATAAATTCACAGAGCCATTGGAAAAGAAATAGACTGTTTGGAAAATCAATTTTGACCATCAAGCAATCGGAAATGCTAAAACTGTGAGTGATTGAAAACTAGACAATGTACTACAATGTTATTGTCAGATCATCTTGTATCAACAGCATGAAGATACAGCACTTAAGACCAAGTTAAAACTTTACATTTGGGTGATTTTAATTTATGACTTGGCTTCAATTCACAATGTTGCAACCTCAGAAACCATTGGCAACAGCAGTCCTGAAAGTGTAAGAATAAGCAGACTGACACATGCTGGTTAAGCTACATTCAGTGGATACAGAGGAGATTAAACACCTATAAGGATGATAATTGCTGGAGTTCAATTTGATCCAAATACACCTGGAAGGCAGAAGATGTTCCTCTAATTGATGGTCACCAGGTCTGCTTGAATTGAAAGAGCGCAGGACATGGAGAGAAGTTAATAGAAGTTACAAGATTCAATTAGGGACATCTCTGTCCTTGATCTACTGCAGTGTTCCAATGAAGCTCAACATAAGCTTGAGGAACAGAAGCTCATCTTTTGATTAGGCATTTTACAGCCTTCCGGACTCAACATTGAGTTCAACAATTTCAGATCGTATCATCTACCCCATTTTTTTTTCTCTTTGCAGGTTTGGTTCTACTCGCATTTTTCTCTTTTTCTTTCAGATGGCAGCTGTTCATCATTCTGCCATTCACACCTCCTCTAGACACATCATTTGTTCCTTTACTTGTTGTCCCATTACCACTCCCTTTGGCCCTGTACCATTAACTTTTATCATTTAATCCCTCCTGTCTTCCACCCTATCACAGACCTTCCCTTTTGTTCTTTGTCCACCCTCCTCCCTCTCAGTTGCTTAAAATCTATTACATTTCTAACATTTCCCAGTTCTGATTAAAGGTCATTGACCTGAAACGTTGGCTGGAATTTTTTGGCGGTGGCAGCTGTTGAAAGCGGGGATTGCGGGGTGGGGGGTAGTGGGCGACCTCGCCTCGGCAGGGAGCAGGTCCCGGGACTGCATTCTGCCAGCTGCTGCTGGTAAAGTGCTGCCAACGGGGCTGCCGTCCCTATTAATGGTGGCAGCCTGCCCCCAAGAACCCAATCAGAGCATCAGTAGCTCAGCAGTCTCAGCAGCGCCACTGCTAGTGGTGGCCATTGCTGGGGCTGCACCTGGAAGATACAGGCACATCGTTGGCCAGCGCCCTTGAAGAGGGATGTGAGGTTGGGGGTAATTGGGGCCTGGCAGGCTGGGCCTGGTGATTGGGGGTGGGGAGGGACAGTTGTCAGTGGACAGACGGTGCCTTTGTCATGGATGTGGCCATTGCTGCCCGGGGTCCCACAAAGAGTACCCAAAAAGGAAGAACCCCGCCCACCAGAGCCTGTTGGGAGGCTGCCAGATTTCATTGGATGGTTTCCCCACACAGAGGTGGGCCCCAATAAAATCTTCCCATAAGTGCTTACGTCTGGCCATACAATACATTGAACACAGTTCTTTTTTAGTTTGTTTTTCTATTCCTGAGGGGTACTGTTCCACAAGAGCCAGCACCCTTCAGTACCTTACCCAAGTGACAATTCTTCGTGTAGGTTGGACAGTGAGTCTCTGCACGCTGCTTGAACACAGCTGAGCTTGATTCAGTCCTCAGCTAATGTCTACACACATGCACTTTCCAGGGCTGCTGGATAGTAAGTAGATGCCTGCCCTACATTACCCAACGGTTTACCATCTATAGCCATGGGGCACAGAGCCCAATTGTTTGACACCCTAGTAACTCCATTCTCAGCTGGGAAATGACATCTATTTGATGAATCTGTTCAGCCAGATCAAATTTGAAAGGACAGCTGCTCAGTCCATGTGAAAACAGTTGGCATCCTTCCATCTATGAAAGATGATGGACACGCAGCAAACAATCCATTTAAGTGGGGTGTCTTCTCTTGGTGCACTTTTGTTGATGGCTGTGAAGGCCAATCCTTGAGTGGCAGGTTCTGCTACAAGTGCTGCACATGAAGGTACCAAGTGACACTGTGAGTTGTTGTTTTTGGCGTTAGTGGCTTGTTGCCAAGCTGCTGTAGCTACTGATCATCGTGGTAGTGCACACCAGTCCACAGAATGTGTTGCCATTCCCTCTTTCACCAGCTCGTGACTCCAAGGTGCAATAGTCGACATTTAAGTCCTTCATGTCATCCTTGGAAGCATCCTTCAGACGGAGTTTGGGGGGCCCCCTGGTCGTCTGGCCCCAGCTACCTCACAATACAGAAGTTCCTTGGCTATGTGACCATCTTCCATCCTGCGGACATGTCCGATCCACCGAAGTCACCTCTGTTTGGTTAGTGCTAACACCCTTGTGAGCTCTGCCTTTGAAAGGACCGCCACATTTGTGATTTTGTCCTGCCAGGACATACCCATAATGTGCTGCAGACAGTGAAGGTGGAAATTATTGAGCTGCTTTTCCTGGTAGCTGTAGGTTGTCCATTTTTCACAGCCATAAAGCAAGTTGCTGAGAACACAAGGTCCTAAGGATCAGCTTGGTTTTATCCCAGGTGTGTTTCGCAAGTTGGTCAAAGGTGGTAGTGGCTTTCCCTATGCAGGTATTGAGCCGTGAAGACAATGCACTACAATTAAGATAACTGAATTGGGAAGGCCAGTACATTGCATCACAGACTGTCAGAAGATACATTGTCTGCCACAGTCTTTCACTTAGGAAGTCCCCAGTATCAATTGAACCATTGGGAAAGATGTAGAGGCTAATGTAAGTGGCTCCTGTGCCCGTGCAATAAACCAGAAGTTGTCAGGATTGACTAAATTTATTTGCCCCTCTCATCAGCATTGGAGGAGGTGACACGGAGGCACTGTTCAAACACACAATGGGGTAGTTGATAAGTACAAGTTCCTACTGAGCAGAAGATATCTGGACAGTGTAAAGTCTCAAAACCCAGCAGGTAGTGAAGGGCTAAAGGTACCTTACTTTGAACAGAGGAACTGTAAAAGATGTTTTATCAAATATTGAACTTTTTGCAGATGAATTTGTGGGTGTTTTTCTGGAGTATTCAAAACATTTAAAAAGCTATAATAATAGAAAATGCTTGGAACAAACATTAGCATCAGCACCCATGGAGAGAACGGACAAGTTAATGTTTTGTAGACCCAATGCCTGCTATTTTTTCCTGCTAATCACAAGCTGTTCAACCATCTCCTGTCCTCCATTTAGTAGTTTACAGGTCAACAACAACTTGTATTTGCATAGTGTCTTTAGTATAGGAAAATGTCCCAAGGGGCATATGAGAGAGGTGCAGTCAGACAGAGGTGATAAAAATGGACACTGATAAAAAGTAGGCGATATCAGCAGGCATGACAAAAGGTTTGGTCAAAGAGATGGATTTTAAAGAGGGTGTGAAAGGATGAGATGGAGAGGTTTAGGGAGGAGATTGCAGAGCGTGGGACCAAGGCAGTTGAAGTCACCGCTGCTAATCAGTCGGCCAAAGAAAGTGGGGATTAATTAATAAAAATCTGGAATTAACACAATAGCTAGTCTAATGGTGACTATGAAACCATTGTCGATTGTTGTAAAAACCCATCTGGTTCACTAATGTCCTTTAGGGAAGGAAATCTGCTGTCCTTACCTGATCTGGCCTACATGTGACTCCAGACCCATAGCAATGTGGTTGATTCTTAACTGCCCTCTGAAATAGCCTAGCCACTCAGTTAAAGGCAGTGCGGGATGGGCAATAAATGCTCACCTAGCCAGTGATGCCCACATCCCATGAACGAATAAGTAAAAGAAATAACTAACATGTTGACTTCCCTATCTCACAGGGCTCAAATTAACCTGTGATTGGTGAAGTACAAGAATAAGGTCACAAGTTAACATGACATCACTAGGAACCCTAGGAACTAGGGCGGCACAGTGGCAAGCACCGCAGCCTCACAGCTCCAGGGACCCGGGTTCAATTCTGGGTACTGCCTGTGCAGAGTTTGCAAGTTCTCCCTGTGACCACATGGGTTTTCGCCAGGTGCTCCGGTTTCCTCCCACTGCCAAAGACCTGCAGGTGATAGGTAAATTGGCCATTGTAAATTGCCCCTAGTGTAGGTAGGGAGTATGGGATTACTGTAGGGTTAGTATAAATGGGTGGTTGTTGGTCGGCACAGACTCAGTGGGCCGAAGGGCCTGTTTCAGTGCTGTATCTCTAAATAAATAAATAAAAACCCATTTATATGCATTTCAATACTAACACTTCCCTAATGAGTAATGGTATCCATCCCTGAAATTTTGAGTGAGCAAAATGTCTTCCTGGTGCAGCTGAATATCATCCAATTTTCCGATTGGTCACACCCCAGAAATGAGACCTATATCCAGGAAAATTTACCCTGTAGCATACAGCTAAGGAACTAAAAAGATGACAGCAAATCACTTTAAACCATTCACAACTTGTAGCAGCCAGACCTTCGAACATCATTAGCAAAGATGTGGAATCAGGCCCGGTCAAACTCTTGCATTGGAGGCAGTACAGCGAAGGTTCACTAAATTAATCCCCGGGATGAGGGGGTTGCCCTATGATGAGAGGCTGAGTAAATTGGGCCTATATTCTCTGGAGTTCAGAAGAATGAGAGGGGATCTCATTGAAACATATAAGATTCTAAAGGGGCTGGATAGGGTAGATACAGAGATTATTTCTGCTGGTTGAGGAATCTAAAACAAGGGGGCACAGTCTCAGGATAAGGGGCCGATCATTTAGGACGGAGATGAGGAGAAATTACTTCACTCAAAGGGTTGTGAATCTTTGGAATTCTCTATCCCAGAGGGTTGTAGTTGCTCCATTATTGAATACATTTAAGGCTGAGATAGATAGATTTTTGGTCTCTCAAGGAATCAAGGAATATGGCACGCTGGCGGGAAAGTGGCATTGAAGCCCAAGATTAGTCATGATCATATTGAATGACGGAGCAGGCTCGATGGGCCATCTGGTCTACTCCTGCTCCTATTTCTTGTGTTCAAGAGAGTATGCTTTACAGGAATCTTGGATAATTCACCAGAAAAGGGGTAAAAAATGAAGAATGAATGAACTACACAACAGAAAAATGTACAAACTGACTGTTTCCATTCAGTGGGCATACCAACCAGATTGTGAAAACATCTCTGAACTTCAACCTGGTTTACACTGCAGCTGCAAATTTCCAGCTAGTTTGTAATAAAACCCCGATGTTAACAGCATGGCATTATTTCCTCTCCCGTCAGAGTTAAGCCAAACTACACAGCAGAATTAAGACCAATAGAAATACCTAACAGAAACTTTATGTTCTTTTTCTTTTTTGTGCTAAGTAAATATTTAACGGGGACGCTGGTAATCTAATATCCCCTTGTACATGAAATGAACTGGGGCATGGTGCTGTCAAACACTGAGATTGCATTCAGCTCACATTGCACTCATCCAAAATAAATGTAATCTTTAAGTTTAAATGTTACTGGCATGAATCTGGTCACAGTGACCATTTGTCTTAAAGGGTCAGTTCTAGAGTTGTCTTCCTGACAGTGGGCTCAATGAACAGGTTTTATGAGATATGTTAAATAGATTTTTGGTACTTACGGGGTCTCTTACTGGTCACATGGTTTGCAGCAAGAGCTAGTGAGAATTTGAAAGGTGATTGTGCAAGTTTAATTTTTCCCAGAAATTTTGCACAATTTATTTTCTAATGCATGAAAAATAACTAAGTGGGAGTTGAAACAATTCGGTTCTTAATTCACACTCCTGAATCAACCTTAATTGACTTATGTGCAGTATTATGTATCTATATCAGCTGTGATAACACTGTCACCTCTGAGACAGAAAGAAAGACTTATATTTATATAGCGCCTTTCACAACCACCGATGTCTCAGTGCTGTACAGCCAATGAAGTACTTTTTGAAGTGTAGTCACTGTTATAATGCAGGAAACGTGGCAGCAAACTCCCACAAACAGCAATGTTATAATGTCCAGATAATCTGTTTTTGTGATGTTGATTGAGGGATTAATATTGACCATATATAAATATAAAGATTGTAGGTTCAAGTCTCGCTCAAGAGTCTTGAGTTTAAAATCTAAGCTGACACTCCAGTGTAGTACTGAGGGAGTGCTGCACTGTTGGATGCGGCATCTTTCCAATGAGACGTTAAATGAAGGCCCATCTGCCCTCTCGGGTGGATGTAAAAGATCCATTGCACTACTCAAGAAAAAACATGTGTGTTCTCCCCAGTGTCCTGGCCAAACTTTTGTTCCTCAACCAACATTATTAATAAACATTATCTGGTCACTAGCACATTGATGTTTGTGGGACTTTGCTGTGTGAAAATTGGCTGCCATGTTTCCTATATTACAACAGTGACTACACTTCAAAAGTGCTTCATTGGCTGTAAAGCACTTTGGGACATCCTGGGATTGTGAACAATGCTGTATAAATGCAAGTCCTTCCATATAAAAAAAAAATAGTTTTTTGTCTGTCCTTCTGTTTTGTCCAAATTCATTAGTTTGTGGCAACCGTGTGACCCCAAAAAACGAGAAACACTTGCATTTATTTAGCATTTTACCACATCTCTCAGAAACATCCAATAAATTGTTTCGAAATGCAGTGAGTGATATGTCCTGGATTAGTTTCAATCACTTTGGGGCAGGGGTTTGGGAGAGACGTTTTCCACAGCTTTCCCCCTAACCGATCCTGGGTTTTTCTGGGTTTTTTTGCCTCTTCCAGAAGATTGCATGAACTTGAGTGGGTATGAAATGCCTCTGTTGTGGAGCATTAAGGCATCATTATTGTATGGGATTGGCTAGATAGACCAGCTGATGTTTTCCTCATGCCATTTTCATCTGTGGGCAAATATGGCAGTTATTTTATGCACAAGATCCCAAAGAAAGCAATAAGATTAATTACCAGTTAATCTGATTTTATTCAGTGTTGGTTCAGAGAAGAATATTGGTCAGTACATCAAGTGAGCTCCTATTCTTCAAGTTGTGTTTTAGAGCCCTGTAGCTAGAGTACATTGGATTGAAAATGACATCTAGGCAACTGCATGAACAAGGATGAATATTTTATTCAGAACTGGTTTTAGTTTGTCAGTTTCTTAGGTTATAAATGGTTAGTTTTACAGCTGACAAAAAATTCAAACTTCAAAGACATGAAGTTGAATTTACAAAGTGATTTAATTTTTGCTTTCTTCTATATGTTCTGGATTGATATAAATTGCTATGTAGCAATTGTATCCAACTCTTTTTGACTTACTCACAATTACTCAATAGGATACTTGATTGTTGATTAATCTGGTAAGTCTCCACTACAGCCATTGTTTTTTGCCCTATGTATTTGTAACCTTCTGAAGAGCACAATTTTAGATGTGACAAATGTACAATAGATGCAAGATTTTAAAATAGATAAATAAATATCATATTAACAGGATAAAAAAAGCTAGGAATAGGAAGGAAACAGAATAGAAGTTAAAGATAGATTTTCAGAGTGAATGTTGGTGCAATGCCCCACGGGGTTCTGTTCTGGGACCACTTCTGTTCACTGTTTAGATGAAGGATTTGGATATAGGGCTAGTCGGAATGGTATCCAAATTTGCCTATGCTAATAAAAGAGAGGATTTTTAAAATTAATTCTGAGGACCAAAGGAAGCTGCTGGGGACTCGTGATGATTGTGGAATGGGCAAAATAGTGGCAGATAGAATTCAATTTCAGTAAGTGTAAAGTGATGCATTTTAGTTAAAATAAGTGTTCATTATACTTTGAATGGGGGAAAACTGGGTGAGGTGTAACGGCAGTAAAAATTGGCGGTTCTGGTGCATATAGCCTAAAAACAAAACTAATGATTTTTTTTTTTTTAAACAGCACAAGGTATAGGTTATAAAAGCCAAAATACACCAGTAAATTGAAAATCTTAAAAGACCAAAGTTGGAATAATAATATAATTTTGGACTCCACACCATAACGAGAATGTTAAGGCAATAAAAAGGGTACAGTGCAGCATCACCAGGATGCTACCATTTATAGCAATTAACTCAAGAAAAAGACAACACAGCCTCAGGTGATTTATTACTGGACTGCACAGTTTATATGTGTTTGTCAGTGGGGTTTTATCAGCAGTTATAATTTAAAAGCCTATTTAAAATCAATAATGCAACAATTTAAGAAAATGCGTACTTATTTCATTTTTGTTGTTACTTGGTTGTATTGCAGCTGGGTACCATTTTGATTCAAGCGGATCTGAACAAACATTTTACATCAATGTTGCAGGAAATCAAAACTTTTGAAAATATGCGCTGCATATTTATTGCTAAGTGAAAAAAGGTCGCTTTTCATGATATTTTTTAAACTATGTTTTTAATGATATTCACATTTATGGCTCTGCTATACTTCAGGTACAAATTTGAAACTGGAATTAAAAGCTAGTCGAATGGTGACCATGAAACCATTGTCGATTGTTGTAAAAACCCATCTGGTTTTCTAATATCCTTTAGGGAAGGAAATCTGCTGTCCTTACTTGTCCTGGCCTACATGGAACCCCAGACCCACAGCAATGTGGTTGACTCTTAACTGCCCTCTGAAATGGCCTAGCAAGTCACTCAGTTGTATCAAACCGTTATGAAAAGGAATGAAACTGGACAGACCACCCAACATTGACCTAGGCAGTGGAAATGACAATGGCAAACCCAGCCATGTCAACCCTGCAAAGTCCTACTTACTACATCTGAGGGCTTGTGCCAAAATTGGGAGAGCTGTCCCACAGACTAATCAAGTAGCAGCCTGACATAATCATACCCACGGAATCATACCTTACAGACAATGTCCCTGACACCACCATCACCATCCTTGGGTATGTCCCATCCCACCTGCATGACAGACCCACTAGAGCTGGCAGCACAGCGGTATACAGTGGGGAGGGATTTGCCCTGGGAGTCCTCAACAGTGACTCCAGACCCCATGAAGTCGCATGGCATCAGATGAAACATGAGTAAGGAAACATCCTGCCAATTACCACCTACCACCCTCCCTAACCCACCCTCAGCTCAGTGCTTCTCCATGTTGAACACCACTTGGAGGAAGCACTGAGGTTGTCAAGGGCACAGAATGTACTCTGGGTGGGGGACTTCAATGTCCATCACCAAGAGTGGCTCGTGGCCGAGTCTTAAAGGACATAGCTGTCAGACTGGGTCTGCAGCAGGTGGTGAGGGAAACAACAAGACAGAAAAACCCACTTGACCTCGTCCTCACCAATCTACTTGTCACAGATGCATCTGTCGATGACAGTATTGGCAGGAGTGACCACTGCACAGTTCTTGTGGAGATGAAGTCCCATCTTCACATTGAGGATACCCAACATCCTGTTGTGTGGCACTACCACCATGCTAAATGGGATAGTTTTCAAACAGATCTAGCAACTCAAAATAGGGTTTCCATGAGGTGCTGTGGGCCATCAGCAGCAGCAGAATTGTACTCAACCACAATCTGTAACCTCATGGCCCGGCATACCCCCAACTCTACCATTACCATCAAGCCGGAGGACCAATATAAAAGCAAAATACTGCGGATGCTGGAAATCTGAAACAAAAACAAGAAATGCTGGATTCACTCAGCAGGTCTGGCAGCATCTGTTCCGTACTCGCCCTCTGCTTGAGGGCGAGTACGGAACAGATGCTGCCAGACCTGCTGAGTGAATCCAGCATTTCTTGTTTTTGTTGTGTAAGCCGGAGGACCAACCCTGGTTCAAAGAAGAGTGCAGGAGGGCATGCCAGGAGCAGCACCAGACATACCAAAAAATGAGGTGTCAGCTTGGTGAAGCTACAACACAGGACTACTTGCATGCCAAACAGTGGAAGGAGCATGCAATAGACAGGGCTTCGCGATCCCACAACCAACGGATCAGATCTAAGCTCTGCAGTCCTGCCATATGGAATCGTGAATGGTGGTAGATAATTTAAAAACTAACAGGAGGAAGAGGCTTCACTAACATCCTCATCCTCATAATGGGGGTGCCCAACACGTCAGTGCAAAAGACAAAGCTGAAGCAGCTTCAGCCAGAAGTGCCGAGTGGATGATCATCTTTGCCTCATCCTGAGGTCCCTAGCATCACAAATGCCAATCTTCAGCCAATCCGATTCATTCCATGTGATATCAAGAAACGGCTGAAGGCACTGCATACTGCAAAGGCTATGGGCCCTGACAACATTCCGGCAACAGTATTGAAGACTTGTGCTCCAGAACTAGCCACGCCCCTAGCCAAGCTGTTCCAGTACAGCTACAACATTGGCATCTACCCAGCAATGTGGAAAATTGCCCAGTATGTCTTGTGCACAAAAAGCAGAACAAATCCAACCCAGCCAATTACCGCCCCTTCAGTCTACTCTCAATCATCAAAGTGATGGAAGGGGTTGTCGACAGTGCTGTCAAGTGGCACTTGCTCAGCAATAACCTGCTCATGGATGCTCAGTTAGGGTTCTGTCAGGGTCACTCAGCTCCTGACCTTATTACAGCCTTGGTCTAAACAGGGACAAAAGACCTGAACCAGAGGTGAAGTGAGAGTGACTGCTCTTGACATCAAGGAACATTTGACCGAGAATGGCATCAAGGAGCCCAAGCAAAACTGGAGTCAATGTGAATCAGGGGAAAACTCTCCGCTGGTTGGAGTCATACCTAGCGCAAATGAAGACAGTTGTGGTTGTTGGAAGTCAACCATCTCAGTCCCTGGACATCACTGCAGGACTTCCTCAGGGTAGTGTCCTAGGCCCAACCATCTTCAGCTGCTTCATCAATGACATTCCCTCCAACATAAGGTCAGAAGTTCACTAATGGTTGCAAGATGTTCAGCATATTCGCGACTCCTCAGATACTGAAGCAGCCAATGTCCAGATGCAGCAAGACCTCGACAACATCTAGGCCTGGGTAGATAGGGGCAAGTAACATTCACGCCACACAATTCACGCCCGGCAATGACCATCGCTAACAAGAGAGAATCTAACCATCTCGCGTTAAAGTTCAATGGCATTACCATCACTGAATCCCCCACTATCAACATCCTGGGGGTTACCATTGACCAGAAACTGAACTGGACCAGCCATATAAATACTGTGGCTACAAGAGCAGGTCACAGGCTGGGAATTCAGCAGTGAGTAACTCACCTCCTGACTCCCCAATGCCTGTCCACCATCTACAAGGCACAATTCAGGAGTGTGATGGAATACTCTCCACTTGCCTGGACGGGTGCCGCTCCAAAAACACTCAAGAAGCTCGACACCATCCAATCAGCCTGCTTGATTGGCACCCCATCCACAAACATTCATTCCCTTCACCACCGACGCACAGTGGCAGCAGTGTGTACCATCTACACTTCAGCAACTCACCAAGGCTCCTTAGACAGCACCTTCCAAACCCGCGGCCTCTGCCATCTAGAAGGACAAGGGCAGCTGATGCATGGGAACACCACCACCTGCAAATTCCCCTCCAAGCCCTCACCATCCTGACTTGGAACTATATCGCCATTCCTTCACTGTTGCTGGGTCAAAATCCTGGAATGCCCTTCCTAACAGCACTGTGGGTGTACCTACACCCCACATGGACTGCAGTGGTTCAAGAAGGCTGCTCACTACCACCACCTTCTCAAGGGCAATTAGTAATGGGCAATAAATGCTAGCCTGGCCAGTGACGCCCACATCCCACAAACGAATAAAAAAAATTATACTTATGGCGCCATGGCCCTCTCTGGTTTGGAAATTGATTGCAGTTATACTGAAGCAGATGCAGAGCCAAGGTAGTCTTATAATGATTGGCAGAATTGGATGAGATGGAATGTGGGTTTCAGTTACATTGTAGGTAGCCCAAGACTAACAACTGTTAGCTGTAATAAGCACTTGGTAAAGTCTTGTTAAAGCGGACGGATTGACCTGAATCAGGCGAGCACCAATGGTGTTCTGTGCATGTGGAATCAAAGCTTTTTCCCACCCCATTCGCAATGTTTAATATTTGGAGTGATTGACCAGAGCTTTTGTTTCCCCAGCACATTAAAAATACTCCAGTTTTAAAAGTTCCCAAGAAATCCAATGGAAAACTTAGGCAGTTTAATACAAGACTGGAGTTATACTGCAGCCGGAGTAAACTGGAAGCGATATACATTTTACAAGGCTGGATGTTTCCTTTTTTCATAGAGTCAAATACTGACAAAAGAATGTGTGCACAGGATTCTTCCTGTAATAGGTACTGACAGAATGTGCAGTTCCTTTTGTTAATATATTAGTTTAAAACCAGGAAAAGCTTCTGTCTAGTTTTGTGACACCCATTAATTGTCCATAGATGAAATTCATGGGTCTACAACTGATTGTCTTTATTGTTCATCAGTTTCTGAGAAGTGCCTTACTATAGGAGTCAAGACAGTAAGTACATCTGTAACAGCTCCAAATAGAACATAAATTTCTACTAGAAACATAACAATGGCGTTTAACCTAATTTAGTTATGTGGGAAAGAGTATAGAGTAGGGAATGTGACAGATTAAAATAACAGATTATAGATAAACATAATCTGGAAAATAAAACAAATAATGGAAATAAGGGATAGCACATAACATTTCGTATTTCAATCTCCTTGAACATGGTTGAAAGCACAAGTATAAGTGACTTATATTTCACTCCAGAATAAACTTGGCCATGTTAAGAGGGTGTTTGTTCAGAACCAACAGAGTTAAGCTGCTGCCAGCTGGAACCAGGAAATTAAAGATCCAAGTTATCAGGTAACTGTACAATGACAGGGTTGTTGTTAAGTGATATATAATGCTGGCATACACATTTGGATCAAAAAGCAAATGTACAGATTGAGAACTTAACACTTTTCATGTTGGTATTTGCTCTTCTGTAAGGTGTAATTTTGTGCAAGAGCTATTTCAGTGAGTTACATTTTTGCCTAAACCGGCAGCTAATATGTGCATAAAATTTGCAAAGCGAGTGAGGAGAAAAGCCAACTTCACTAATTTTGTCTTTCTGTAACAGTGTCAAAAATGAAGCATTGTTGTCTGTGGTGGATTATTTATTGGCTTCTTCCTTGCTTTAAGAGCGGTTGCTGCTAACTGTTTCTGTGAGCTGCAGAAAATATATAAGACAATAGGAAAAAGCAGAGATCTAGCTTAGCCCAGATAGACCTCAATTTTTGTCATTCATTGTCCTTGGATTTTCAACAGGCTAGTCAATATGTTTGGAACCAAATAATGGGCCAAGCTATTGGAGAACAGATAGAAAAGGTCATAAAAAGGGAAATGGGATTCTGTGTTTTATACATTGTAACATTAAATATAAAAGTGATGTTGAAGACACTAGTTAGGCCACAATTGGAGTATTGGATACAGTTCTGGTCAGTCATTATAGGAAGAATGTTTGAACCATGGAAAGGGTGCATTGGAGATTCACTAGATTTATATCAGGAATGGAAAGCTATAATTATGAGAAAAGGCTCCAAAATTGGGATATTTCTTACAGGAACATGTAAGGGTAAGGCAGGGGTATTAGTTGAAATTTTCAAAGTTAACATTTTTGAGAAGGTAAGCAATAACAAAAAATTCAGAATGGATTCAAGTCAGGAGGTCGTTGGCTTGGAGGGGAATTTGCAGGTGGTGGTGTTCCCATGCATCAGCTGCCCTTGTCTTTCACGGTGGTAGACGTCACGGGTTTGGAAGGTGCTGTCGAAGGAGCCTTGGTGAGTTGCTGCAGTGCATTTTGTAGATGGTACACACTGCTGCCACCGGTGAAGGGAATGAATATTGAAGGTGGTGGATGGGGTGCCAGTCAAGTGGGCTGCTTTGTCCTGGATGGTATCCAGCTTCTTGAGTGTTGTTGGAACTGCACCCATCCAGGCAAGTGGAGAGTAGTCCATCACATTCCTGACTTGTGCCTTGTAAATGGTGGACAGGCATTGGGATGACAGGAGGGGAGTTACTTGCCACAGAATTCCTAGCCTCTGACCTGCTCTTGTCGCCATAGTATTTATATGGCTGGTCCAGTTCAGTTTCTGGTCAATGGTAACCCCCAGGATGTTGATAGTGGGGGATTCAGTGATGGTAATGCCATTGAACATCAAGGGGAGATGGTTAGATTCTCTCTCGTTTGAGATGGTCATTACCTGGCACTTGTGTGGCATGAATGTTACTTACCCTTATCAGCCCAAGCCTAGATGTCGTCCAGGTCTTGCTGCATCTGGACATGGGCTGCTTCATTATCTGAGGAATCATGAACGGTGCTGAACACTGCACAATCATCAGCGAACATCCCCACTTCTGTCCTTATGTTGGAGAGGAGGTCATTGATGAAGCAGCTGAAGATGGTTGGGCCTTGGACACTACCCTGAGGAAGTCCTGCAGTGATGTCCTGGGACAGACATGATTGACCTCCAACAACTACAACCATCTTCCTTTGTGCTAGGTATGACTCCAACCAGTGGAGAGTTTTCCCCCTGATTCCCATTGACTCCAGTTTTGCTCAGGCCCGTTGATGCCATACTCAGTCAAATGTTGCCTTGATGTCAAGGGCAATCACTATCACCTCACCTCTGGGGTTCAGGTCTTTTGTCCCTGTTTGGACCAAGGCTGTAACGTGGTCAGAAGCTGAATGGCCCTGGTAGAACCCAAACTGAGCGGCCCTGGTAGAACCCAAACTGAGCATCGGTGTGCAGGTTATTGCTGAGCAAGTGCCACTTGATAGCACTGTCGATGACCCTTTCCTTCACTTTGCTGATGATCGAGAGTCGACTGATAGGGCGGTAATTGGTCAGGTTGGATTTGTCCTGCTTTTTGTGGACAGGACCTATCTGGACAATTTTCCACATTGTCGGTAGATGCCAGTGTTGTAGCTGTACTGGAACAGCTTGGCTAGGGGCGCGACTAGTTCTAGAGCACAAATCTTCATACTATTGCCGGAATGATGTCAGGGAATATAGCCTTTGCAGTATCCAGTATCTTCAGCTATTTCTTGATATCATGCGGAGTGAATTGATTGGCTGAAAACTGGAATCTGTGATGCTAGGGACCTCAGGAGGAGGCCGAGATGGATCATCCACTTGGCATTTCTGCATTTTCTTTTGCATTGATGTGCTGGGCTCCCCCATTATTGAGGATGGGGATATTTGTTGCGCTTCCTCCTCCTGTTAGTTGTTTAATTGTTCACCACCATTCATGACTCCATGTGGCAGGACTGCAGAGCTTAGTTCAGATCCGTTGGCTGTGGGATCACTTAGCCCTGTCTTTCACATGCTGCTTCCGCTGTTTGGCATGCAAGTAGTCCTGTGTTGCAACTTCACCAGGCTGACACCTCATTTTTTGGTATGTCTGGTGCTGCTGCTGTAATGTCCTCCTGCACTCTTCATTGAACCAGGGTTGGTCTCCCAGCTTGATGGTAATTGTAGAGTGGGGGATATGCCGTGCCAGGAGGTTACAGATTGTGATTGCTGCTGATAGCCCACAGTGCCTCATGGATGCCCAGTTTTGATTTGGTAGATCTGTTTGAAATCTATCCCATTTAGCATAGTGGTAGTGCTGCACAACACGATGGTGGGTATCCTCAATGTGAGGAACATAGGAGCAGGACTAGGCCATTCAGCCAATCGAGCCTGCTCCGCCCATCAATACAGTCATGGCTGATGACACTTCAATGTCTTTTTCCCACAGTATCCTCATATTCCCTTATGTCATTTGTATTTAGAAATCTGTCAATCTCTGCTCTAAACATATTCAATGACTGAGCTTCCACAGCCCTCTGGGGTAGAGAATTCCAAAAATTCACAACCCTCTGAGTAAGAAGATTTCTCCTCATCTCTGTCCTAAGTGGCTTCCCCCTTATTTTGAAATTGTGTCCCCTGGTTCTAGACTCCCCAACCAGGGGAAACATCTTACCTGCATCTACCCTGTCTATCTCATTAAGTATTTTGCAGGTTTCAATGAGATCACCTCTCATTCTTCAAAACTCTAGAGAATACAGGCCCAGTTTCCCCAATCTCTCTTCATACGACAGTCCCTCCATCCCGGGAACAAGTCTGGTGAACCTTCGTCGCACTGTCTCTATGGCAATAATATCCTTCCTAAGGTAAGGGGACCAAAATTGCACACAGTAGCCCAGGTGCAGTCTAAACAAGGTTCTATACAATTGAAGCAAGACTTCACTACTCCTATACTCAAATCCTCTTGCGATAAAGGCTAACATACCATTAGCCTTCTTAATTGCTTGCTGCACCTGCATGTTAGCTTTCAGTGACTTATTGACAAGGACACCCAGGTCCCTTTGTACATCTACACTTTCTAATCTCTTACCATTTAAGAAATACTCGGCACATCTGTTCCTCCTACCAAAGTGGATAACCTCCACATTTTTCCACATTATATTCCATCTGCCATGTTCTTGCCCACTCTCTAGGTCTTTCCAAATCCCCTTAAAGCCGCTTTGCATCTTCCTCACAACACACATTCCCACCTAGTTTTGTGTCATCTGCGAACTTGGAAATACTACATCTGGTCCCCACATCCAAATCATTGATATATATTGCGAACAGGTGCAGCCCAAGCACTGATCTCTGCAGTACCCACAGCCTGCCAATGCGAGAATGACCCGTTTGTTCCTACTCTCTGTTTACTGCCTGTTAACCAATCCTTAATCCATGCTTGTATATTCGATCCTATCCTATGTGCTTTAATTTTGCTAATCAACCTCCTGTGGGAGACTTTATCAAAGACCTTTTGAAAATCCAAGTATACCACGTCCACCAACTCCCCTTTATCAATTCTATTAGTAACATCCTCATAAAACTCCAACAGGTTTGCCAAACATGACTTCCCATTCATAAATTCATGTTGACTATGCCCAATCAGATTATTATCCGTGTCCATTTATCATATCCTTTAGAATAGATTCTAACATTTTCCCAACAACTGATATAAGGCTAACAGATCTGTAATTCCCTATTTTCTCTCTCCGTCCCTTCTTAAATAGTGGGGTGGCATTTGCGACCTTCCAATCTGCAGGAACCGCTCCAGACTCCACAGATTTTTGGAAGATGATCACCAAAGATCACCACTATCTCCATAGCTACCTCTTTCAACACTCTAGGATGTAGAATATCAGGCCCTGGGGACTTATCAACTTTCAGCCCCATTAATTTCTCCAATACAACCAATACAAGGATGGGACCATCTCCACATGGACTGTGCGGTGGTCATTCCTACCAATACTGTCATTGGTAGATGCATCTGCAACAAATAGATTGGTGAGGACGAGGTCAAGTAGGTATTTCCCTCATCACCTGCTGCAGACCTAGTCTAGCAGCTATGTCCTTTAGGACTTGGCCAGCTCGGTCAGTAGTGGTGCTACCGAGCTACTCTTGGTGATGGACATTGAAGTCCCTCACCCAGAGTACATTCTGTGCCCTTGCTACCCTCAGTGCTTCTCCACATTCAACAGCAATTGGAAGAAGCAGTGATTCATCAGCTGAGGGGGGCAGTAGGTGGTAATCCGCAGGAGGTTTCCTTATCCATTTTTGACCTGATGCCATCAGACTTCATGGGGTCATGAATGTTCAATGTTGGACTCCCAGGGCAACTCCCTCCTGACTGTATACCACTGTGCCACCAACTCTGGTGATGATATGTCTGGGACATTGATTCCATGAGTATGACTATGTCAGGCTGTTGCTTAACTAGTATGTGGGACAACTCTCCCAATTTTGGCACATGTCCCCAGATGTTAGTAAGGAGGACTTCCAGTGCCTAGGTTGATGCCAAGTGGCCAGTCCAGTTTCATTCCTTTTCTTAGATTTCGTAGTGATTTGATACAACTGAGTGGTTTGCTAGGCCACTTCAGATGGCATTTAAGAGTCAACCACATTGTTGTGGGTCTAAAGTCATGTAGGTCAGTAGATACCCTTCCCTAAAGGGCATTAGACCAGCTTTTTTAATTCCAGATTTATTAATTGAATTCAAATTTCACCATCTGCTGTGGTGGGATTCGAACCCTTGTCCCCAGAGTATTAGCCTAAGCCTCTAGATTACTAGTCCAGTGACATTACTTCTACGCCACCACCTCCATTGCTTCTTTTCCTGGTAGCTGTGTTACGACCAACCGCTCCTGTCAAAGCCCCCCAATCAAAATATACGATTCTGATTGTGGTGGGACCAACACACTGTTAATTCAATCCTGTCATTCCACAGATCGGCTAACATATCATTTAAAAACTTTCCAAATTAAAGAAAGACCCACCAAATTGTACCATCTATTAACCCCCTGAATGAGGCTAACCAAACCAGATGTCTTTAAATCAGCAAATTAACTCTTTAGTTAAAAGAACTAAATTCTTAAACACTATGGACATTTAAAAATAGAAAAATTAGAGTCCTTGCAAATTTACAGTCCAATGTTGTTCGAAGTCCAGCGAATTTCAACAATTGACTTGCACTTTCAACAGAATCAATCTGACTTTAGAGTTTTTGAGGAATAAAAAATTGTCACAGTCTAGCTTCCCTTTCTTCAATTTAAGTTACCAGAGATCTGTCTTTGCTTGATGTTTTTGGAATTTGGAGAGATAATAATAATCAGACTAAAATCCTCTTCCTTCACTTTAAAGAGCTCTTTTTCAGGTGTGCTCATCACAGCTGTGTCTTCTGTCGGTGTGTTCAAACTATCTTACTAACTGCCAGTTCAAACTGAATTGTAACAAATGTATTGCATCAGGCTCACTCCCAATGGCTGTTTCCATGGTATTCAGAATGCACCCTTTGAATTGCAGTCTCCAAATGGCTGTTTCTAAGGCAATGAAAATGCACCTTCCTATAACTCCTAAGGCTTGCTGGCTCTTAAAGCAATATTGATCGGTCTTAAAGGCAAGCCGCATATTCCGAAAAAAAACTGCAGGACCATGACAGCTGTAAGTCACCCATGTTTCACAGCCATACAGCAAGGTGCTGAGAACACAGGCCTTATAAATCATCAGCTTGATCCTCAGGATCAGCTTGGTTTTATCCCATGTGTGTTTCACAAGTCGGCCAAAGGTAGTAGCTGCTTTCCCTATATGTTTATCAAGTTCTGCATCAAGGACAGATTGTCTGTCACTGTGGACCCTAGGTAGCAGAATTTGATAACCACTTCCAGTGGGGTTTTATTTAGTGTAATCAGGAGAACAAGTTACAGGCATAGGAGAGATAGTCCATGAGTCTTTGTACTTGAGTTTCCGTCTGACTAGCACATCATCATCAGTGTAGAGGAGCTCTCTGATCAGGTAGCGGTGTTTTTTTCTTCGCTTTCAGCCTTGAAGGCTAAAATCAGTAATACATGGACATAAGTTTAGTAGATGAAAGTGGTAAGAAGTTAGAAGAAATTTTTGCACACAAGATTGTTAAATTAGGCAGAAACAATGGAGGGACTTGGAAGCCTTGGAGGTCTGATGTGTATAACATATGTCAATATGGGCCAGAAGTTCTGAGTGCAACGACGACTTATTAAGGCCCCCAATTTTACTTAAATGTAGTCAAAGCCCCTGTGCCTGACCAGTACTCCAGATGTTCAGTGCAAAGGAGACTGGTTCAAAAATCGGGTCGAATAGGAATACATTCTGTTGCAGGATGACAGGCTGTGTCGCTTCAAACTGTAAAACTACAAATGTGACATTACCCAAATAACCAATATATATTTGGAATGTCTCTCAGTGATGTTACTAATACAACATTAACTAGGACTGGAGATAAAGAGCAAAATCAGGTTCCAGGCTGACTTGGCAGTTTGGAGATCAATGAACCAATCAGATTTGTGGCAGAAGGACAGAATTATAATAGCTGTCGCAGACAAAAAAGGGGCATTAAGGATGGTAACAGGTACGCAAATCTTTTGTTTTAAAAAAAAATTATGTCATATAATGAAATCTACTGGATTTTCTCAGAGCTGATTTTCTTTAGTAATACTTCTGTATTATCATTTAAAGTGTATATATATTTTCACCTGGAGCATATAATTCTTTTACCACAATCATTCTTAATACTCTTCTTGTAACTTCCCTGCTGCTGAGTGTACCCCACATGAATTGGTGCTGAGTCACACAGACCAGTACTGTCATATACAAACACACTATTGCCATGACCATTTTTGGGCAGGCTAAAATTAGACATTGCTTTCAGGGGAGCCAACACCCGTTTAAGGGCTGCTGACACCACATAACCTGCATCTATAACCTCATCTCTTCCAGCATGGCATGTGATATAGTATGGAGTGCCATTAAGATATTTAAATTTCCCCTCTCAGTCTTCCTAAGCTCCACTTTACACATGCTTTCTCATCATATTGAAATCAAGACCCCTCATAGGCTTTCCTTGTCTAATTCAATCTTAACCAAGACCCCAAAACTTTCTCCTAAAATCTATAGGTGTTTAAAATGAAATACTTAATTATTTCTCAGCTTACCTAGTTGTTTCTTTTATTCTTTTCAATCTTGGGCTTTTCCCCTTATCTAGGTTTCTCGATATTCGAAGCAAGATTCAGCTGAATTTGCCTATAATATTCCACTTCTTTCCTGACATGGTTTGCAGAAGACTAAAATGATACAAGACAAACAAAAACATTTCTCATACCTTAGATCTTTCAAAGACAGCTGCAGAAAAATGATTCAAGCATAATTTATGATGACAGGATTTCAAATGATTCCCAAGTGTGTTTGATAGAAATATTTAGCAGAATTAAAAATATCCAACTGAACAACCTTTGAGAGACAGCACAGTTTTACATACCTGTAACCCTCCTCAATACTCCTCGGTTGCTATTTTTTTTGAAACAATTATAAATGGAGATGCATCCTTTCAGTTTTCTTGCCGTAAGTCTGATTAAATCACTGGTCCCCAAATCGCAAAGTCAGATTGGAAATTGGTCTTCATACTCTTGCTCTTTATTCATCCTAATTATGTGTTTAATTGTCAATATGTTAGACACATTCCAAAAATGCGAGTCCACTTAGTTGACATTACAGCGGAGGTGTTACAATAACTGGTATATGTTTAGGTAGTTGCACTGGGAGAGGAAACATAGTAAAATAAATGAGGGACATGACTAATTCAGAGGAAATATAGAACTGCAGTACAGAATTCAATACTTTCCACAAACCAGCAATATTGAGCAAGCCAGTTTGGGTCTGTATTTCTCCGTACAAATATTAAGATGAACAGCTTTACTTGAAATTTAAGATAACCATTCTTTTTAATCAATTAAAAATTAGGTGGATTAAACAGAATATTAATATAGTAATTAAATAATTAACAATGACCACAATATAGTGTTGCGATGATTTATTGGACTCATTCAATCGGACTGATTTCCTTTGATAATATTTCTATATTAAAATTTAAAGTGGCTGTTGCACTGAATTAATTTTTGACTCACCAGAATAAACTGTCTATATTAACAATTCTTATAACTTTATTGTTGTAACTTCCTTGCTGCTTAGTGCATAAATACACCACGTGGGGTGGTGCTGAGTCACGCAGAACAAGAAGGTCTCGGGCTTGACCTTTGCTTCATGTTCTACACTTGCCAATTAGATGGGATGGCAGTAATAATGCTAAAAATGTCTTTTCCATCCCTCGATGAGGAAGCTGAAAACAAACAGGCAATGGTTTCTACTCCTGATTACTGAATATTCTATTGATACATACTGTCAATGCTCAATTAGAATAGTTACTTGACTTATGTACTTGGAGCTCATATAAGTACCAGTTTTCCAGCAGCAGTATTAAGTATAGGAGAGAAAGGTCAGGGGGAAATTGGGAAGGAGATTAACAAAAGAGCATCTATATCAAGGTGACCTGATTGGTGCAGTATTAGTATGTTACATGGAGCAATGGGATGCAGAATCTTCCCTATGATCCCTCACATAATGAATGAAAATTTAAGAAGTTACCTGGTCTCATTTAAAATGGTGGTTGGGGTGGGATGGGGTGGGAGCAGGGTGAACATCTGCAGAGATCAAGTTAACCTGCATTTCTCTTATGAATCTCATAATGACCAATTTGCAATTGGATCTTCATTTTGTAATTGATATGCAGCACCTGAAACCTAGGGCTGAATTTTATTCTCCTGCCACTGCTCCCAGCAGTGGGCGAAGAAAATTGGTGGCCTGCATGCACGGGCCGCGCGCCGCAATGACACCACGATCTAGCGCGAGGCGGCTCATTTAAATACGCAAGGGAGGCTGCCCACCCACCCGCCCCCAATGTGGCGGGACAGCCTCAGCGATGCCGTGAACTGTGTCAGCTGCCCCTACACAGGCACTGGCACCATTTTTAAAGGGCTGCCAGACCTGCCACAAAAAGTGCAGAGTTGAACCCCAGCCAGGAATGTGTTGGAATACTCAGGTCTAGAGGTGACAAAGGCATGGCTCAGCAGATCAGCTGAGACAGGGGCGAAGTCAGGTGATGTTACAGAGGTGGAAATAGGTGATTTTAGTGATGACATGAACATGAGGTTGGAAGCTCATCTCGGGGTTAAATGTGACACCAAGGTTGCGAACAGACTGGCTTAATCTCAGACTTTTGCCCGGGAGATGGATGGAACTGATAACTAGGGAGGGGAGTTTGGAGCGGGGACTGAAAACAATGGCATTAGTCTTCTCAGGAGGAGGCTACCTTGTCATGCAGCAGGGGCGCCTCTTTGTTCAGTGTTATCCCCTTCTGCCTCCTCTTGTTCCTCCTCTCTTACCTCCTGCTCCTCCTCTAAGGTCTCACTGTCATTAAGTTCCACAGCTCTCTGCAGGGCCATGTTATGGAGAGTGCAGCAGACCACCACAAGACAGAAACCCTTGCAGGAGGGTGTCACTTGACTGGTCCAGGCCCCTGAATTACATTTTCAGAAGCCTGATAGCCTGTTCAATGGTTGGTCTGTTGAGCAGGTGGCATTGGTTGGAGAGCCTCTGTCTGGGCCTCCACTATAGGGGTCAGTGGCCATCTCTTCTAGGGATTTCCCTTGTCTCCTTGGATCCATCCACGCACTTTGGGGAACCGAGTGAAGATCGGAGGCAGCCTGGACTGATGAGGATGAAGGAGTCAAGGCAGCTGCCAGGAAAGCGAGTGCACACATGGAAAAAGCTCCTGTAGTGGCCACAGACCAGTTCAACGTCGATGGATCTCACTGGCCAGTCACTGGGTGCCTTGATGGCCACATGGGGGCTATCGATGATGCCCTGTGCCTGGGGGAATCCAGCGATGAAGGCAAAACCCAATGCCCTCTGTTCTTGCGCTGGCCCAACTGTGTCAAAATGGATGTAATCCCCCGCCCTCCTGAATATGGCATCCGTGACCTGCCTGATGATTTGATGAGCTGCCGACTGTGAGATGTAGGCTAGATCCAAAGCAATCTTTGGAATAACCTGGTTGTATAGAAATTCAGGGTGGCAGTGCCCTTGACGGCTGCAGTAAGGGACTGCAATGGGGGACGTGAGGCCTCAGTTCATTGTGGATCAGAGCACAAAGGTCTGAGACCATATGCCTGGATAGACATACCCTCCTACGGTATTGGCACTCTGTCATTTGCAGGTAGCTGACTCTTGGGTGCTAGACCCGATGTCTTGGATAGCGCCTTCTTCCCCTTGCTGTGCTCCTCTGGCCTCCTGCTGTCCAGAAGGTTGCATCTGCTGAAGCTCAAACTGGCTGCTCTGTCCAATATCAGAGTAGCCTGTTCCCTTCTGAACTCCCTCAATTGGGCTTTCTGCATGACTGGGCCTTCCCCTGACACCAAAGCTGCCCAAAGTGATGCCAATGGGCTCTTGTCCCGATCCAGATTCATACCATTCATCACTGAGAAAAGCAAGTCTTATTGCACCAGCAATGGGTATTCTGTAGCACTTTTGGAGCAGCTCAGCTTTAGTTTGGACCTCTGCATTATGTTGATCAGCCCTTCCTATAGCCCTCATGGCCCTTCTCCTTGTTCACGTCATCTAAAGCCTAACGTAGTCTAAAGGTGGTGTTTCCCCCCATGCCCTTCCATTTAAAATCCCAAACTGCTCCTGAAAACCTGTTAAGGAGCTTCACAATGAGCTCAACAGGCAATTAATTGGAGGCATGTGGGCTTGCTGTTCCCTCCCTCCCAGAATGTCTTTAAAAATGTTCACGTTCTAGAGGTGGTGGGAGCTGGTGCCAAACTCCGAGAACACGATCTTCAATTTGCGCACGCACCTGCTGCTGCACCCAGCAGGCTTTAAAAATCCGGCCCAGAGAGTTTAATGCTAATAGGGCTTCAGCAAATAAAGTCCATGCAAAGAATAGTAGTAAAAAAAATTAAAGGCTGTTTATCTGAGTACACAAAGCATTCACAATAACATAGGTGAACTAGCAGCACAAAGAGAGATAAATGGTTTGGATCCAATTGCCATTACAGTCATTTTCCCAGCCCCATTGGGGTCAGGCTGGGAGGTGGGAGGGCTGACAATATGGCAAGGGAAGGCATCGGGAAGGGAGCCCGATGCCTTCCCGCCACAATGGCATAGTGCCAGCAGCAGGGAGCTCGGCTGCCCATTCAGCGGCAAATTGAACCACTTCCACATCACGCCCCAGTAGGCATTTTGCCCACGTTAGGAGGGCACGCTGCCTTGTGGGAGACTGCTAGGTAAACCTTGGCAGCCTCCCGGGAGTTCCTGGAGGGGAGCCTCCTTTATAAGCACGCCATGACCCATGGAGGGGGCCTCCTGTGGCAATGGCTGCCCTGCAGCAGTGGTGCCGTTGGTGCACCGTGGCCCCCCACACTGATCATTGGGGCCTGCCTGCCTAGCCCCAGCTTTCACAGGAAAACTCATCGTCTCTTCAAGAGTGCCTCACCGGCTGAGCTGCCGGCCCTCTGATTTGGCTGGCAGCTCTTGGGAGTGGGCTGCCGTCCTCAATCGGATGGTGGCCCTAGCGGCTGCCTGTTAACTGGCCGCCACCAACAAAATGCCAGCCCAGGATCCTGACGACTGCAGCAAGGTTAGCCTCGGTGGCGGGACTTCAATGTCCCTTGTAAAATTCAGCCCATGGTTACAAGGTGAGCAAGGTAGGGAAATAAAGATTGCATGATGCACAACATTTCAGAAAGACAGAATGGAAAAAAGAGCAAGAGCAGCCCTTGTAGTAAAGGATGACATAAGGACAGTAGTGAGAAAGGATCTTGGTTCAGAAGATCAGGAAGTGGAATCAGTATGGGTGGAAATTAGCATTAAAAATAATCAGTAAACACTGCAGGATTAGATTATAGGCCTCCAAGTAGTAGTTATGTCATTAGACAGAGCATTAAGCAAGAGAGGGCAGCGTGGTGGTAATGTCACTGAACTAGTCCAGAGGCCCAGGCAAATGCACTGGGGACATGGGTTCAAATCCCACCATGACAGCTGGTGGAATTTAAATTCAATTAATTAATAAAAGTCTGGAATTGAAAGCTAGTCTCAGTAATGGTGCCACGAAACCATCAGCGATTATTGTAAAAACCCATCTGGTTCACTATTGTCTTTTAGGGAAGGAAATCTGCTGTCCTTACCGCGTCTGGCCTACATGTGACTCCAGACCCACAGCAATGTGGTTGACCATCAACTGCCCTCTGAAATGGCCTAGCAATCCATTCAGTTGTCAATTAGGGATGGGCATCAAAAGTGGGCCTTGCCAGTGATGCCAACATCCCATGAAAGAATAAAAAATAATTGGAGCTTGTGACAAAGGCAATATAATAATTGCGGGGGATTTTAATGTTCATGTGGACTGGACAAATCAAATTGGCAAAGGTAGTCTGGAAGATTAATTTGTCGAACCCTTTGCGACAGTTTCCTGGAACAATACGTTGTGGAACAAACAAGGGTTAAAGCTATTTTAAATCTAATATTCTGCAATGAGGCAGGTTTAATGAGTAATCTCATAGTAAAAGATCCTCTGGGAAAAAGTGACCATAATACAATTGAATTCCATATTAAGTTTGAAAGCGATATACTCCAGTCCCAAACAGGAATCTTGAACATAAACATAGCCAATTACATAGGTATGATGAGAGAGCTGACTAAGAGTATTGGGTAAATAGACTAAAAAGTGTGGTGGTATATAAACAGTGGAAACATTCAAAGAAAAACAAAAACTTAGCAAGAAAGATCCATCCGTGGCTTACTAAGGAAGTTACGGATAGTATTAGATTAAAAGAGGCTTATAATGTTGCAAAGAATAGTAGTAAGGCCTGAGGATTGGGAGTGTTTTAGAAGCCAGCGAACGGTGACAAGAGTCATAGAGTCATACAGCACAGAAACAGGCCCTTCGGCCCATCATGTCTCTGCTGGCCATCAAGCACCTACCTATTCTAATCCCAGCACTTGACCTGTAGCCTTGTATGCTATAGCGTTTCAAGTGCTCATCTAAATACTTCTTAAATATTGTGATGGTTCCTGCCTCTACCACTTCTTCAGGCAGTGCGCTCCAGATTCCAACCACCCTCTGGGTGAAAATTTTTTCCTCAAATCCCCTCTAAACCTCCTGCTCCTTACCTTAAATCTATGCCCCCTGGTTATTGACCCCTCCATTAAGGGAAAAAGTTTCTTCCTATCTAACCTATCAATGCCCCTCATAATTTTGTATACCTCAATCAGGTCCCCCCTCAGCCTTCTCTGCTCAAAGGAAAACAACCCTAGTCTTTTCAGTCTCTCTTCATAGCTGAAACACTCCAGCCCAGGCAGCATCCTGGTGAATCTCCTCTGCAACCTCTCCAGTGCAATCACATCCTTTCTATAGTGTGGTGCCCAGAACTGTACACAGTACTGTGGCCTAACCAGCATTTTATACAGCTCCATCATAACCTCGCTGCTCTTATATTCTATACCTCGGCTAATAAAGGCAAGTATCACATATGCCTTCCGAACCACGTTATCTACCTGTGCTGCTGCCTTCAGTGATCTATGGACAAGTACACCAAGGTCCCTCTGACCTTCTATACTTCCTAGGGTCCTACCATCCATTGTATATTCCCTTGCCTTGTTAGTCCTTTCAAAATGCATCACTTCACACTTCTGAGGATTAAATTCCATTTGCCACTGCTCCGCTCATTTTACCAGACCAGAAAGTTGATAAAAGGCTCGAAAGGCCATATGTGCTGCTCCTACTCCTATTTCTTATGTTATGTTGCCTGATATCCATACTCGGATTCTCATTTATTTCAGATTCATAAAGAACACGTGACATCTGGAAAAATTAGTAACAGTTCCTTTTCTATAACAGTATACTACCTGCACAGTGTGGCTTTCGAGTAGAGAGATCGACCATTGACATGCTGTTCTCCCTTCGTCAGATACAGGAGAAATGCTGCGAACAACAGATGCCCCTCTACATTGCTTTCATTGATCTCATCAAAGCCTTTGACCTCGTCAGCAGAGGTGGTCTCTTCAGACTACTAGAAAAGATTGGATGTCCACCAAAGCTACTAAGTATCATCACCTCATTCCATGACAATATGAAAGGCACAATTCAACATAGCGGCACCTCATCAGACCCTTTTCCTATCCCGAGTGGCGTGAAACAGGGCTGTGTTCTCGCACCCACACTTTTTGGGATTTTTTTTCTCCCTGCTGCTCTCACATGCGTTCAAGTCCTCAGAAGAAGGAATTTTCCTCCACACAAGATCAGGGGGCAGGTTGTTCAACCTTGCCCGTCTAAGAGCGAAGTCCAAAGTATGGAAAGTCCTCATCAGGGAACTCCTCTTTGCTGACGATGCTGCTTTAACATCTCACACTGAAGAGTGTCTGCAGAGTCTCATCGACAGGTTTGCGGCTGCCTGCGACGAATTTGGCCTAACCATCAGCCTCAAGAAAACGAACATCATGGGACAGGATGTCAGAAATGCTCCATCAATATTGGCGACCATGCTCTGGAAGTGGTTCAAGAGTTCACCTACCTAGGCTCAACTATCACCAGTAACCTGTCCCTAGATGCAGAAATCAACAAGCGCATGGGAAAGGCTTCCACTGCTATGTCCAGACTGGTCAAGAGAGTGTGGGAAAATGGCGCACTGACACGGAACACAAAAGTCTATGCTCTATGGCAGCGAGGCCTGGACAACGTATGTCAGCCAAGAGCGACATCTTAATTCATTCCATCTTCGCTGCCTCCGGAGAATACTTGGCATCAGGTGGCAGGACCGTATCTCCAACACAGAAGTCCTCGAGAAGGCCAACATCCCCAGCTTATACACACTACTGAGTCAGCGGCGCTTGAGATGGCTTGGCCATGTGAGCCACATGAAAGATGGCAGGATCCCCAAAGACACATTGTATAGCGAGCTCGCCACTGGTATCAGACCCACCGGCCGTCCATGTCTCCGCTTTAAAGACATCTGCAAACGCGACATGAAGTTCTGTGACATTGATCACAAGTCGTGGGAGTCAGTTGCCAGCGTTCGCCAGAGCTGGCGGGCAGCCATAAAGGCGGGGCTAAAGTGTGGCGAGTCGAAAAGACTGAGCAGTTGGCAGGAAAAAAGACAGAAGCGCAAGGGGAGAGCCAACTGTGTAACAGCCCCGACAAACAAATTTTTCTGCAGCACCTGTGGAAGAGCCTGTCACTCTAGAATTGGGCTTTATAGCCACTCCAGGCGCTGCTCCACAAACCACTGACCACCTCCAGGCGCTTACCCATTGTCTCTCGAGATAAGGAGGCCAAAGATACTACCTGCTACAAACTGCAAATTTCATATTAACGGAAAGCTAATAGGAGACCTCCAATTAAGAATACAAAAGCTTTCAACTTCTGGGAATGCAACTTGCAAACAGTCTAAGCTGATTCCTCTTGACATGACTTATGGCAAGATATGGCAAGTTTGACAAAAGACATGACCACAAATGCTTAGACTTCACTACATAAAAAAAATCTCTATTTAAATTTAGCAACTTTAACTATTAAGTCATTGAATGATAAGAAAATTGTTCACTTTTTCCATCTCATTGGGAGGCTTTGACCCGTACTGGAATATACATTTTCTGGTGGAACGGGCACACAAATGCCAGATGAAATGCAACACAGATAAGTGTGAGGTGCCACATTATGGTAGGAAGAATGAGACGATACATAGAGTCATAGAGAGATACAGCACCGAAACAGGCCCTTCGGCCCAACGAGTCTGCGCCGACCATCAACCACCCATTTATACTAATCTTACATTAATTCCATTTTCCTTCTCACATCCCTACCTTCCCTCAATTCTCCTACCACCTACCTACACTAGGGGCAATTTACAATGGCCAATTTACCCATCAACCCGCAAGTCTTTGGCATGTGGGAGGAAACCGGAGCACCCGAAGGAAACCCACACGGTCACAGGGAGAACTTGCAAACTCCACACAGGCAGTACCCAGAACCAAATCCAGGTCGCTGGAGCTGTGAGGCTGCGGTGCTAGCCACTGCGCTGCCCACATGCTAAATGTTTCAATTTTAAAGGGGGTGCACGAGGCACTTGGGGTGTTTGTTCACAAATCTTAGCAGGCAGCAGGACAGGTTAACAAAGCAGTTAATAAGGCATAGAAGCTATATCAATTGAGACATAGTCTGGAATTCTACAGCACCCAAACAAGCGGGATGGTAGTGGGAGACTGGGGGGGAGGGGCCATCTGAATTGACCCCGGTGCAATTTTACGTAGGGCAGCAGCGGCAAGAAATGGCCCGCCCACCCCAGGCCAATTAAGGCCCTTAACTGACCAATTAACTGCCACTTAAGGGCCTCCTCCTGCCGTCATATTTTACCCTCAGCGGGTGGACAGCAAAGACCCCAACAACACGGCCAAGTGAAATCTGGTGGCCTTCTTTCGGGCTGGGAGGGGTGGGGCCTCCTAATCAGGCACCCTGTGCCCCATGGAGGACTGCCCCCGAAGCCCTAACTGCCCCCACCGCATAACACTCCACCCTCCCTTGCCTCACCGGGACCCGGCCGACTGTCCCTTGCGAAGCCCCAAAATCTTACCCGAGTTCTGGGAACATCATAGAGACGTCCATCACCTTTCTTGTGACGGCTGCATATAGTCCCATCAGTGGCCTCTGCTCATGTTGGCGCAGTTGGGACTAAAAGCTGCCGGTCTGCCGATTGGCTGACAGCTCCATTAGGCAGGACTTCCTGCCTCAAGGAGGTGAAAGTTCCACCCAAGACCAATTAAGGGCCTAGGGAGCAAAAAATCCCAACGTGGCTCCCCAGGCCCGGTGAAGGCAGGCTCACTCCTGACTTTTTGGCCAGTGAACAGGGCCTCCCACCCAACGTTAAATTCCGGCCATAGGGTATAAAAGCCAGGAAGTTCTGCTAAACCTAGAGAAAACACTAGTTTTGCCCCACCTATAGTATTGCATCCAATTTTGGCATCACAATTTAAGGATAGGAAGGCTTTGGAGAGGGTTTCGAAGAGATTTACTAGAATGCTTCTAGGGATGAGGGATTGCACTTAGGTGGAAAGCTAGAGAAGGCGAGGTTGTTCTCCTTGGAGCAATGAAGGCTAAAATAATTAGATTTTGATAGATTAAATAAATAGAAACTGTTTCCAATGGCTGAAGAGTCAAAAATGAGGGGGCGCTTATTTAAGCTGATTGACAAAAGAACCAGAGGCAAGATGAGGAATTTTTTTTTTTAATACAACGCATGGTTAGGATTTGAATTGTACTGTATGTTAGGATGGTGAATACAGATTCAATAGTAGCCTTCAAAACAGAATTGGATAAATACTTGAAGGAGAAAAAAATTGCAGGGATATGGAAAAAGAGTAAGATTCTCTTTGAAAGTTAGCTCAGACTCAATGGGCTGAATGGCCTCCTTCAGTGCTGTATTATTATATGGTGGCCATTTCTCATGTGTGAAGCAAGACATTTTTGGCAGGGTATGAGCCTGCAGAGAGCATGCTGTCCTGTTATCTCAATATTCATGAGCAGACACCATCAAGTGTCACTGTAAATCTACCAGCAACAGGAATCTAGTTTCTTTCTGTCTTTCCAGATCTTTCTGGGCCGAATTGTGCCCATTTATCTGCCGCTACTCCTGGCAGAGATCAGCCAATTTTATACAAATTGTAGTTCGAATTTGGAATTTGCATTGCGTATTGATGTAGTTGATTTTACAATGGTGGGTGGTGGGGGAAAGTATGGGAGCTCAGAAAAGAGGCTTTATTTACAGCTAGACTTTTGAAAATGTCTTTTTATGGCTTATTTAAGGAAAGCGTCTATTTGATCCTGAAAGTGAGTACTTACACCTCGTAATTTAGGTTAATTCTAATAGACATCAAAGAAACATTGTGGGCTGGATTTTATTTTCTCGCCGCCGCCAGCATGCGCCACATTCTTGAGTGTGACGACTCATTTAAATATGCAGGATGGTCGCCCCGCCAAACCCACCCCAATCACATGGTGGGGGCGGCCTTGTCGACGCCGTGAAAGGCGCCAGCTGTCCCTGTACAGGCGCCATTTTGAAGGTCTGCCAGCCTTGCTCAGAGAATGCAGAGTTGCTCCCATTCCCTCCCCACTATGCTAAAAATAGTTTGGCTCATTCAATACACTGAAATTGCAGAGTTGACCCCTTTTCCCACCAACTGCACAAATTTCAGAGTTGATCCCTCTCCCCCATTCCCCCCAACTGCGCAAAAATGCAGAGGTCACTCCTTCTACTGCCACATTAAAAATGCAGAGTTGACCCTCCTTTCCCCCCCCCCAACTACAGTAAAAATGCTCTGATCACCCCTTCCCTACCTCGGCAGTGCCAGCTTTCCCTGGGTGGGAAAGTGAAGGCACGTGTGTGCCGTCTGTCGCACTGAAGATCTAGATCCAAAAGTAAGATCACGAGGAATTGGATTTAAATGTATGCATGAAGTTAATTACAATATTTAAAGTTGGGTCCCGTCACCAAGTGGTGGGGGGCTACCATGAAGTCATGCCGCCACCGGGAAGATCGGACCTGGCAATCCTGGCATCGGGCTCCATAGCAGGCCGCTGCGATCTCCCGCTACGGAGCCAGACGTCAGGTGCTCAACAAAATTCAGCCCTATATTATCTTACTACTATGCTGACTTTGCATAAACTTATATTGGTTTCAAACTGGCAGGTTTGAGAACCTGTTCAGCCCTTTCAGTCCTAAATGTTTAACACTTTACAGAGAAATGCTTTCTTTGTGAACAAGTTTAAATGTTAACAGCGATTTTCATGAAAACCAAGTAAAAACATTGCTATAACCAGGACGCGACTGTCTTTTCTACAGGAATAGTCTAATAGGGATGTACTAAGACATGCATTGCTCAAATTAAAACACTTTTAGCAATGAATACATACGGATAACATTAGTGATAATTTATTTATCTACAGCAGCATGCTGATCAGTTTTATTTGATGAGAAGTCTGTAATCAGTGCACAAACAGGTTAAGTATTGACAAGACAGGCTTTATAGTCTTACTGTGGAACATGTAGACATATCACAATACCACTTGTTTTCTTTATTACAAGATAATTGCTTGAACAAAATATCTCAAAGATAGCAATGAATAGCAGTAGAGATTGACCAGTACCAAAATGTACCAGTCCATGTTTTACACAATATCCAACAGCACAGGTCTGGTACCAGTATGACAAAAGGCAAATCCAAGCCTGAACAATAATGATTGTGTTACAACCTTAAAATCACATTTGGAATTGCTGTACTAGGTCTGCACCTGTGCCTTCTGCGTTGCATGTTCAAATCCAATACAGAAAGCTATTGTCCCTACAACTACTTCTGGTCTATTAATAATTCTCAGCCATTGGCCTCACCGTCTTCCCAGTTTCACCACCTTTCTGCAGGGTATGTATAGAAAAACTAGGTTGAAATTGGTGCTCATATAAGACTGTTTCATACAGAATTGTGCTAAATCCAAAATACATGCACAGTATGTCCACCGCCAGAAATTGAAAGTTTAAAGTTTATTAAAAAAAACCTACAACCAAATAAGAGTGATCGAGGTGCACTTTATAGTTATTTTTAAAAAGTTACAAGAAATACTGGATATCTATTATACATGAGTGTGACCTGTATTGGAGAAAAAAGGTTATCTGAAGTAAATACAAGGAACTCTTAGAAGTAGTGACAGTTTGTGATGTTTGTGAAAGATGAAAGATGCAGAACTCATGAGCATTGCAAGTTTAAGGGACATGACTATTTTACTACTCATACCAGGAACTCTACCATCTGAGATTTTCCCTTTATTCATGCATTCCATACACGACAAACACAATTTGTTATAAAGCTAAAACTATGCTGTCTATTCAGATAAACGGTTACTTCTATTCAGAACACTGGAGAATACATAAAAGGAATGATTCCTCGAACCTCAGGCAAGCTATAGATGTTTATTTAATTCACATATGTGTATTGTATTTTTCATCAATATGATAAGGAATGTACTGCAGAGTGAGTGGTTATTCTAAACATTACTGAAGTGACCAAAGCATCAGAATACTCAAAGTAAGACAGCATAATTGCATACTTGCACACACTTCTGAAAAACAAGCAGTATTTTGCCAGTTACAGCCATAAAATTGCATCAATATTTATTTTAGCTTCATTATTTTTTTCAGATTTTCTTCCTTAAATGTAAATTACTGCATCCATTTAGTTAGACAGTCAAGGTGGTTGGAGCTTGTGTTGTGACAGCAGCAGCACTATTATACAGCTCACTGACAGCACTGATGAATACTTCCAAACATTTAATTTTAATTAACAGACATGCACCCATGCATGCCAAATACATTTGGGTATAAAATTAAAACTGTGCTGTCTTTTAGGTTAATTGGCTATTGCTATTAGAAACAATGGAGAATGCATGGAATTATCAATCACACCTGTCCTCAATGTGAGAAGAATCAAAGATAGATCATAATGAAAAAATCCATGCATTACAATCAATTATATCCTGGTTCAGTCATAATAATTGTGAATTTATCTGCTACAGCAATTGAGAAGAGACACAGAAAAATTAAGTATTTGAGCTTGATTTGGCTCATATCATAAAGTTATAAATCTCCAGGAGATATACCTTATTAAAAATTATCAGACCCTAATAAAAGTGTGGCATTACTAAACATGATTGACATAAGTGGGGTGTATAATTACTATTTTATATCTGATGCTTAGCAATTATATTCACACCATGTTTTTACATGATGAAATAATGGGGTTTAAAAGTTTTGTTTCAAGTTAGGACACAATTTAGGGATGGCGAGGCTTAATTCACATTTCAATTGTTGCCAAGTCATTTAATATTTTAAAGTCTGTTCTCATTCAGTATCTCTCTATCTATGCTCTGTTTTGCTCAGAGTTGTAAGAATTTGTCCTACCTTAATATGTGCTTTAATACAGCAAATTCATGTTTTATGAGTGAGTTTACATTTTAAAAAATGCATATTACGCATCACTTAAGAATACTGGTACAACATCAGAGACGTCAGTGTAGAAACAGATGAGGAGGTTGGTTCCTAATTTAGCGTGATGAAATTAATAACATTTTTGTCATTCTCTTCCTCCTTCACATTTTTGTAAAATTGTTTTCCCACACAAAGTACTCTGTACTGGAACTCCATTCCATTTGAATATTTCAGCCAGAGCGTAGATTCTAAGACTGTAATATCTTGGGACAGAAAATAAAACTGAAGCTGAGGACCAAACATGATTTGGTTCATGAGATTCCAAACCACTTTAAAAGTACACTAATTACAAAATTATTTCAAAAATAGAGTAGATGTAATTTAAAGATGTGTGGTTTAGGGAAAGTTGGTGAATTAGGGTTACCTACCATGAAGCAGAAATGTTTTTTAATTCCTCTTCAGAATAGGGCAGTGATTGCACATATGAAACATCTTAAGATGCATTGATGCACAGCCCACTAGCGCTCCTACTTTTACACAAGTATATCAATTCCCATTATTGTATTTTCTATGCAATTGTTATTTAAAATAAATTTTGGTGCATCCTTTAAATTTTGCCTGATAATTTTTGGAGTTTATTCCGCACCCCCACCCCCAGGTTTTGTCCCCAACACAAATTACCACAATTTTTCCTTCCTGTCACCACCATATGCTCAGCCAGTAGGGCACATCACTGAAGGCAAGCCAGGCAATCTTGCCATTACAGCAGTACTTCTAAAAAAAAAATCTACTTTCCTAGTGTAGGAAGAAAATAAGACTATATTTGTCTTCTGAGAACCCAATTAATGATATGGACTTATAAACAGTAGGATAATGTCTGAGGTAGCATTATTGTGACAATTGCCACTTTGTCAGATACTATTTCTTGCACATTTTGTTTTTGCTCTGTCCAAAACAAATAAACATGTTGGAATACTCAGTCACCAACCTCCATATGTTGTCCTGATTCTACAGTACAATATTCAGCCATAGGATCACAATGTCATGATTTGCGGCAATCCTCGTTTTGAAGAATTAGCCAAGGCCTTGGGGAGGGATGAGAAGTAGACCAAATCCTTCATTCATTTATTCAACAGAGTTTACTTTGACAAAGAACCTGTTAAAAGAACTGTGTGCAGTTATTCACTATAATTATAAAGATTTTCCATTATTGTCATGTGTGTAAAGGGGGCTAAGTTCCATCTTGCACCACTCAAGTGTGACTCATGCACACTCCTGGATATATTGTCACTTACTTTCAAACAAACATGATAGGTTTCTGCAGGAAAGAATGAAGAAACAAAAAACAATAATAACGTTTTTACAATTAACTACATTTATCAGTTTCAGTTGCCAATTATTTCCCAGATTTCTATTTGAGTTAAAGGGTATCTGACTTTCCTAAATGCAAAGAACATTAACCGTTTCCAGTTTCAGAGATAAATCCATATAGATCATGTAATTTGTCCTTGTAATCTGCTGCAAATTACATCAAATTTAACATTTTGGAAATTTATGATAAATCAGAAGCACAGTGCATTGCAGCCCATTGGCTGGGTTTGCTGCCTGTAATCATCCGCATATTAAGCTCCTGATCTTAGACTTGTTTTGTGGGGAGTAAAGGCCAAGTACATGCCAATATTACTCCAACCTGCTCTCACACACCTCCTCACAGCCAGTGTCAAAGCAGCACCAACATCTTTCTGACAGCTGCTCACCCAATGACTGAGTGATAGTCTATGGCATGGATAAATGCAATACATTATTTAATTTGCTTGAGGTTGCTACCCTTTTTGTTCAGTTGTTACTTAGAACAATTCTTTAGCTGCATTTCCCCTGCAATATTGTTTTATAACTGGCTAAAATGGAAATATGCTGACCAACGTACTTTACTGATAACTGCAGATCATATTATTTCATTTCACTTCAATGATTAATGTAATTTATTTATAGACAATCAGTTCTGGTGCCAAGCTAATTTTCCTGATGGTAAAAGCAAATTTTCTGGGAATGCAAGGTAAATTTGCTGCAAAAATATGTTATCTTCCACAAAACTGACACTTTTTCAAAATAATTTTAGACAAAAGAATATTAAATTTACTTTTTGTTAGGAGAATTGAAATTGTTAATGGCAACAGTTAGGCTATTTGATCATGGGTTACGGGAAGTGGGCATGTGCTGCCACAGTGAACTGTGGTAATGAGCTCAGCTGCCTGTGTTCTCTTTTCAGGGAAAAGTGCTGTCCTACACTGTGCTGTTAGACAAGCAAACAGCCAACACAAGACCACAGTTGGAGTTTAAAAAGCATTTAAAAAACAAGTATCTTCCTTCAAACAGAAATAGGCTGTGCGTGTTATCCTCAGTGCTGGCATTTTCTTTGTTGCTGATGTGCTGCCCTGATCAGCTAATTGAGTTGAAACCACAGTGATCCTCATGATGAATTTTCTGCAAGTGCATGCTCCCCACCTCCCCAATCCAGAACAAAGCACCTCTCCTCTGCCAGAGCCAGGCCCAGAATTAAAGGTATGAATGAGATTGCAATCCTAGGGCAGGAGATTACTATGAAAAGTGGAAAAGTTAGCAGGACTGATTGAACAAATAAGGGGTTGTAGAGAAAACCGGAGGCTACTTTATTTGCTCTTATGGATCTGGCACTGAATATCTAACAATGTAACCTCATATAGGCTTGTACAAACTGGCTGAGTAGTTTAAATATTCATTCAATATCATCAAAACCAAAAACTTTTAACAGTGATTTAAAATTCAGAAGAGCAGTTTAAACTCTACACTTACAGGTTAGGCTATTATGGGATGTAGAAGAATCTCAGTCTGGATTATGCAGTCACCCTTAAACACAATCAGAATCATAGTTTAAAAATCACTGTCGCAATTAGGTTTAAATCACAAACCTGCTATACGTCTCGTCAACCTGCAAACTTCATTCAGTTACAAAGGGGTCTAACTTAACCCTTTGCTGAAATGACAAAAAGGACCTGCATTTGAAGAAATACTATTACAGCTACACAAATATTGTAACAGAAATTTAATTTCAGTCAGGATATGGTGTAATCACTGTTCTATAGATCATATGTTCTAATTCCAAGGCACAATACTTCAGTCTCTTAGTTCAAAGAATGCATGTTGTGTAAACTACTGAATGTTACTAAGTAAATAGATCATATATAGATCATATGTTCTAATTCCAACTCACAATATTTTAGTCTCAGTTCGAAGAATGCATGTTGTGTAAACTACTGAATGTTACTAAGTAAATAGATCATATATAGATCATATGTTCTAATTCCAACTCACAATATTTTAGTCTCTCAGTTCGAAGAATGCATGTTGTGTAAACTACTGAATGTTACTAAGTAAATATGCTACCGTCTACCCTTATTTCAAAGTTGCTTAATTCAAATTTTATCTACTAATTCCAATTGTTTAGCATTAAATTCTACGTTGCTGTTATTTATGTTACTTAATTCAAATTAATGGATATTTCATTTTAATGCATTAAGCGACTATCAGAGATAATTATAGATAATTCAGCAGAAACTACCCAGCAGAAAGCATATGCTTCTCTTTATTTAAATCATGGCTAGAGCAAGTGGTTTGTTTTGGCAAGTAATGTTATCATCCAGATCTGCTCATTAGCTCTTCAAATGTTTATGCAAAATTGCAATATTCAGGCAGCAAACCAAGTCACATTGGAGAACTATAGAAATTAGAGGAGTTTGTTGTGGGATGTCACACCATGACAAGTCATTTGTCTTAAATCATTATTGTTCAGCAAACATGATTGAATTTCCATCCAGTTCACTGACCTCTCCTCATTGACAGAGCAGCCCTAACTTGGTTCAAACTGCAAACTAAGTTTTGAAGAAGGGTACAGACCCGAAACAATGACTGTTCTCTCCACAGATGCCAAATGAGTTGCTGCTGTGCCTTTCCAGCTTCTTCCGTTTTGTTTCAGCCAGTGAACTGACTTTATAAAAGACCATGACAAAAGACATCAAGCACAAACTGCATGAAGTCTGGAATTCTTCCACTGCAAAAGTAAGCTGTATTACTGCATTATATATTCACCTCAGCACTGCTCAGGGGTGGGGGGAATGGAGAAATGGGGAAAGATGTGGGTGAAGGATACTTCACAACTGTTGGTCTCGTTCTCTCAGAACATAATTAGCCAGAAGTGTTACAAGCATATAGATGTCAGAGTTTTTGCTTCCTTCATACGTGATCAATATTTTTTCAGAACAACATTCAAAACAGATAAACACACAACGGCAATAACATTGCAGTAAGAGACAATAGCAACATTTACATATCACACATCTGAAAAGGGCTAAAATAGAGCTTTGATTGAACACTGAAGCTGGATATCAATTTTATGGATTTGAAGCTTTTGGAGGAGGGGGGAGCAATTCACAAACTATCGTGTTATTTTGTTCCTGTCAGCCAACATTACTTAGTGCCTGGTGAGGTCTGAACCATCTGTGTGGAGATGGAATAAAGCTTCAAAGCCACAAAAAAGGTGTCCTTACAGTTGTTCTTTTATTAGGCAATCACCTAAATTTCTACTTTCTTTGTAACAAAGGATAAACAGTCCTTAAGAGAAGAAGAGACAGCTGTTGAATGTTTGCTGCAGTAAATGATATGGTCACAGGAGGCAGGTTGACAGAACCTTCATTTCTTCACTGTTGATGCATTATCTGGTCGTTTCGTTTGAGCTATTTTTTGTTTTGGCAGCTTAACTGCACCTTCTTCTTCATTTTCACTCTCACAGATGTGAACCACAACACTCGGAGTGCGCTCTGTTCCTGCATGAACCTCATATTTATCACCTACAGCACAAAGAAGGAAAAGCAGCAATGACGATGTTTTGGCAAATGACAGCAAATCACTTAAATTAGATGAGGAAATATTCCCTTCTCTTCCTGAAAGAAATAAATGCATTTTTTCCATATCTTTTATAATCGAGTGTTAAAAGAGGAACTACGACAACACCTTTCTCATTCTGGGTGCATTAGCATGTATTCTCATGTGTCAATAAAGGAGACAAACGACTACAGTAAGTCACCAACAAAATCGGAGATGATTACAGCTATACAGTCACAACATTTACTTGAAACTATTTCTACATTTGAAATAAAATGAGCATTTTCGAATATATCAATTACTATATTAGGATTGTATAAGATTTAAGACCCCAGATACTTCTTGTATTCTAAGATTAGGATCTGGGATCCTTATTTGCCTTTAAAAGAATAAAGGAACTATGTTTAGGATCCACTAAAACTTGGCAATAAATATTTAAACAATTAAAGGTTTTAAGATAGATCACAGCCAGGAATTCATGTTGGGCGGACGGGAGCTGGCCACTGACTGAAAGGATCCGACCTGCATTTTACGGGTCCCCAGGCTTTAACTGTTCCGAGGCGGGACATCCTCCTGCTTGAGGGAGGAAATCCCACCTCATTGAGCTGCAGGCCAATCAACGAGCTGGCAGCTCTTAGTCCCAGCAGCACCACCGGGAGCAGTGACCACTGCTGGGACTGCAGCCCAGCCAACTGCAGAGGAAGACATGGAGCTGGGATTCCTGGTACGTTTTGGCTGCCTCACTGGGGGTAATTGGTCAGGCCCCGGCGAGGCAAGGGTGGTCGTTTGGGGGGGAAGGGGGGCGTGTTAGGTCTTGAGGCTGGTTGGGGTAGCTGCCCGAGAAGCAGGCCCCCCCACCCCCACCAAGACAATCGGAAGCCACCTGCTTTTCCCAGGCAGTTTTTCCCGCTCCAGTATGCCCGTTTACCACATGTAAAATCTATGTGGAGGCGGACAAAGGCCCTTAAGTGGTCAGTTAGGGGTCTTGATTGGCCTGGGGCAGGCGGACCATTTTTAGGCGGTTCGGGAAAGCCTCCTGCTCCATTTTACGCTGCATCCCCTGCAACCCCCTCCACCCCACCATCCGGCTCATTGGGGTGGCATAAAATTCCAGCCCACATATATTTATTTTTTTTAAAAGGAACATTAGGAAAAAGTGGCACCATGATTTCTGTGTGGCCATATCTGCATGACTCACTTTCAGCTGACATCAGTCAGACATTCTGGAAATGACTAGTCTCAGATTAACCAATGCAAGTTTGTCACACTGTGATTACACCTTCCCAGCAGTAGGAGGGGTTTCAGATGTCAGAAATACTGCTTGATGGGCTAGAGATATGATGCTCATTGGGGGTGGCTACAATATGGGAGGGGAACCCTGATCCCACAAACGACATTCAGTAAAAAGGGCTTGATCTCAAAAGATTTCCCATTGCCAATTTTACTTTTAAGTTTTAGAACGTTTGGAGGAGGTTGGGGCCTGAAATAATGTCCATCAGGAAAATGCTAGAAATGTATTTTAAGTAGTAAGAAAGATGGGAAAATTACCCTAGCATTTGAAACAAGAAATTACTTGTTGCAAACCAGATGGCAGATAAAGGCTCTACAAATTTTCAGAGGCTTTGTGAAGCTATTCACAGACCGGGCAGATAGCAGCCAGATAATGCAATTCCAGCATAGTAACTTTACATAGACAACACTAATTTTAAATGTGAGCACAGGAGGTTGATATGAAAAGTGGCAAAGTTTAACAACAAGCAGTCAAGTTGTGCAGGCAGAAGGCGCACCAAGATGGATGATTTTAAATATATTGATAAGTGAAATGGTGCATGAATTATGCCAGTATCGTTTACCCTGGTGCTGCCTAATGATGTTCTATTTTGTTTCAGCTGTGTGACATCTAAACTGTTACTCCTTCCAAGGAATTCCTTTGAAGAAGGTGCATATTTGTTGGTTGGTTGCCAGTTTCAGGTACAGCCTATTGGCATTGTTAGCTGTAGTTATTCTAGGCTTTGTATTGCATTGCACTGCAAATGAATCAGCCACGAGACTGTAATGGCTGACTGTGCTGTCTGCTGTAAGCTACCCACTCCCATTTCTGGTGCACATTTTTTGGAAGCCTCAGTCTCTGTCTGCCTTCTCTCCTGGAAAAAGCTTGCAGATAGGCTGGTGGTTCCTGCCCAGCTAAATTGGCTTTTCTCAGTCATTAACACTCAAATCTATGACAACTCGTCTAACGATCAGCTAGCTTTGTCTTTGCAGTGCTATTTTATGTGTTTAGCATGCCTCCTGATTATAGGTCATAGTTGATTAGAGGATTTTGTGCTGCTTTCTTCTCACTGGCATGCCCACTGTATGGAAGAAAATTCATACAATTTTGCCTGTGGACTGAAAGAAGTAATATGTGAGTAAACTCTCTCTCAAACTTTCACTAATTCAGACTTTACCCATGAATAAGTTCACTAACAACGAATCATCAGCTACTGCTTTTATTTGACTAGATGAGGGGTTTCAGTCGGTTTCAGAGTCACACAGAAAAGTCTTTTTCACCACAGTTCCAACAACAAAAATGCATATTTTCATGATAACAGCAGCTTGGATTACAAAAGTATCATCGGCAAAGTGTTTGTAAAACCAACAACTGGGTTTCGGAGGCACTGCATTAGACCACTTTTCATGGGTGAAGCAAGAGATTGTCAATATGAAGATTCAGGGCATTCAACTGACTGATCAGAAACCTGCATCATCCATGCAGAGGTTGGCATCTCTACAAGATAAGGCATCTACACTGGTGGAAGTACAGCTGCACATTCTGCATTTCTCAGAAGGACCATGTTGAAGAGCACTTTTAATCTGTAACACTCCTCAGAATGTAGATTAGAACTAGATTGCATACCAGCACAGAACAAAGGCTGTCCCACTGTACTCTTAATCCAGAACATCACTTTGTTCTTGTCCATATTCCTCTCTGGTATATTTTTAAGCATGTAATTTTCCAACAAAGATTATAAAACCAATCAACATTTCTAGCCAATATCCTGACCTCAGCGTATTCATTTTCTTCGCTATCAAATTAGGCTTGCTCTTCTTCACCTTTGGAGTTAGATTCCCTAAGCAACTTGTGAATGGATGTTCTCTTGTTCCTGTAAGCATGTTGGAAAGCATGCTCATAGAAGAATTGGCATCAATAATAATCTGGTAAATGTCTGAACTAGCTGAACTTTTTCCTCTATTTTCCTCTTCCATTTCTTCAATTTTGAAACGGAGTTCATAATTGGAAATTATGGCAACAGCCATTGTCATCAAGTGAAAATGTTACATGCAGCAGGGAGGGTATGCCACAGAAGAATGCTTCAGCAAGTCTCAAGTCGTGTTCTAATTGTTTAGTTGAGTTTTGTGTTTGTACTGCATCACTTAGTCAATCTTGAAATTGTGAAGCTATAATTCCCAGAATTTCAGAGCTTTAAAATTATCTGGGATTCCCAGAGTTTCAGGACTGCAAGCTGTACTACTTTACAACAAGATTGGGTTTGAATTGCAGATTATCTCCAGTTTCCCACTGGATGAAGCCACAAGCTGCCCAACTTCCTTTCTAAGGGAAAAGCTGTCCTTCATTAGTGAGTTAAAAATGCAAACTTTTCAACGACAATTATAATGGGTTTCAGAAGCTTTTTGAAAAAAATTATATAAATGGACAAAATACAAAAGTCATGAAAGGCCCTGCCTGGGTTAACTCACTTGCAAAGCAAATATTTTTGCACACCAAGCACTGCAAAACAAAATCTTAACATTTTTCATTTTGATTTAACTAAAAGAAAATAATAAACTTATAATAACGGAACTGATTTATAACCCACAGTATTATGTTTTCACTTTTACAAAATAAATTATGCAAGGTACCATCAGATGAGAATGCCCTTTCAAAATACTAGTGAATATTCATAAAATTCTGCTGCTGTAGACCAGTAGAGGGCACTGAAAACAACTGAACATAGTTTGTTCCTCCGCATTGCTCAAATATTCTAAGTCTGTATTGTTTTACTTTATTGCATGACTTCCATTCAGTCGACGGTAAATATTTTGCCTGTTGCTTTGTGGAAATAAAAGACTTAACCACATGCTGACAGCTTATACCTGAGCACAGCAGTGGAATTATTGGCAAGTTCAGGTCAACATCCAATTGCAGGTGTTTGGTAACTAAGCCACCAAAATGCACCTCAGCTCTCATCCAATCTGGAATGTTTCTTTGTGGAGCAATGCTTTCACTGCAGACTGTTCCCAATCAATAGATTTAAAAAAATAACTTTAGAAGAGGGAACCCTTTACATTGGAAGTTCTCGAACAGGCAAAACAGAAAGGAAATGTTCACCCTCTGGGATGAAGAATAATCTTCTACAGGGGAAAAAGCAGTACTCACTCACCACTGCAAAACATATTATTTACAGACTTTGCCTATCCATTAATCATAAATATAACCTATTGCTGCAAAGTTGCTGCAAAGAGTCAAATATTTATGGCAATACACTGTGGGCTACTTAAACAGAAATGCTCAACTCCCAGGCACATTTGCACTCCAATGCTGCCTGCTAATTGAGCTTGACTTAGCTGTATGGGCTTAGGACATTCTCACCAAAGTCTAGTGAATGTAATTCTCTAAAGGAGAGGTAGTTCATCTCAGCAGTGAATAGAAACTCACAGCAACTGCTTCATAATACTTAATTATGGGATTATGAGCAAAGTAATATATTTAAATTATTAATATAAATATATTTTCAGTAATTTGAGACTTTTTAAAAACACACATACACACTAAATCTACATAATTACTCCATGTTACTTTACTCATAATGCTATATCCCACCTGGACCAAGAGTAGCAATTGCACGCAGAAGGTCATAATTAATGGTGGGAGTAGCATCTTCAATCTGATGCCATCCAACTGGAGGAGAGGCTGGAGGGGAAATGAGGAACTGTTTCACAGGTGGAGGTGGGGTTAAGTACGTTTTATTGACCCCATCTTCAGTGTTCTGGACCTGAAAAATAAAACCCAATACAAAATGGAAACTGGTTACCAAAGTAGCTTGATGAAATAAGATAATTAAAGTTACCACAACACAAAAGACAAGCCTTTCCTTTTAATTACATTACTATTTTTTCCATTCAGTAACTGAAGGTTTCTCAACCGTTTCTTGTCCTTCAGTTCACAGCACCACATACACATTATTTAGAAATCTTGGACCAGTAAAGCCATAGGACTCAAAAATAAAAGCTGGTCACTTTTTCCACAGGTCAGCCATACTTAGCCAACTTCACATCAGATACCTCAGTCTCTTCTCTCTCCAGGAATACATTTAAGTGTTTCCACTTATATGGCCTGCTTCAATAGCTTCCCCAGTAACCCTTATTCCATAAGTTCAATATTCTTTAAGTCAAAAAGTTCTGGCTGACTTACCTCCTTACATCTAACTAATTAATTTTTAAACTTGTGTCTCCTGGAACTTGAGCATGTTCAAGATAGATATGTGGATATTAAGAACATCAAGGGAAATGGGGATAGTGCAGGTAAGTGGCATTGACGTAGATGATCAGCTATGATCTCACTGAATGGCGGAGCAGGCACGATGGGCTGAATGGCCTACTCCTATGTTCCTACGAGTAGACCTTCAGTCCCACAGATCTTTCAGCTAGATCATGGTTGACTTGTATCTTAACTCCATCTACCGCCACCTTGGTTCCTTAACACTTAATACCCTTGCCTAACAAAAGTCTATCAAATTCAGTTTTAAAATTTTCAATTGATCTGGTCTCAACAGCTTTTTGAGTTAGAGTATTCCAGATTCCCACTACCCTTTCTGTAACGAAGGGCTTTCAACATCACCCCTCAACAGCCTAGCTCTAATGTGAAGGTTATGCCTCTTTGTTCTGGACTCTCCCACCAGAGGAATCAGTTTCTCTCTTTATCTACCCTATCAAATAGTTTTTCTCTATACACCCTATCAAATCTTTTAATAATCTTATTGTTACGACCAGGTGAGAAAGGTGTCGAAGGGTCTTTTGCTGTCTTCACCTGGCCTTATTGTAACAGGGTTTAATTTTGAACAAGTGTTTTGAGCTCCCCCTTTGTGAATCCTTGTTCACAGCTTTCTAGTTATAAAACAAAGAAATCAATTCACACAGGTTTTGAGGTTTAAAGATGAAGTTTTATTAAAACTTAAACTCTAATACGGTTAATGCCTACGGATATATGACACGCCCACGCTAGCATGAACACGTGATACACACATGCAAATAGGGATAGAAAAGAGGAAAGGAAAATATTGTGGAGAGGGGTTTTGAGGTAATATCAGAAGAGTTTCTTGTTTACTGTGCTTCGAGCTCACTTGATTGTAGGTAGTCTTGCTGTTCATTGGGGCCCAGTGTTCTTCTTAAAGCTTGTTCACCTTGGAGACTTTTCTCTCTTTGAGGTTCACATGTTTTCAAAAGATTCAGTTCCGTGGGAACGAGATGGGGGCAGGCAGGACTGGAGAGGAGGTTCTGTTCCAACCAGGAGCACACGGCTTTCTGAGTTCAAATTTAAAACTCAGTTCAAACCTCTGCAACAGCCAGTTAGTCATGTGACTAAAACTGGTCTGACCAGTTCTTGTGTGTATTGGGGAAGCAACGACAGGTCCCCATTGTTCCAACACTGTCTTTTAGTTTAGAGATACAGCACTGAAACAGGCCCTTCGGCCCACCGAGTCTGTGCCGACCATCAATCACCCATTTATACTAATCCTACACTAATCCCATATTCCTACCACATCCCCACCTGTCCCTATATTTCCCTACCACCTACCTATACTAGTGGCAATTTATAATGGCCAATTTACCTACCAACCTGCAAGTTTTTTGGCTTGTGGGAGGAAACCGGAGCACCCGGAGAAAACCCACGCAGACACAGGGAGAACTTGCAAACTCCACACAGGCAGTACCCAGAATTGAACCTGGGTCGCTGGAGCTGTGAGGCTGTGGTGCTAACCACTGCGCCACTGTGCCGCCCTACCTGTCTGTTACTATGCAAATGTCTTTCCAGTCAGCGGCTTGCAATTTTAAGTTTTAATGTTCATATGGCGAAATAATGTGTGCCTCAGTCAAAGAACAAAGAACAGTACAGCACAGTAACAGGCCATTCGGCCCTCCAAGACTGCGCCGATCTTGATGCCTGCCTAAACTAACACCTTCTGCACTTCTGGGGCCCATATCCCTCTATTCCCTTCCTATTCATGTATTTGTCAAGATGTCTCTTAAACGTTGCTATCGTATCTGCTTCCACCACCTCCCCTGGCAGCAAGTTCCAGGCACTCACCACCCTCTGTGTAAAAAACTTGCCTCGCACATCCCCTCTAAACTTTGCCCCTCGCACCTTAAACCTATGTCCCCTAGTAACTGACTCTTGCACCCTGGGAAAAAGCTTCTGACTATCCACTCTGTCCATGCCGCTCATAACTTTGTAAACCTCTATCATGTCGCCCCTCCACCTCCTTCGTTCCAGTGAAAACAATCCGAGTTTTTCCAACCTCTCCTCATAGCTAATGCCCTCCAGACCAGGCAACATCCTGGTAAACCTCCTCTGTAGCCTTTGCAAAGCCTCCACGTCCTTCTGGTAGTGTGGCGACCAGAATTGCACGCAATATTCTAAGTGTGGCCTAACTAAGGTTCTGTACAGCTGCAGCATGACTTGCCAATTTTTATACTCTATGCCCCGACCGAAGAAGGCAAGCATGCCGTATGCCTTCTTGACTACCTTATCCACCTGCGTTGCCACTTTCAGTGACCTGTGGACCTGTACGCCCAGATCTCTCTGCCTGTCAATAGTCTGTATACTTCCCACCTGCATTAGACCTTCCAAAATGCTTTACCTCACATTTGTCCGGAGTAAACTCCATCTGCCATTTCTCCGCCCAAGTCTCCAACTGATCTATATCCTCTGACAATCCTCATCATTATTCGCAACTCCACCAACCTTTGTGTCGTCCACAAACTTAAGAATCAGACCAGCTGCATTTTCCTCCAAATCATTTATATATACTACAAACAGCAAAGGTCCCAGCACTGATCCCTGCGGAACACCACTAGTCACATCCCTCCATTCAGAAAAACACCCATCCACTGATACCCTCTGTCTTCTATGACCGAGCCAGTTCTGTATCCATCTTGCCAGCTCACCTCTGATCCCGTGTGACTTCACCTTTTGTACCAGTCTGCCATGCGGGACCTTGTCAAAGACTTTACTAAAGTCCACATAGATAACATCCACTGCCCTTCCCTCATCAATCATCTTCGTCACTTCCTCAAAAAACTCAATCAAATTAGTAAGACACGACCTCCCCTTCACAAAACCATGCTGTCTCTCGCTAATAAGTTCGTTTGTTTCCAAATGGGAGTAAATCCTGTCCCGAAGAATCCTCTCTAATAGTTTCCCTACCACTGACGTAAGGCTCACCGGCCTATAATTTCCTGGATTATCCTTGCCACCCTTCTTAAACAAAGGAACAACGTTGGCTATTCTCCAGTCCTCTGGGACCTCACTTGTAGCCAATGAGGATGCAAAGATTTCTGTCAAGGCCCCAGCAATTTCTTCCCTTGCCTCCCTCAGTATTCTGGGGTAGATCCCATCAGGCCCTGGGGACTTATCTACCTTAATGCTTTGCAAGACACCCAACACCTCCTCCTTTTTGATAATGAGATGACTGAGACTATCTGCACTCCCTTCCCTCGGCTCATCATCCAGTTTTTGCGAATGGAAGCCTGTGACCAGTGGCGTACCACAGGGATCGGTGCTGGGACCCTTGCTGTTTGTAGTGTACATTAATGATTTAGACGTGAATATAGGAGGTATGATCAGTAAGTTTGCAGATGCCACGAAAATTGGTGGTGTCGTGAATAGTGAGGAGGAAAGCCTTAGATTACAGGACGATATAGAAGGGCTGGTAAGATGGGCAGAGCAGTGGCAAATGGAATTTAATCCTGAGAAGTGTGAGGTGATGCATTTTGGGAGGACTAACAAGGCCAGGGAATATACAATGGATGGTAGGTCCCTAGGAAGTACAAAGTGTCAGAGGGACCTTGGTGTACTTGTCCATAGATCACTGAAGGCAGCAGCACAGGTAGATAAGGTGGTGAGGAAGGCATATGGGATACTTGCCTTTATTAGACGAGGCATAGAATATAAGAACAGGGAGGTTATGATGGAGCTGTATAAAATGCTAGTTAGGCATAGCTGAAGTACTGTGTACAGTTCTGGGCACCACACTATAGGAAGGATGTGATTGCACTGGAGAGGGTGCAGAGGAGATTCACCAGGATGTTGCCTGGGCTGGAGCATTTCAGCTATGAAGAGAGACTGGGTAGGTTAGGGTTGTTTTCCTTAGAGCAGAGAAGGCTGAGGATCTCACTGAGGTGAACAAAATTATGAAGGGCATAGATAGGGAAGATAGGAAGAAACTTTTTCCCTTAGCGGAGGTGTCAATAAACAGGGGGCATAGATTTAGGGTAATGGGCAGGAGGTTCAGAGGGGATTTGAGGAAAAATATTTTCACCCAGAGAGTGGTTGGAATCTGGAACGCACTGCCTGAAGAGATGGTAGAGGCAGGAACCCTCACAACATTTAAGAAGTATTTAGATGAGCACTTGAAACGCCATAGCATACAAGGCTACGGGCCAAGTGCTGGAAAATGGGATTAGAATAGATAGGCTTGATGGCCAGCACAGACACGGTGGGCCGAAGGGCCTGTTTCGGTGCTGTATAACTCTAAGTCCTTCTCTTTGGTGAATACTGATACAAAGTATTCATTTAGCATCTCGCCCATTTCCTCTGGCTCCACACACAGATTCCCATTTCTGTCCTTGAGTGGGCCAACCCTTTCCCTGGTTACCCTCTTGCTCTTTATATATGTATAAAAAGCCTTGGGATTTTCCTTAATCCTGTTTGCCAATGACTTTTCATGACCCCTTTTAGCCCTCCTAACTCCTTGCTTAAGTTCCTTCCTACTGTTTAGTTTAGAGATACAGCACTGAAACAGGCCCTTCGGCCCACCGAGTCTGTGCCGACCATCAACCACCCATTTATACTAATCTTACACTAATCCCATATTCCTATCACATCCCCACCTGTCCCTATATATTTCCCTACCACCTACCTATATTAGGGGCAATTTATAATGGCCAATTAACCTATCAACCTGCAAATCTTTTGGCATGTGGGAGGAAACCGGAGCACCCAGAGGAAACCCACGCAGACACAGGGAGAACTTGCAAACTCCGCACAGGCAGTACCCAGAATCGAACCCGGGCCCCTGGAGCTGTGAGGCTGCGGTGCTAACCACTGCGCCACTGTGCCGCCCCAAGTGCTTATATTCAAGTGCTTCGTCTGTTCCTAGCCTTCCAGCCCTTACAAAAGTCTTGGCAGGTGGGCGATTTGCCCGACACCTCCACACCCAGGAGAATCAAATGCGATTTGAAGAAAAACAGTGCATTTCATTACAGAGTTTGAGAGAAATATAAGATATAGAAAGAAAAAAACATGTATTTCTCTCATTCATTTCCATTCATTCACCAATTTTAAAGCCTATTAGAATGGTCTTTTCTGGGTGCCAGGGCTGCTTTAAGTTCCCTTTCTTTTTCAGCAGAGTAGTAGTGGGTGGGTCTATCCTGAACTCTGAGTCATGCAAAGACTTTTGACTTCAGGGGACAGGTGGTTCCTTTTTCCTCTGACTATGGCGGAGGAGTCTTTGTTACTCTCCAGTTTGTTCTCTGGGACACTCCTACCTGCAGGTATTTGTGCAGACTTGGCTGCACGCTCCTACGGCACATCACCAAGGTGAGGCATCACCCTCACAGTTTCTGTGCCCCGAGGTCTCTCTTTGTCTCTGCAGGTTCCTGTAAATTCTGTTAGCAACTCTGGTGAGGTACTTCAAGAGTCTGCATTTACATAGGAGGATGTGGGGTATAACTTTTCACATTTTTCAAGGTTGGTTGACCAGACAGTAGGGGTTTTCATTCAGGATTCTTCCTGGACTTACTTTAGCCTGTCCTCTTGGTCTCTTTTTCCCTTCCCTTTCCAAACTTTTGCCAGCCGTGTACCTGCCTGTGCCCTTTTGTTCTCAGCAGGAGTCCCTTACAGTTCACTAGCCCTCTGCTGGACGGTCCTCCTAATGCTGGTACAGGACTTAGGGGTACAGGTTTCACTGCAGATTGGGGTTTCCCCTCAACCTGACACATGTGGCAACTCCTGCAGTACTCCACGACATCTTTGTGGAGTTTTGGCCAGTCAAACTGCCGTCTTATGCGGGCTTTAGTCTTTCGTATAGCAGCCACTGTAGTCTCGTGGGCCCTTCTTAATATTTCTCCCCGGTACCTCTGTGACACCACTAGCTGATGAACTACTGTCCACTCCTGGCCCTTAGGTCTGCGAGGAGAACTCCAGTTCCTCATCAGTACCCCATTCTTTAAATAGTAGCAATCAGGGACTCCCTCTGCTTCACTTTCAGACTGGGCAGCTTGTGCTCTCACAACACTGGGTCGGCTCGCTCAGCCTCCGCTAGGGAAAATTTATTTAATTCATTCCCTGAGTCTCCTAACTTTCCAAAGAAAATCTCGGACAGCCAGACCTCATGGTCATTTGTCTGCAGTGCCAATACAGTCTCCTCCGGGGGAGCTGGTTTGATCATGGTCTGATCCACTACACATTCAGGGACTCTGCAGGGGACAGTCTCCTGCCACTGCCCTGCCTCTCTGACCTCCTGCAGTCTTTCTTTCACTACTGGGGGGCTACCACCTTCACCCCCACCAGATCATTACCTAGGAGCAGGTCAACCCCGTCCACAGGCAAACTAGGGACAATCCCTATGGTCACCGGTCCCGAAACTAGGTCGCACTTCAGGTGCACTCGGTGTACAGGTACAAGCCTACATTTTCTTCCAATACCATTCACCACCATTTTGGTGTTCACTGCTCTCTCAGGGGGGAAAGGGCAGGTCTTTTCCCAGTAAAAGGGATCTAGTCGCCCCGTGGCCCCAAGAATCACTATGGGCTTGCTTGCCCCACTCGAGGGGTATCGGGTTACTTTCCCTTCAAATAAAAAACCCGATAACCTTCAGGAATCCTATTAATTTTTCCTGCACTGGCCGTAGTAAGCTTCCTGGGTTGCGCTCTTACTGCAGTTAAAGCCACAGCTTGTTCTGTGTTTTGCATCAGGCCCTCGTCTTTACAGAGTGGGTGTGCCCTGATTAACCCTACCGGTTTCCCCTTTAGTTTCCACCAGTCAGCTTTTAAATGCCCTGCCTTATTACAATGGAAGCACACAGGTATCCGGATCTCACTCTTGCTCACAGCACCTTCATTTTTGGCTGGAAGAGGGCCCCGTGTCTCCTGCTTTCCTTTCTCTTCCAAGACTGCCTGGGCGGATATCACTTTCCCACCCTTGGCCCTTTTCGGATTTGTGGGAAACCGACTCATAAATTAAAGCAAACTCATCGGCCAGAATGGCCACTTGCCGGGCTCCCAGAACCCGCTGCTCCTCTACACGGGTCCTTATTGAGAATGGATGAAATTTTTAAATTCCTCTAACAGGATTACTCCTCTGAGAGTCTCATAGCTGAGCTGTATTTTTAAAGGCCTGAGCCACTGGTCAAAAGCCAGTTGCTTACTTCTTTCAAACTCCAGATAAGTTTGATTGGCTTGCTTTTTGAGGGTTCTAAACTTTTGGTGATAGGCCTTGGGTATTAATTCATATGCCCCGTGGATGGCATTTTTGGTCAGTTCACAATTTGATGAACTCTCATCTGGCAAGGAATAGACCTCATGGGCTTTACCTGTTAGTTTGTTTTGCATCAAAAGAGACCAGGCCACAGCTGGCCATTTTAGCTGCCTTGCCAGTTTCTCAAAAGACATGAAAAATGCTTCCACATCTTCCTCATTGAATTTTGTAATTAATTGAGCAAGTTTTAGCAATCTCTGAATTATGCTCCTCCATAATGGCTATGCTTTTGCTGGGGTTACTCTGTCGCCCCCTTGTTAACTCAAACCGCTTCAACTCTCTTTGCAATCCTTCCGGAATATTATTTCTCTCTCATTCCTTCTCCTGTCTTTCTCTCTCTCTCTCTCTCTCCTGCTTTCATTTTCTTCAAGTTCCTTTGGAAGGCTCTCTCTTTCGCTTCCCGTTCCATCTGGAAGGCTCTCTCTTTCCTCAAATTCAAGTTTCCTCTGTTCCAGTTGTATCTTGGCTAACACTACCCTGTCGGAGTCTGCTTCTAACCCTGTTTCTGCCTCTTCAGATTCAAGGGAAAAATGGTTGGCCAATAGCCTTTGGAGTTCAGACCTCCTAGCCTTGCTGCGTACAGTGATCCCACACTGCTCAGCCATTTTTCTCAACTCCTCCATAGACAGTGCTTTTAACTTATCCCAAGCTTTTCAGTGCAGCAGCTTTTTCGGGAGCAGCGTGTGAGCGAGTGAGCAGCTGGGAAAGTCCGTTTGAAAGTAAATTTAATTTCCTTTTGTTTTTCGGCGGAGGCCAGGGGGCTGCTGGGTAAGTAAAACACTATATATTTGGGCGGTTTAAAATAACTTTCCTTTCAGTGCAGCAGCTTTTTCGGGAGCAGCGTGTGAGCGAGTGAGCAGCTGGGAAAGTCCGTTTGAAAGTAAATTTAATTTCCTTTTGTTTTTCGGCGGAGGCCAGGGGGCTGCTGGGTAAGTAAAACACTATATATTTGGGCGGTTTCTGAACCCGAGACACCACACTTGTCGTGTCTCCCACCCGCCCTCCTCCTCTAACCAAAAAAAAGGACTCGGTGGGGTGTTTATAAGGTAAGGCTTTTTCGATTTCTCTGGTTTTATTGTGATTGGTAAAAACTTTTCGTTCCTTTTTCATTTAACTAAGTTTAAACTTAAGATTAAAAATGGCAGGAGATCTCAGACCCGTATCATGCTCCTCTTGCTCAATGTGGGAGCTCAGGGACATGGCTGATGACCCTGACTCCTTCACGTGCAGGAAGTGTGTCCAGCTGCAGCTCTTGTTAGACCGCATGACGGGTCTCGAGCTGCGGATGGACTCACTTTGGAGCATGCGCGATGCTGAGGAGGTCGTGGATAGCACGTTTAGTGAATTGGTCACACCGCAGATTAGGATTGCTGAGGGAGAAAGGGAATGGGTGACCAAAAGGCAGAGAAAGAGCAGGAAGGCAGCGCAGGAGTCCCCTGCGGTCATCTCCCTCCAAAACAAGTATACCGTTTTGGATACTGTTGAGGGAGATGGCTCACCAGGGGAAGGCAGCAGTAGCCAGGTCCATGGCACCGTGGCTGGCTCTGCTGTTCCGAAGGGCGGGAAAAAGAGTGGAAGGGCTATAGTCGTAGGGGATTCGATTGTAAGGGGAGTAGATAGGCGGTTCTGTGGTCGAAAACGAGGCTCCCGAATGGTATGTTGCCTCCCAGGTGCACGGGTCAGGGATGTCTCAGATCGGCTGCAGAACATTCTAAAGGGGGAGGGTGAACAGCCAGTTGTCATTGTGCACATAGGCACTAATGATATAGGTAAAAAACAGGATGAGGTCCTACATGCAGAGTTTAGGGAGCTAGGAGCCAAGTTAAAAAGTAGGACCTCAAAGGTAGTAATCTCAGGATTACTACCAGTGCCACGTGATAGTCAGAGTAAAAATGAAAGAATAGTCAGGATGAATGCGTGGCTTGAGAGATGGTGCAGGAAGGAGGGGTTTAGATTTTTGGGACATTGGGACCGGTTCTGGGGGAGGTGGGACTATTACAAATTGGACGGTCTACACCTGGGCCGGACTGGAACCAATGTCCTTGGAGGTGCTTTTGCTAACGCTGTTGGGGAGGGTTTAAACTAATGTGGCAGGGGGATGGGAACCAATTGAGGTCAGTTGACAGTAAGGAGGTAGTAACAAAAGCCTGGAAGGAACTAGATAATGAAGTCAGTGTGACTAAGGGGAAGAGCAGGCAGGGAGCAGATGATGAATATAAAGGGACTGGTGGTCTGAGGTGCATTTGTTTTAATGCAAGAAGTGTAGTAGGTAAGGCAGATGAACTTAGGGCTTGGATTAGTACCTGGGAGTATGATGTTATTGCTATTACTGAGACTTGGTTGAGGGAAGGGCATGATTGGCAACTAAATATCCCAGGATATCGATGCTTCAGGCGGGATAGAGAGGGAGGTAAAAGGGGTGGAGGAGTTGCATTACTGGTCAAAGAGGATATCACAGCTGTGCTGAAGGAGGGCACTATGGAGGACTCGAGCAGTGAGGCAATATGGACAGAACTCAGAAATAGGAAGGGTGCGGTAACAATGTTGGGGCTGTACTACAGGCCTCCCAACAGCGAGCGTGAGATAGAGGTACAAATATGTAAACAGATTATGGAAAGATGTAGGAGCAACAGGGTGGTGGTGATAGGAGATTTTAATTTTCCCAACATTGACTGGGATTCGCTTAGTGTTGGAGGTCCAGATGGAGCAGAATTTGTAAGGAGCATCCAGGAGGGTTTTCTAGAGCAGTATGTAAATAGTCCAACTCGGGAAGGGGCCATACTGGACCTGGTGTTGGGGAATGAGCCCGGCCAGGTTGTTGAAGTTTCAGTAGGGGACTACTTTGGGAATAGTGATCACAATTCCGTAAGCTTTAAAATACTCACGGACAAAGACGAGAGTGGTCCAAAAGGGAGAGTGCTAAATTGGGGGAAGGCCAACTACACCAAAATTCGGCAGGAGCTGGGAAATGTAGATTGGGAGCAGCTGTTTGAAGGTAAATCCACATGTGATATGTGGGAGGCTTTTAAAGAGAGGTTGATTAGCGTGCAGGAGAGACATGTTCCTGTGAAAATGAGGGATAGAAATGGCAAGATTAGGGAACCATGGATGACAGGTGAAATTGTGAGACTAGCTAAGAGGAAAAAGGAAGCATACATAAGGTCTAGAAGGCTGAAGAAAGACGAAGCTTTGAAAGAATATCGGGAATGTAGGACCAATCTGAAACGAGGAATTAAGAGGGCTAAAAGGGGTCATGAAATATCTTTAGCAAACAGGGTTAAGGAAAATCCCAAAGCCTTTTATTCATATATAAGGAGAAAGAGGGTAACTAGAGAAAGGATTGGCCCACTAAAGGACAAAGGAGGAATGTTATGCTTGGACTCAGAGAAAATGGGTGAGATTCTAAACGAGTACTTTGCATCGGTATTCACCGAGGAGAGGGACATGACGGATGTTGAGGTTAGGAACAGATGTTTGATTACTCTAGGTCAAGTCGGCATAAGGAGGGAGGAAGTGTTGGGTATTCTAAAGGGCATTAAGGTGGACAAGTCCCCAGGTCCGGATGGGATCTATCCCAGGTTACTGAGGGAAGCGAGAGAGGAATTAGCTGGGGCCTTAACAGATATCTTTGCAGCATCCTTAAACACGGGTGAGGTCCCGGAGGACTGGAGAATTGCTAATGTTGTCCCCTTGTTTAAGAAGGGTAGCAGGGATAATCCAGGTAATTATAGACCGGTGAGCCTGACGTCAGTGGTCGGGAAGCTGCTGGAGAAGATACTGAGGGATAGGATCTATTCCCATTTGGAAGAAAATGGGCTCATCAGTGATAGGCAACATGGTTTTGTGCAGGGAAGGTCATGTCTTACCAACTTAATAGAATTCTTTGAGGAAGTGACAAAGTTGATTGATGAGGGAAGGGCTGTCGATGTCATATACATGGACTTCAGTAAGGCGTTTGATAAGGTTCCCCATGGCAGGCTGATGGAGAAAGTGAAGGCGCTTGGGGTCCAAGGTGTACTAGCTAGATGGATAAAGAACTGGCTGGGCAACAGGAGACAGAGAGTAGCAGCAGAAGGGAGTTTCTCAAAATGGAGACGTGTGACCAGTGGTGTTCCACAGGGATCCGTGCTGGGACCACTGTTGTTTGTGATATACATTAATGATTTGGAGGAAAGTATAGGTGGACTGATTAGCAAATTTGCAGACGACACTAAGATTGGTGGAGTAGCAGATAGTGAAGGGGACTGTCAGAGAATACAGCAGAATATAGATAGATTGGAGAGTTGGGCAGAGAAATGGCAGATGGAGTTCAATCAGGGCAAATGCGAGGTGATGCATTTTGGAAGATCCAATTCAAGAGTGAACTATACAGTAAATGGAAAAGTCCTGGGGAAAATTGATGTCCAGAGAGATTTGGGTGTTCAGGTCCACTGTTCCCTGAAGGTGGCAACGCAGGTAAATAGAGTGGTCAAGAAGGCATACGGCATGCTTTCCTTCATCGGACGGGGCATTGAGTACAAGAGTTGGCAGGTCATGTTACAGTTGTATAGGACTTTGGTTCGGCCACATTTGGAATACTGCGTACAGTTCTGGTCGCCACATTATCAAAAGGATGTGGATGCTTTGGAGAGGGTGCAGAGGAGGTTCACCAGGATGTTGCCTGGTATGGAGGGCGCTAGCTATGAAGAGAGGTTGAGCAGATTAGGATTATTTTCATTAGAAAGACGGAGGTTGAGGGGGGACCTGATTGAGGTGTACAAAATCATGAGAGGTATAGACAGGGTGGATAGCAAGAGGCTTTTTCCCCAGAGTGGGGGTTTCAATTACTAGAGGACACGAGTTCAAAGTGAAAGGGGAAAAGTTTAGGGGGGATATGCGTGGAAAGTTCTTTACGCAGAGGGTGGTGGGCACCTGGAACGCATTGCCAGCGGAGGTGGTAGATGCGGGCACGATGGAGTCTTTTAAGATGTATCTAGACAGATACATGAATGGGCAGGAAGAAAAGAGATACAGAACCTTAGAAAATAGGCGACATGTTTAGAGAGAGGATCTGGATCGGCGCAGGCTTGGAGGGCCGAAGGGCCTGTTCCTGTGCTGTAATTATCTTTGTTCTTTGTACTTCACCCTGGCTTGGAGAGTTACTCGCTTCAGTTGCAGACATGTTAGTATTCAATCACACACAACCACAAGAAAACCTGTATTAATCTTTGTTCTTTTTTTGTTTGGGAACAATTTGGCTTCCCATTTCCAATTTCACTTTTTCGTCTGTGGGTAAAAGTTCGGACGCTAGCACCCACATTTCTGTTACGACCAGATGAGAAAGGCGTCTAGGGGTCTTTTGCTGTCTTCACCTGGTCTTATTGCACGAGGGTTTAATTTTGAACACACCGTATTTTGAGCTCCTCCTTTATGAATCCTTGTTCACAGCTTTCCAATTATAAGACAAAGAAACCATTCACACAGGTTTTGCAGTTTAAAGAAGAAAAATTACATTTTATTAAAACTTGAACTCTAATGCGGTTAACGCCTGCGGATATATAAAGTGCCCAAGCTAGCATGCACATGCGATACATATATGCAAATATTGACAGACAAGAGAGGAAAATATAGTAGGGAGGGGTTTGAGGCAATATGAGAAGAGTTTCTTCTTTACTGTGCTTTGAGCTCACTTGATTGTAGGTAGTCTTGCTGTTTGTCGGGGTCCAGTGTCCTCCTTAAACCTGTTCACGTAGGAGACTTTTCTCTCTTTGAGGTTCATGCGCTTTCACAAGATTCAGTTCCATGGGAATGCGATGGAGGCAGACAGCATTTGAGTCATAGAGTTATACAGCACAGAAACGGGCCCTTCAGCCCACCGTGTCCATGCCGGCCATCAAGCACCTAATTATTCTAATCCCATTTTCCAGCACTTGGCCCATAGCCTTGTATACTATGGCATTTCATGTGCTCATCTAAATACTTATTAAATATTGTGAGGGTTCCCGCCTTGATCACCTCTGCAGGCAGTGCATTCCAGATTCCAAACACCCTCTGGGTGAAATTTTTTTTCCTCAAATCCTCTCTAAACCTCCTGCCCCTTACCTTAAATCTATGCCCCCTGGTTATTGACCCATCCACTAAGGGAAAAAGGTTATTTCCATCTAACCTATCAATGCCCTTCATAATTTAGTATACTTCAATCAGGTCCCCCCTCAGCCTTCTCTGCTCTAAGGAAAACAACACTAGCCTATCCAATCTCTCTTCAGAGCTGAAATGCTCCAGTCCAGGCAACATCCTGGTGAATCTTCTCTGCACCCTCTCCAGTGTAATCACATCCTTCCTATAGTGTGGTGCCCAGAACTGTACACAGTACTGCAGATGTGGCCTAACTAGCGTTTTATACAGCTCCATCATAACCTGCCTGCTCTTATATTCTATGCCTCGGCTAATAAAGGCAAGTATCCCATATGCCTTCCTAACCACCTTATCTACCTGTGCTGCTGCCTTCAGTGATCTATGGACAAGTACACCAAGGTCCCTCTGACCCTCTGTACTTCTTAGGGTCCTACCATCCATTGTATATTCTGTTGCCTTGTTAGTCCTCCCAAAATGCATCACCTCACATTTCTGAGGATTAAAGTCCATTTGCCACTGCTCCACCCATCTTACCAGCCCATCTATATCGTCCTGTAATCTAAGGCTTTCCTCCTCACTATTTACGACACCACCAATTTTCGTGTCATCTGTGAACTTACTGATCATACCTCCTATATTAACATCTAAGTAATTAATGGACACTACAAACAGCAAGGGTCCCAGCACCAATCCCTGTGGTACACCACTGGTCACAGGCTTCCACATGCAAAAACAACCCTCGACCATCATCCTCTGCCTTCCGCCACTGAGCCAATTTTGGATCCAATTTGCCAAATTGCCCTGGATCCCATGGGCTCTTACCTTCTTAACCAATCTCCCATGTGGGACCTTATCAAAAGCCTTACTGAAGTCCATGTAGACTACATCAACTACTTTACCCTCATCGACACAGCTAGTCACCGCCTCACCTTCACCTTAACGGGTACATGTTGGCTCTGAACTCTCACTATTTCCTTTTTGAATGACTCCCACTGGTCTGATGTGGACTTCCCTACAAGTAGCTGCTCTCAGTCCACTTTGGCCAGATCCTGTTTTATCATATTGAAATCGGCCTTCCCCAATTCAGCACCTGTATTGCCGGTCCATCTAGAGTTATGGTCACGATCCTCGAAATGCGCCCCCATTGACACTTCTAGCACTTGTCCGGCTTCATTCCCTCGGATTAGGTCCAGTACTGCCCCTTCTCTTGTAGGATTTTCTACATACTGGCTCAAAAAGCTCTCCTGTATGCATTTTAAGAATTTTGCCCCCTTTAAGCCTTTTGCACCAAGACTGTCCCAGTTGATACTGGGGAAGTTGAAATCCCCTACTATTATTACCCTATTATTTTTACACTTCTCTGAGATATGCCTACATATCTGCTCCTCTATCTCTCCCTGACTGTTTGGAGGTCTATGGTATGCTCCCAGCCAAGTGATTGCCCCCTTTTTGTTTTGAAGTTCTACCCATTTGGCCTCATTTGAAGAACCTTCGAAGATATCAATACTCCTTACTGCAGTAATTGACTCCTTGATCAACAGTGCAATGCCACCTCCTCTTTCACCCCCTCCTCTGTCACGCCTGAAGATTCTATACCCTGGAATATTGAGCTGCCAGTCCTGCCCCTCCCTCAACCATGTCTCTGTGATAGCAATAATATCATATTCCCATTTGCCAATCAACACCCTCAATTCATCTGCCTTACTTGTAAGATTCCTTGCATTAAAATAGATGCAATCCAGCCTTGCATTTTCCACTTGTGCCTTAACAGGTCTATATTTGCTCTGCCTTTGAGACTGACTCAGTTTCTCTTCTATATTTGACTGTGCATCACCCCCTACTGTACCTCCACTCTGTACCCCATCCCCCTGCCAAATTGGTTGAAACCCACGCCCCCCACAACAGCACTAGCAAACCTCCCTGCAAGGATGTTGGTCCCGTTCTGGTTCAGGTGCAACCCGTCCAACCTGTATGGTCCCAACTTTGCCAGAAACAGACCCAGTGATCCAGAAAACTAAATCCCTCCCTCCTGCACCATCTTCTCAGCCACGCATTCATCTGCTCTATCCTCCTATTCCTATACTGACTAGTACGTGGCACCGGGAGTAATCCAGAGATTACAACCTTTGAGGTCCTGCTTTTTAATCTTCTACCTAGCTCCCTAAATTCTTGTTGCAGGACCTCATCCTATGTTGTTGGTACCAATGTGTACCATGACCTCTGACTGTTCACCCTCCCCCTTCAGAATGTCCTGCAGCCGCTCCGTGACATCCTTGACCCTAGCACCAGAGAGGCAACACACCATCCTGGAGTCACGTATGCGGCCACAGAAACGCCTATCTGTACTTGTTACGATAGGATCCCCTATCACTATAGCTCTCTCACTCATTTTCCTCCCCTCCTGTGCAGCTGAGCCACCAGTGGTGCCACAGACTTGGCTCTTGCTGCATTCCCCTGAGAAGCTATCTCCCCCCAACAGTATCCAAAGTGGAAAATCTGTCAGATAGGGAGATGGACCCAGGGGACTCCTGCACTACTGCCTAGTTCATCTACTCTGCCTGGCGGTCACGCATTCCCTTTCTGCCTGAGCAGTCTTTACCTGCGGTATGACTACCTCCCTGTATGTGCTATCCACGATGATCTCAGCCTCGCGGATGCTCCACAGTGTCTCCAGCCGCCGCTACAGATTGGAAATGCGGATTTCGAGCAGCTGCAGCTGGAGACACTTCCTGCATACGTGTTTGCCCTGGACACTGGAAGCGTCCCTGACTTCTCACATTGCACAGGAGGAGAACTTCACGTTGACGAGCTGCCCTGCCATTACTTACCCTTAATTTATCTCCTTAAAATTACCCAAAAATTAAATTTACACTCGGGACCTTGGTTCCTTAAAAAAAAAAACCTACTATATTAAAAAAACTGTAGACCTTTACTTTTAGTTACTTACCCAGTTATTAAACAGCAGTTACTCACCAACCAATCACCTTGTAGCTTTCCTGTGACATCATTGCTTACTTTGTTTTCAAACTCCAGCATGCCTGGACTGCTCTCCTGGAAGGTAAATGACTGGGCCGTGATCCTCGGGCTCAATTTATCCTCTTCCCTTTCTCAGTGTTTTCCCCACAGGTGCAGTCCTCTCCGCTGCTCTCCTGGAAGGTAAGTGCTTCCCGGAAGGTAAGAGGAGGTTCTGTTCCAACTGGGAGCACACGGTTTTCTGAGTTCAAATACTTTTTTCCCCCAATTTAAAACTCTCAGTTGAAACCTCTGCAGCTGCCAGTTAGTCATGTGATTAAAACTGGTCTGACCACTTCCTCTGTGTATTGGGGAAGCAACGACTGGGTCCCCATTGTTCCAACACTGTTGGTTACTATGCAAATTTCTTTCCAGTCAGGGGCTTGCAATTTTAAGTTTTAATGTTCGCGGCGAAATAATGTGTCCCTCAGTCTTGGCAGGTGGGGGGTTTGCCTAACACTTGGATCACCTCTTAATTTTCTGCACTCAAAAGAATACAAGCCTAGCATTCACAAATGACCCTCACAATTTAATCCTTTTATTCTCAAACCTTTCACTGAAATGAACAACTTTCTTCTGTAATCTTGAAAACCTTTTTGATAAACTTGAAATTCAAAAGAAAAGCTAAAAGTCTGGTTTTCCTCACCAGTTAAATTCTTGATATCTAAAAACATCTTTGTTACTCTCCCAAGGCCAAACATATCATATAATGATCAAAAATTGTACATACTACTCCACAAAATCTGATCAACACCTCCACTGTAACAATACATAATCTACCACCTGGCTAACGCAACCCAGTCCTTTATCTGCATTTAGAAAAACCCGACTAACTGTTCCACTGATTAATCCACTATAAATTGTCAGATTGCTTCTCCGACATATCAGTACCGGATGAGCATAAAATTCCTCCAATTGAACATCAGGAAGACTGAGCCATTGTCTTCGTTCCTGCTACAACTCTCTTCCGGAGCCACCAACTCCATCTCTCTCTCTGGCAATTGTTTGAGGCCGAATCAGGCAGTTGTAACCTTTGTATCACATATTTGACCTCGAGATGAGCTTCTGACCACATATTTGTGCGCCTCACAACTGTCTCAACTCATCTGCTGCTGCAACCCTCAACTCTGCCTTTGTTACTTCTACATTGACTCTTCCAATGTACTTCTGGGTGGTATCCCATGTTTTACCCTTCAGAAACTTGCAGTCATTCAAAACTCTGCTGCCAGTGTTCTAACTCACACCATCCATGCTCACTGACCTACATTGTCTCCTAATTAATCAATGCCTCAATTTTATAATTCTTATCCTTGTTTTCAAATCTCATGGCCCCATCTCCCCCTATCTCTAATCTCTTCCAGTCCCACAACCCTCAGATATCTGTGCTCCTCTAATTCTGGCTATTTGTGCATCCTCAATTTTAAATTGCCTCACCAGTGGTGGCTGTGCCTTCAGCAACCAGAGCCCTAAGCTCTGGAATTCCCTTCTACACCTCTTCACCTGTCTACCTCTTTCGTCCTTTAAGATGCTCCTTAAAACCCACCGCTTTGATCAAGCTTTTAGTTATCTGCCCTTAAATCTCCCGCCTTGTGTCAAATTTTGCTTTATAACTCTCCTGTGAAGTGCCTTGGGATATTTTATTACATTAAAGGTGCGATATACATACAAGCTATTGTTGTTTGTGATTGACATGCTGCATCATTGCTCCATTTACCACATAGGGCTGAATTTTATGTTTTGAACGCTGAATCCACTGGCGGGCGCAAGGCACATCGGGGAATGAAGCGGCCGGCCCCACGCAACTCAGCTGCAGCTGGCCAATTAAGACTAATGAGCCGTGAACTCCGACCAATTGCGTGGTTGGAGGTGGGGAGCACGGCATCAAGTAATGCCTTGGCAGTGTCTGGCATCATTTTTAAAGGGCTGTCAGCCCTGCACTGAACTTTGCATTGGGAAGGCCCAGGAAGAGAAGACGTGAAATAAAAACAAGAAATGCTGGAGCCACTCAGCAGGTCTGGCAGCATCTGTGGAAAGAGAAGCAGAGTTAACCTTTCGGTTCCGAAGAAGGGTCACTGACCCGAAACATTAACTCTGCTTCTCTTTCCACAGATGCTGCCAGACCTGCTGAGTGGTTCCAGCATTTCTTGTTTTTATTTCAGATTTCCAGCATCCGCAGTATTTTGCTTTTATATCAAAGAGAAGACGTGACATTGGATGATTAGAGATGGCTGACAGGAGACCCCATACAGCCCCACGTTTTCCTGATGCCTCCCTTCAGGTGCTACTACAGGCTGCCAGGGAGAGGAGGGACATCTTGTTCCCAAAGGATAGGAGGAAACCAGCAGATCTGACTCCAGACCACTGAGGAGATCAGTAGCCGCACAGTAACCCTGCGCATATGGATACAGTGCCTCAAGTGGCTCAATGACTTCATCTGGGCTGCAAAAGTGAGCATCATTTAATCCCTTCATCCTCTTGAGCCTTGCATCTGTCGAAGTAGGACGTTGTGATGGATTGAGAGCAATTTATCCCCCAGATGTGGGCAAAGGGACAGGGAATACAACATGTCTGTCAGTGGCTTGTCACAGTAGCTCTGAAAGGAGGCCCCCTGCAATATTTGAATCTCACGAGATCCCTGGGAAGGGAACACATGCAAGAGGCATCTGTGTGCCCCTATCAGTGGCAACTGCACTACTAGAAGCCGGTGTTTTAGCATTGATGTTGCTAGGGGTTCAACGTCACACTTCCCCTCTCTCTGCAGAAGACAGCACATCATTATAATGAAACCTAGAAAATAGGAGTAGGAGTAGGCCATTCAGCCCCTCGAGCCTGCTCCACCAATCATTATGATCATGGCTGATCATCCAACTCAGTATCCTGTTCCCGCTTTCGCCCCATACCCTTTGATCCCTTTAATAGAAAGTGTGAGCAGGCAAAGACTGGAAGTGGGCTGCCATTGCTGCATGTCCTTACGCCGATGGAACAGGAGGCCATGGAGCTTGCCATACCGGAGGATGGAAGGAGTGTTGCGGAAGGAGAGACAGGGTCACCATCCCAAAATAGTAAGTTCTAAATGGGGCACAATCTGTATCTGCAATGAGGTACACACAGGGGGTCTACATCAGAGAGGTCTTTGCAATGGAGGGAAGGAATGCCCTTGACCCTTAGCTGTCTTTGTTCTGTCACTCAGGTCCAGGCTGTGCCAAATGGGACACCAGTGGAAAATGCTGCTGATCCTGCCACCTCTCAGGGGGTGGAAGGAGCCTCAGAGGGTCCATTGGCACCTCATACTCCTCCACCAGTGCAGATTCATGCACTTCGGTATGTTTGCACACGAGTTTAGATCTGGGCACAGAATCTGGTGAGCACAGCACACACACACACACCTGAGCAGCTGATGGAGGTGGTGACATCCCATGCCTCCGACAGTCGAAGGACTGTGGGAGGCCAGGCTTATGCTGTGCCTCTGGTTTTGGTAGGAACAAGGGAAATGCTGGAGCTGCAGTGAGAGGAGTGGTGACATCTGGAAGAGATGCCAGAGGCTATGTGTGCCCAAGCACACATAATGGAGGAGTCCATTCAAGTCTTGACCATAACATTGTCTCTGATTGGTGCATGAGTGGCCTCCTCCATTCAGAGGCTGGCAGATCTGATGGAGAGCCACAACCAGCAGAGCACTCAATGTTTGCTGGATATTCATGCAGACCTCCATACCCTCATTCTGAACATGAGAGTAAGGCTGCAGTGGCAAGACAAGAGGGGAACAGGGGACCTCAAGCCACTACCAGGTCCTCTGAGGTAGGGAGCAGAAGTCTGCCTTGATAGGGAGAAGGCGTGTAGGCTCCTGCAGCTGGGGGCTCCTGTCAGGGTGATCTTGGTGCGGGCAGCAGCTCCTCTGCCAGTGTCGCTACTTCATCCAAATTCCCTGCCGAAAGAGGGCAGTACTGCTTCTTTCCAGGAGGCTCACAGCATGCCGGAGGCATCCTGAGGATGGTGCCAAGGTCATCCATAGCCATGGAGCACCAAGGTCATCAGCCAGCCTCCACCTCAGCTGACAGAGCAGGGGCAGCACTGCGTAGGAGCTCATGTAAGCAAATTAAAAAGTGCACAGAATCACTGGGTTTTCACGGGTGAGCGTTTGTCTATCATTACATTGTCCACCTCCATTATGATGGTGAATAAATCTTTACTGCTAGGCACGAACTCCCTCCTATCTTCCTCTATCAAGGGCTTGACCTTCACTGCATTCCAGGCTCTAGGAAGAAGCAGGAGGCGATCGCTGATGCTGTGAGAGCTCAACTCTGGAGCCTCACCAGATCAGCTATGTGTGAATGTTCAATAAAATGATGCGTTGTGAAGGAAGGAATGGTGAAAGATGGCTGTATAAAGGAAGGTCTTTACTGGATAAGGTACAAGGGCTATAAAGGATCAAATGAAATGTGAATATATAAGGGCATCACGAGCCTACCTTGCGTCTCTCATGTCCAATGTCATGTTGCCCCTGGGGTTCTTCATCTGACCTAGCTTGCCCATCTTCCCGCTCGACATCCTCACTTTTCACATTGCTTATCAGCCCCTCCCCTCTGCAGGGCACAAACCACAATGATACAGGAGGTCCTCACTGGAGCAAACTGAAGGCCTCCCCCGTACCGATCTAGGCACTTAAATCTCATCCTCAGCAGACCAATGCCCTGCTCAATGGTCGTTTTCATTATCCCATGGCAGGCATAGTACCTCTCCTCTGCGTCCATACATGGGTTCCTCAGGGAAGCATGTCCTCAGTGGATAGCCCTCGTCTCCGAGGATCCATCCCTGAAGGCTGGAGGAAGAGCCGAAAAGTTCAGGAACTGGGCACTGCCTCAAAATGTAGGCATCGTGGCAAAATTCCCGGTAAGTGTGTTCAGACCTGCAGGATCCATTTACGGTGGTTGCATACTAGTTGTATATTAAGGGAGTGGAAGCCCTTCCTGTTGAAGGGTGCTGGCCCGTGCTCCGTAGCCTTGATGGCCACTTGCTTGCAGTCAATAACTCCCTGCATCTGGGGAAATCCTGCAGTGGCCCTGAAACCAATGACCCCCTCTGCTTGTGAGTTGGGATACGTGAGCAAGCGCACATAATCTCCAGCCCGCCTGAACAGGGCACTGGTGACCTCATTGATGCACTGATGTGCCACGGACTGTGGGATTCCACAAATGTTCCCTGTGGATCCCTGGAACGATCCAATGGTGTAGAAGTTCAGTGCCACGGTGTCCTTCAGATTGCCACCCAGACCCCTGGGGCATAGCCCATTATGCATCATTGCACACAGGTCAGTGACGGCCTCCCTGGAGAGGCATTGCCTCTCGGACATCTGCAGGTAGTTGAGACTCAACCTGTATACTCTTTCTGGAGGATAACTCCTTCACCCCGGCCACCTCCCTTGCTCTCTCTTCACCATTCTGCCGTGTCCGGAGGCCACTGAAGTCCCTCCTGTGGGCTCACAGGCCATTGCTGTGCCGCTGCAAGTGCCTGGCCCTCGCTCCCACTCGGGTGCACTTCATCTTCAACAGAGTCCCCGAAGCCTGGGTGAATGAAGCCCATAATAAATGGCCTCTCCCTTAAAGGCAGTCTTCCCCTGCCAGTGTCTCCAGCTTGATGGCCACACTTGTGACCGTTGCCTGTTGCCTTTTTGAATTGGCCCCCCTGCAGTGCAGCCAACTTTCCCCTCACCCCTGACATGCTAAGTTCAGCCCTCCCTTCGTGGCTGTTCCAGGCCCTTGATGTTTGCCCTTCTGACAGCCTCCCCTTACAGGTAGGCATGATCTGCCACCTCTGAAGCCCCATGAGGCCCATGCACTGTTTATAAAATTGCATCTGACGCATCAAATTGCTTTCAATTGGCCATTTAACTAGCTTAATTACCTGCCCGCCACATCACCACCCTCCATATTTGCCACCATGGACAAAATCTGGATGGAGCGTCATGACTGTCTGGTCCCAATTTTACGTCCCCCCACTACTCCACACCCGTCCACATTGTTCCCCTTAAAATTCAGCCCACATTCTCTCCTTTGATTCTTTACTCTGAGTTATTTAAAAGATTTATATCCAAAATTTGGTTGGATTGTTGTTCATTATTTGCCATAGCTCCTATTTTGGCACATTTTGTCCAACTCATTAATACGTTAAAAAGAACACTGAACCCAAAACTGTTTCTACTTGTAATCCCTTTTTCAATCAGCCAGATTTTCATTCATGACCCTCTTTTCTTTCCAGTTTACAGACAAATTTCCTTTTCAGCATTAGACATCACCCCTAACCTTAGCTATTAATTTAAAGTTGCCAATGGAACCTGGTTAGCAGATTCATTAAAATCCAACTCTGCAATCTATGTTATACTTCCCTTGATCACAACACAGTAACACCTTTGAAAAATTACACCAGATCAATACAGCATGAGTTCTCTTTTTCCATCTACTACCTGTCTTTAACAAGGTATTGTTTCCAACCTCTCATGCGTTAAATCTCTAAAGATTGTTTCAAAGACTTCCTTAGAACAGATCTTGAGCAATTCTATCCATAGCCACCAGGTGTTTTTCCTTTTTTAAAAAAAATAGTTAAATTTACCACTTTCAAAGACCAGAGAATCTCTTCTGATTGTACTGAACTTACAGGAATGTCAGTTAAAATTTCACCAATGTCATTCAACGCCAACTTTAAAATTTGTCAGTATAAGCTGCCTAAACTCGATACCTGTTTTACTTCAAGACCATCCATTCATTTTTGTTTTTCAAAAAAAAACATTTTTATAGCAGTTGTCAGCTTTGCTCACTGAGCAAGGCTGTGGAATCAAGCTCTGCTACAGGACCGCAGCACATAATCTGGCTTGACATTCCAATGCTGCACTATTTGAGATGCAATCTTTCAGACAAGACAATAAACAGAGGTCTGAGTCACTTTTCTAGTGTTAAAGAACTATTCAAAGAAAGAAAATTCTGAGTATTGCTGAAAACAGAGACATGTTGTTTCATCTTGCACTCATCAGAACAACCCCAAGAATAACCAATGTAAGGGAAAACAATAACTTATACTGCATGAGAAGAGAGTGCTGATTGGTTGCTGATTGATTGAACTCTGATTGTTAGAGGTGTCGCCATGGAGAATGCACCAGTTAACGGTGACTGACAGTTAACTGCCAAGCTGTGTTTGAAATTTAAACAAGGCAGCTTGACTCTGATTGGTCAGGCATTGCCCTAAGGAATGAACCAGCTAATGGCTGTCACTTATTTTGTTCAGCTGAATGTTTGTACATGTTCTTTCTGTCTGCAAAGAACAGGGCCCTGTGTATTAATATATGTAGCTTCCAGCATTGGAAACCAATCAAGTTGCCTTGTTTAAATTTCAAACAAAGCTTGGCAGTTAACAGTCAGTCACCGTTAACTGGTGCATTCTCCATGGCGACACCTCTAACAATCAGAGTTCACTTGTCAACCAATCAGCACTCTCTTCCCATGCAGTATAAGTTATTGTTTTCCCTTACATTGGTTATTCTTGCGGGTTGTCCTGATGAGTGCAAGATGAAAAGCTTCGACAACATGTCTCTATTTTCAGCAATAATCAAGTTCAGTACTACTAAATGACTATAAAGAGAATTCTCTTGAAGACCTGGCCAACATTCCACCCCCCAAGCTATACCATCAAAAATATGCCTTCTTGTGTTGATAAAAATTGACCATCTTACTGAAAATTGGCTACAGCTTTTATCTACATAACAGTCATTACATTTCAAAAGCAATTTGTTGGGGTGGAAATTCCTTTAGTCCCTTTTTCAGGCCTGACTAAGAGTGCCAAACAAGGAAAGTGCATCCATAACCAAGAAGCCAAAGGGTAGCTCGAAGTTGGACCTTCGGCATCATTATTATTTGGATGAGTCCTTTGCGGCTCCATTGGCAGCTCACCCAATTTTAAGAAAACGAGTATGGATGCTTGCTTTACCAGTAGTGGCCTGAAGGCAAGTTCCAGTAGGAGGGGATGAGTGGTGGGGCATGATTGTGGGGAATCCTGTAAGTTGGGCAAGCACTCCTGCTCAATGCAAGTTCCACAGCGATAACTTTTACATTTTAAAAACAAAACGTATTAGCTGCCCGAGAATCCTGAGCAGAACTTTGGTCCGCTCCGCTCAGCTCCATCCAATTTTGGCAAGGGGGTCCAAGACAGTCCACCAGATACTGGCTTGAGTTTTTCAGGCATCCCTGACAGCTGTGTAAAACAGGTATAATGTAAGGGGTCTAGTACCGGTTCCATGTGGCCACCAGGGTGCCTGAGAAATGGCTTCAACCAATAGCCAGTTGGATGTCATAGTTTGGGCGAGGATCATTGGTCCCCAAACTTAGCCCTCATTTCTACCATTTCATGCCTCAAAATCAATGCTAAGATCCAATTTCTATCCTGTTGTATGTGAATAGCTTTGAAGTATCTCTGATAGACAAGACGCTAAATAAACACGAGCCTTTCTTTTACCTTTATTAGTTTATCATCTTGCTCCTTCGCTGCTGTTTCTGACATTTTATTATCTGTCTTGTCAACATTTTCCTTTTTTACCTGGGCAAAGACAGATGTAAAGTCACTATTTAATACCGCCACTACTTTAGTCTCCCTGGATTCCAGCTGCTTTTATCAATTTTAAGTGGAAATAATATTATCTTTCATTTAGACACACACCTCTTATGATGTTCTCAGTAATCTTTTGGTATTTAATTTACTTTTTCAATTGTCTTTACCTGTGTTTAAATTATCTTGCCTACTTGTTTCCTTGAATCTTTTGAAAGACTTCTGCTTATCCCCAATACTATTCTTTAACATCCCCCAATAAACAGGGCTGTGACAAAATGGATTTCTGCCTGCATTGTATTTTTTATATCTGTAATAGCTCTGTACTGCTCGGATCAACCTGCATGATGTCAGGGCACTGTCGCCCAAGGTTTCTCAAAGTGTAGAGGATCACATCAGTCCAGTTCATCAATATTGTACACGTGTAGATTTGATGAAACTAGGAACAATAGGAAGTGCTAACAATCAATTAACTGGAATTGTCACATTCATTGACAAGCATCCTCAGCTATGAATGATGCTCGTTTCCATTCAATACTGATGGATGTTCTGGTTTAATTAAATCATGCAAGGTATATTTTCCATTAAAAATTCAAAGGGTGGGCTCCAGTGTAGGATAGTGATTCTGATTAACATTTCTTAGCGTCCTTTGAGAAAAGGGACAGTTACTTAGTTGGTTGGAGACTTCCAAATTTTATTTATTTATTTATTTAGAGATACAGCACAGAAACAGGCCCTTTGACCCACCGAGTCTGTGCCGACCAACAACCACCCATTTATACTAATCCTACATTAATCCCATATTCCCTATCACATCCCCACCATTCTCCTACCACCTACCTACACTAGGGGCAAAATCTGAAAGCTTGGTGGGGCAGGTGCTTCATTTCTTAGATTTAATGAACAGTTCTCAAACACAGAGGTACACTACCAGAAGGATTCTGGTCGCCACACTACCAGAAGGACGTAGAGGCTTTGGAGAGGGTACAGAAGAGGTTTACCAGGATGTTGCCTGGTCTGGAGGGCATTAGCTATGAGGAGAGGTTGGAAAAACTCGGATTGTTTTCACTGGAACGACGGAGGTGGAGGGGCGACATGATAGAGGTTTATAAAGTTATGAGCGGCATGGACAGAGTGGATAGTCAGAAGCTTTTTCCCAGGGTGCAAGAGTCAGTTACTAGGGGATATAGGTTTAAGGTGCGAGGGGCAAAGTTTAGAGGGGATGTGCGAGGCAAGTTTTTTTTACACAGAGGGTGGTGAGTGCCTGGAACTTGCTGCCAGGGGAGGTGGTGGAAGCACATACGATAGCGAGGTTTAAGAGACATCTTGACAAATACATGAATAGGAAGGGAATAGAGGGATATGGGCCCCGGAAGTGCAGAAGGTGTTAGTTTAGGCAGGCATCAAGATCGGCGCAGGCTTGGAGGGCCGAATGGCCTGTTCCTGTGCTGTACTGTTCTTTGTTGTTTGTAGTTCACAGCTTACATGACCTTCAATGAGTGATTACTTGCCAGGCATATCAGCCACCCTACTGTGCCTGTGCACTCATATAGGGGCCAAGCCCAAAGACCGTCCCACGCCTCCACTGGAACGCGCATATGAACCTCATTTGCAGCTACGTGCGCGCCGCGCTGGAGCCTTTGATCTGAACCACGTTTCCCCCCCAGCTGGTTGTTTTCCTGGAAAAGTTCAGGAATTCTTTGGGGGGGGGGGGGGGAGTTGGAGGGGAAATGGGGTGAGGAGCTAGAGAGATAGAGGGAGAGAGGTCAGGTACGGAACTCAGGTTGGGAACTTGGGGCAGGTGGTCAGGAACTCAAGGTAGGGGGGTGGTTAGGTCAGGAATGTGGGGCAGGGCTGGGGAAAGTGGTCAGGAACTTGGGGTGGGGCAAGGCAGTGGACGATGATCAGGAAGTGGGGGAGGTGGGGTGGGGTGGGGAAGGGGGCGAGGACAAAAGTTTGGAACTCTGATGAGGGGGAAAAGTAGGAAGAATAATGAGGGGCAGTATAAACTAAATAATACAATTTTAAAAAGGGGAGAAACCTGTGGGCGTAAGTAAACCAGTCACTGAAGGTGGCAGGACAGTACAGAAGGCTGTTAAAAGGCTTACAGGATCCTTAGCTTTATTAACTGAAGCATAGAGTCCAAAAGTAAGGAAGTTATGCTAAAACTTTACAAACAATGACTAGGCTTCAGGTGGGGTACTGTGGCTAACTTTGGGCATCATGCTTTAGGAAGGATTTCAAGGCCTTAGAGAGGGCGCAGAGGAAGTTTACTAGAATGGTACCAAGAATGAAAGACTTCAATTATGTGGAGAGACTAGAGAAACTGGGGTTCATCTCCTTATAAAATGAGAGAGTATTCTGTATTCCTACCAACATGCATTACACATTTATGTGTTACTTGTCAGACTTGACTATTCAAATGTTCTCCTGGCCAGCCTCCCATCTTCCACCCTCAATGAGCTTGAGCTCATCTAAAACTCTATTGCACAGATCCTAACTCGCAGCAAGTCCCATATACCCATCACCTCCCTGTGCTTGTTGACCATGTTCCAGCAACACTTCAATTTTAAAGTTCTCCTCCTCATCCTGAAATCCCTCTATCCCTCTTCCTACCTAAACTTGGCAGTACGAACACTGCATGTTCTCTAAAATCTGAAATGTGAGCTCTATATGTTCTCCAAAAGCAGTAGTTTGAGCACTCTGCCTTCTCTGAACTTGGATAAGCCCTTTGCAACTCCACCTGAAGCTCATCCAATTTTAAGAAAATGAGCATGAATGCTTGCTTTACTGGTAGTGGCCCGAAGGCAATCCCAGGAGGAAGGGTAAGTGGTGGGGCACAATCGGGAGTGCTGTGGGGTGGGGAAGCACTCCTGCTCCACGCTAGCTCCACAACAACAATTTTACATTTAAAACAAAACTTACCCACCACCCAAGATTTCTGTGTGGAATTCCAGTGCCTGCTCTGCTCACCTCCATTCAATTTTGGCAAGGGATCTTAAGGCATTTGACCTGGCGTTGAGTGGAGTTTTTCAAGCGTCCTTGGCGGCTGCCAAAAAAGGCGTTATGTAAGGGGCCTAAAACCTGCTTACGTGGCCACCAGGACACTTGGAAAATAGCTTCACCCAATATCCAGTCATAGTATGTGCACGGCCCATTGGTCCCCAAAATTGGCTCTTGCTGCAGCCACTTTTCAACTTTAAGATCAGTTCAACGAGGTCCAATATCATAGTATTGTAGGTGAATGAAGTATCTCTGATAAAGTGCTATATAAACAATCCTTCCTTTTTTTAAAAAAAACTTTACGGCCTTGCTCCTCCTCTGTTTCTGACATTTTACTCCCTGCATTCCAGCTTCCCTCATCAATTTTAAGTGGAACAATATTTTCTTTCACATGTAAACATGGTCTTCTGATGTTCTCAATAATGTTGCATTTCACATTTCTTCCGCCATTTAATTTACTTTTTCAACTTTTTTACTGCCATTTATTTTATTTAGAGCTGAAACAGGCCCTTCAGCCGACCGAGTCTGTGCTGACCAAGAACCACCCATTTATACTAACCCTACAGTAATCCCATATTCCCTACCACCTACCTACACTAGGGGCAATTTACAATGGCCAATTTACCTATCACCTGCAAGTCTTTGGCGGTGGGAGGAAACCGGAGCACCAGGCGAAAACCCACGCGGTCACAGGGAGAACTTGCAAACTCCACACAGGCAGTACCCAGAATTGAACCCGGGTCCCTGGAGCTGTGAGGCTGTGGTGCTAACCACTGCGCTGCCCATGTTTAGAATTTACCCAATTATCCTGTCTACTTGCTTCCTTGTATCCTTTGAAAGACTTCTATTTATCTCCAGTACTACTCTTTAACATCAATAAATAGAGCTGTGACAAAATGGTTTTTGCCTGTGTTATATTTTTAAAACCTGTACTGCTTGATGTTATATAACTATCTTCCAAGGTTTCTCAAGGAGTAAAGGATCACATCAGTCCAGGTTGTCAATATTCCACACATGTATAAATTTGATGAAACTGGAAACAATGGGAAGCCTCAATTAACTGGAATTATCCTAATCATTGACAAGCATCCTCAGCTATTGATAGTGATTGCTTCCATTCCATATTGATGGACATTCTGGTTTAATTCAATGTAAGGTATACTTTCTACAAACGGTTCAAAAGCTGGGTCCCAGCGCGGGTTGGGATCGTGATTAACACTTTGTGCCCTTTGATGAAAGTTCTTAATTGGCTGGAGCCATTCAGGATTGACATCCATTTATGGCTGGAAAAAATGGGATTCTGCTCAGTATCAACTTCAGTATTCAACTTTGTTTTGCCGGGGGGGGGGGGGGGGGGAATAAAATCCAGCCCATTAGTTTGAAGACTTCTGACAATAATCTGCTTCAAACCAAATTTAAATCCAATAATCTGACAAACAAAGCACTATATTTTTCTAAGCACTTTGCAGTGGGCTCTGCATCCTGGTATAACAAAATTGTAGACAAGTTTCATTATCTGAAAGCAAACACAGTATTGAGATTTCAATTATCACCACATAATGCTTCCACTCAACAAATGTCATCGTGCAGTTGATATGCATAGGGAGTTGTTCTTTAGTAACCAAAATTAGCAATTTGCGTCAATGTGGAGAATTGATTCTCATCATTACTAATGAGAGATTAGCAAATTGGGTATTGTCATGCAAGGGAGAGGTTACAAAAATGCTTTATAGAGAAAGAATGTCTAAAAAGTGGAATTCTCTGCCACAATCCGTCCATAAATTATTTTAAAAGGGTATTAGATAGTTGATGGAAAAAGAGGAATATTAAAGGCAATAGTAAAGAAGCGTGCAAGTAGGTTTGGACCAGGGGACTGCAAGCTGTGGCTCCGAAGCCACATGTGGTTCTTTAAGATCTCATTTGCGGCTCCCAACCTTTTCCAGTTGGATCACATTAAGCGTCGAAAAAGCTTAAAAAAAAATTAAGTCATAAGGAAAGTAAAAGCCATGTTTTTATTGTGGGGATAAAAGGCTAATCATTATGCTACACTTTATGGTTTCAAGTGATTATTTTACCAAAAAACATCATCGGGCTCTAAATAAAATTGTTCGAGTGGTATAGCTACACCATGGTTACAGATAACGCCTTTGATTTGAGCAGCAGGTTTTGTGGCTGTGACCATTATTGTTTCCAATACAGATGCGACGATAGCACATTTAGAATAATCGATCAGAAGCATTTTTATTACAACGTTACTGACAAAATTATAGTAAAAAAAGTTAAAAATGCAATAATTCAGAGTTAGGTCTACTTTAATTGCGAATTTTTTTCTACTAATATATAAATTCAATTCATGTATTTGATTTATTATATATGTAGATTATGCACTCTACCAGAGACACTTGGAAATTTGCCAAATATTTGGTTTAGAAATGCCGAATTTTCATCCTGCGGCTCCCAATAGTATTTATTTTAGGCAATTTAAAAAAAAAAGACTCTTCAGATAAAAAAGATTGCCAACCCCTGATTTAGACTCCAAGAAAAACACCAACAAAGGTCAACAGCTGAATGGCCTGTTTGTGTGTTGTAACAATTTATGATCCTATAGTTAATCATATTGATCTCTGTTGTCATTTTATTTGTTGATTTGACTGGAATGAGTGTTGCTTGCAGTTCTATGAATACTTCCTTGGACATGTTCTATATTTCTATGAAAGACCTTGAAATTTGCTCTTTTAAAGTCCAAGTTTTTGTGTCATTTTCTTGTTGCGTACATTAAAGACATGACCAGAAGAACCTAGATTCTTATGTACTATATGTGGTTCCTCATAAAAGATTAAACCCAGAATGGCAGCCAATTATTTTGGCAGTTTGACAAACTTAGCAAGGAAGCAATCCTGCACCTTCTCTAGATTTGTGCATTCCTATTTTGATTTGTCCCTGTGCTGATTAGGGTTCTGGCCCTTCAACAGGCCTTCATGATCTGCATTAATATTTCCCTGTCTACAGCATCCATAATAGATTTTAAAAGGAAAGTGGATAAATATTTGGAAAAGGATATTTAAAAAGGTATGGAGAAAGAGCAATAGAATGGGACTAAATAGGAAGCTCAGAGAACTGGCACAGGTATAATGGGCCAAATGGGCTTCTGTGCTGTAAAATTCTATAACTTTGTCCTCTCCTTTGTCAATGTAATCTACAACTACCAATAATTAACTTACTTCTTTTTCTATCCCTGATCTCAAACCAGTCTCAGATGAATTCACCAGTGTTTAAAACAGATTTTTCCATGACTGCAACAAGCACTCTTACAAATATCATCAATCGTCTAAGCAATTTGCAGTGCAGTACCCTTCTGTGGGCTCTGCACCCTGGTATTTACATTTTCTAATCACTGACCCATTTCAATTGGTCTTGATTATCTTGATTATATTAAATTAGTTTCAACACATGTTTCTAATTCCACAAACTTGCTTTAAGTACTCAACATCTGGGACTTTAAAGGTGCTATATAAATAAGAGTTGTGGTTATAAAAAATGTACCATTTACCTTTTTGCTCATTATTTCTTTTTTCTTTCTTTGGTCCTTTGCCCCACATTTGCTTCTAAATACCTTCCCTTGTGATTCATGCATTCACCCCCTCCCCCAGCATTATTCCATTCCCCATGATTTTTTTAAATTAGCAAGTAATTTTCTTTCCTGGTCTCCAGTCTACCTTTTTCTTTGTGGATGAGATGCAGCCCATTGCACCTGTACCACACTAGTTTGTCCAAATTTGGGTTGCAATTATCTTTTTCATCCAATCAGTGATACTGGCAAGTGATATCACCACTAAATCATAGTTCATGACATCTGGCATATTTAAGTATTTATACTGATTGCATTAGGTTGGGAGCAGGAGTTACACAGGGATCAGTGATGGATTTTCCATGTACCAGATTTCTGCTGCTTGAATAATTCATGCATGTGGACACCATGGAATTGGGGGTAAGTGCTTCTTCCCATTACTGATAAAAAAGGTATCCCATTATTTTAGGCTGTAGGCAATGTTCCCTCTAAGCTGTGCAGCCTTGCAGCAACCTGGAAGTTGCCACTTTAAGATATGGCACTTTTGCAGCTGTGCAAAAAACATTTAAAAGGTACTGTGCAATTTTATGAATTGGCCACACACAACAAAAAGAAATTAAAGGGGACGTTGGCTGTGGGCTTTTGTTATTGTTATCTGTGCATTCAAGCTTGTTGACATTTGATGAGTGGAATTAAAGGAAAGCAGTTTAAAGTCCCAATTTAAAAAGGTGAAAAAAATGTTTTATGCTTTTAAAAATTTACTTTGTGTTTTTCAGCTGTTTTGCAATTTTTAAAAAAATGCAGTGATGTTTATCAGATTAAATGTATTTTTCCCATGTTTCCTGGATCAGACTGTGGAGGGGATGTTTACATAATGAGAGAGTCATGGGGGTGATTTTAACCTAACATGCTGGGAGGGAAACCCATGGTATTGGGTGAAATGCCAGTTTTACACCCCACCCAAAATTACTCTCTACTGACTACAGTGGAGATAAAATTGCGTGGGGTGTAAAACTAGTTTTCTACCCAATCTCATTCATTTCCTGATGGCTGAATTAGGTTAAAATTGCCCCCAAATTTGATACCAATATAACAAAGAAGCTGACTGTGCAGCAATTCTAATAAGTGGTGATTTTAAACCCAGGCAAGCAGGCAGTTAAAAATGTCCCTGAGGCTTACCAGTCAAGATCCCAATCTCCTCCTGCAAGTTACCGAGCAAGCAAAAATAACACCCATCAGCACCTGGCAAGCCTCCTCTTTAAATATGCAGATCAGGCTTTGATATCATTGGGGTCCGACTACTATTTTAACCAAAGATCTGTGCATTAGTTTTCTCACCAGGACAACTCATGATGCCAATCACTGAGCTAACTATGACTGTAGGAAATTTGTTCTGCAGCTTCCAGCTCATCACAGAGCCATTTGCAGATCTATTCTATCGGCTACAAGAATGCTGGCAGCCAACCTGCACTGTGGAGACAGTATTGAGAGGGGCAGGTATATGGTTACCAATGCATTCAAATATGTTGCTCCCACCTTCCTCCAGTGTATCACAGGTCAATGCACTACCCAAATATATTGGCCAAGGGTCTAATGTACAGATCAGCATAAGTAATTTTTTCTCCTATCCCACCAATCAACACCGAATCATGATGTAGCTGCCTAATATCATCACATCACTGCATTTCCCAAGGTACAAGGAGACCAACAGTGAATGTGTTGCAAACTGCCTGAGACTTTTGTGACATACCATGGCCATATCCCTAATAAGTGGCATTGTTGGGTAGGTTTACCCACACAGTTTTCTCAAGGTTTACTCCTACACTTGTTCTCAGGTTTTTTAAGTAGTAGATGCAGCATGGGATAAAGCCACCAACTCCTGTCAGCCATACTGCAGTGCTATTCACTGTGGAGGGTGCCCTGAAGTGTCAGACTAGGCAAACTTCCAAGCCATAAAGCAGCTGTATTACCTTGTCAGCCATCAGGCACTGTTCCATAATTTCCTTGAGATTTAATTGCCTACATCCACATATATTTTGGCAGCCATGGGTTTTCACCACAGCCTTACTGAAAGCTTTTCCAATTTACATCCCCATCCTTTCCTGTTTTCTGACAATGCCAAGATGCAATTTCTGCCTCGGTGCACTCCCAGTGTCAGGCCCAATATGAGCTACAAACTTGCCTTATTAAATAAAAGTACCACTGTAAATCATGTCAAATTATTGTGCAGCCAAAGTGCAAGAACGGGACAATTCATTCCAAGAAATCTCAGTTTTATCATTCACACATAATTCTTATGAGGAAAATTATACTGTAAAGTAGTGTCATAATTGAATTGGGAAGGCCATTGAAGCAAGCAATACAAGTTTTTTTTTCTAGAGACATAGCTCTAAAGGTGCCCTCACCTCACAGCCAAAGGTTATGAATTAAAGTATCATTTCACAGACTTCAACAGACAATCTCAGCTGATACTTTAGTGCAGTACTGAGGGAGTTCTGCTTTGCCAGAGTTGCTGTCTTTTGGGTGAGAGTAAAATGAAGTCCCATCTGCCTGTTCAGGTAAGCATAATATTTTTCCTTCAACCAACACTACTAAAACAAATGATCTAGTTGTATATCTCACCGCTTTTTGTTTGAGACCATGCTGTGTTCAAACTGGTTTCCATGTTTACCGAATAAGTGACTACACTTCAAAAAGTAATTAACTGGCTGTGAAGTGCTCTGGATGGCCTGAAGATTGTTTTTTTTTATATAGAAGGTATAAATGTCAATCTAGAAAATGTGACAAAGTAGACAACTCAAAAGCAGCTGATAACACGAAAACAAGAAATTGCACTGAAAATGCAGTGGGACATGGGCATATAACTTACCCGAAACGTATACTGAACATTTTGTCATTTGAATTGAAGTAATGCATAAGTAGATGAAAGCCTGAAGTAAGACACAAGCCAAAACCACAAAATTCATGTTCTAGGAGGGTAAGATTTGATTCCATGATTAGGACTATGTCAGGCTATTGCCTGACTAGTCTGTGGGACAGCTCTCCCAATTTTGGCACAAGTCCCCAGATGTTAGTAAGGAGGACTCTGCAAGGTCAACAGGGCTGGGTGTGCCATTGTAGTTTCCAGTACCTAGATCGATGCCAGGTGGGGACAATTTCATTCCTTTTCTTAGATGTGGTGGTTTTGATACAACTAAGTGGCTTGCTAGGGCATTTAAAAGTCAACCATATTGCTGTGGGTCTGGCCAGCCCAGGTAAGGACAGCAGAGGACATTAATGAACCAGATGTATTTTTACATAAATTGACTATGGTCGCGATTAGGTTGGCTTTTAATTCCAGATTTATCAATTGAATTCAAATCTCACCATATTCCATGTTGGGATTCAAACCCAGGTCTCCAAAGCATTAGTCTAGGCCTCTGGATTACTCGTCCAGTGACTTTACCACTACACCATCGCCTACCCTCGTAACAAGTGATTAGAATTTTGGCATGCGTTACCTGATAGGGTGGTGGACACAGATTCAATAGTAATCTTCCAAAGGGAACTGGACAAATACTTGAAGGTGAAAAAACTAGACGGATATCAGGAAACAGTGGGACTAACAGATTGCTCTTTGAAAGAGCTGAAGTAAACTCGATGAATAGAATGGCCTCCTGCTGTGCTGTACTATTCTAATTACTCAAAGTTCCCATCCCCTGTTGCGACTAATATAATTTATTGCTATGATTTAACTATTTTTATATTTCAAGCACTGCATTAACTTCAAGTTCATTATGGAGTCAAATCTTTCAAGCTTTTCCATTATCAACTATCTACCCACATTGCTCTCCAAGAGAGGGACAGAGTTTTACCTGTCCTTTTGAATTTGTACATTGTCAGAAATCAACGGTTAAGAAGATATGACTGCACAAAGTATAGTGCCACCTTGGGATCATTAGAACATTTCCACAACTCTAAGGTGTGTGTTCCTGGGGCTGAAAATGTTTTCTCCTACTTGTGCAACGTAACAATTACTTTTTAATTAATGTGTTTGTGTGCCTAAGAGCAGAAATCTGGCATGTCAAACGACTGATTGCATAACTGAAAATGTGACCATGGAGAAATGGTATACATTTTAGGTACATTATCTAATTCCAGGAAACAAATGGGTACCAATTGGATAAAATATTATCTATCATTGGTGCAAAATAGATGACTAAAGTACTGATGGTTAGGAATGACTTGAACTATTGACAATGCAGAGCTTCTTTTATAAATGATCTGATAACAAAGCTTAATTAAATTCCATCAGATCTTTATGCTGTACCTGTGCAAAATAAAGTTTGAGTTTGGTGCCATTAAAGTCAGATTCATGAAGTTCGATTCTGGCCCGTGCAGCTGCCTCTTGATTGCTGAAATTTATCCGTACTCTCTGAAAACTTCGGAATAATTGGAATGTGGCCTGTTCATCATAAACCCGGAAAAGGGCTTCAAATCGGTCCTGTAGAAGAAAGTTTACAATGCATTACCACAATTCTCAAATGGAGTATAGCAGTTATAATATGTTGTCAGTAAACTTTTGCTAAGATTCCACTTTTTTCTGACTTGGGATTAGTATTGTTCCTCTACATCTAACAATAATGTCTTATAAACATTTCCCATAACTACTCTCTCTCACATCTGTCAGCCGTCATTATAGAGCATATCACCTTTATTATCCAGTTTTGTCTTTTTCATCCACACACCACTAATCTTGCAGTAAACTTAAGAAAACTTTTCCCATTATTTATTAATATATATAAAATGAACGAACTCCTATCCTAAAGGGCTCTCTACAAACCAAGTTTATTAACTAGCTGAAGAACATGGAAATAGCAGACCTAGAGACTTCTTTTTTTTAAACCCACGAACGTGCCATTTGATTCAACACATACAAACATTTGGTCTAATATCTGGAGAAAAAGAGAGGAGGCCTTGCTCATCTTTTTAATGGCTTTTGTTGCCAGTTTTCTGTCTTCAATTTTTATCCATGACTCCAAACTCTATTACTCCAATATTCTCCTGGCCGGCTTCCCACATTGTACCCTCTGTAAACTTGATCTCATCCAAAACTCTGTTGCCTGAGCCGGACTCCTACAGTGACTCCTGGTCCGGCAATGCATCAATTTTAAAATTCCCATCCTTGATTCCAAATCCCTCATGACCTCACCTCTCCCAACCTCTGTAACCTCCTCCAGCCCTTCAACCCACTGAGATCTCTGCACATTCCCAATTTCATCGTCCCACCACTGGAGGCCGGTACATTCAGGTGAGTCAGCCCCAAGTTCTGGAATTCCCTTGCTAAACATCTCCATCTCTCTCTCTCTTCCTTTTAAGATGCTCTTTAAATCCTACTTCTTTTGAACTAATATCTCCTTATGTAGTTTGGTGCCAAACCTAGCTTGATAATGCTCCGGTGAAGTGCCTAGGGGCATTCTGCTATGTTAAATGCAAGTTATTGCTGTTCGTAACTGACTTTAGCTGTGGTTCTATGCTGCCAGTTGTTTTCACTTCCCCATCCAAGGGATTATTCTTGAATGGGTGATCCCAAATGAAGAGTATTCATAGACAACTGAATCATCAGAGGCACTTTAGGTAAGCTCCAACCAGTCAATCACAACTCAATCTCTGATCTCTCGGACCAATTTTACTCGCTATACCGGGCCAATGGGTCTAATGGTCATTCTGTACAGTTTGGAGAGATTTCTGGAATAAATCACCTGCCTGTGCAAGAGGCAAAACTTCCATGCATGCAAACGTTGCAGCAGAAGTTGCTGATTACTAAGAGCAAGATCCTGGTTAACTTCCCAACCTCAGCCCTAAGCTAATGAAGCCAAATGTAGTACCTCCAAGGCCACATCATTTGAGGTTAACTAACTCAGCCCAAACTGGAAATCAAACCCGTGACTTTAGGATCATAGACTGCGATTGTCAATTGTCGGTGGGGTCGGGAAGGGGTGTGGACGAGGGCAGCACTGGATCGCGCCATCTCCAGAATGTGACCCATTTTTCAATGGGAGGGCGGGCAGGGAGGAGCTCACTGATGGGCCGGGGAGGGAAAGACGACAATTTTTAAAGTAGAAATCACCGAACCTGAACAGTCTGGTGTACGTGAGTACACAGCTGTTGGGTTCAAAGCAGGCAGAAGGTAATTTTTTTTGAAGCTGATAAATTTCGGCAGCTGGCGCATCTTGCGCTTTACCTTCCCATTGTTCCGTTTGGTTACTTTTGTGCTCGGCGAGGCTGTTGGCCCTCCGAAGTGCTGCCAGCTCGAGCTCTGCAGGTATCTCTTGCCTCCTGGTTACACTCAGCGGCACTAATTCGCCGCCGGCCCAATTAGCGCATTTACATTTCAAGACAGCATTGCGTGAGCGACACTGTTGTTGCGTGGGGTCAGGAGATGGAAATTATCTGGGCATCAGATTTCTGACCCCGATTTGAAAATCCAGCCCATAGAAACTTATAGCATAGAAGGAGACAGTTCAGCCAGTCGTGCCTGTGCTGGCTCTTTGAAAGAGCAGTTGTGCTTAGTCTTACATCCCCACTTTTTGTTTGTAACCTTGTAAGTTCCACATTCTCAAGTACCTGTTTAATTCCCTTTTAAAATTATTTATAGAATTGGCTTCCACCACCTTTTCAGGTAGAGTGTTCTAGATTCTGACAATCCTCCGAGTGAAAAAAATTCTCATCTTCCCTCTGGATGTTTTGCCAATGGTTTTAGATCTATGACCTCTGTTTATTGATCAATTGCCAGAAGGAATAGTTTTTTCTATCTACTGTCATGTAGGGCCCCACCTGCCAAGAATGAGGCACATTAATTTCACCACATGAACACTGATTTTTAAACTGTTACTGGAGTAAAGAAAGAACTTGCTTCTTAAAAGAAAGCAACACTAGACCCTTGACATTTGCATATTTACAGATGGTGCTTAAAAGGGACAAAGGACCATTCTCTGCTCCAATTTAATCCACAATGGACTCTTGATTACCAGACGTTGATGATGCAGGAGCTCGCATTCCAGGTTAACTGCCAAGATGGCCGAATACACAAACAGACGTGGTCAGACCAGTTTAGTCACATGACTAACTGGCCGTTGGAGTTTTTTGAATTTTAGCATGCCACAGAGTTTTAAACTGGCAGAAAGCTCTTTGCTCCTGGACTGAGAACATCTCTCTCCTGTCTGCTCTCATCTCATTCTCACCAGCTTTGGAATCCATTGAAGACATCTGAACCCCAAGAGAGAAAGGTCTCTTACAGTGAACAAGGTTCAAGAAGAATACTGGACCCCAATGAAAAGCAAGATCTACCTACAAGGAAGGACTACAGCAAGCTCGAAGCACAGCAACAAAAACCTCTCTTCAGAGATTGCCTCAAACCTCTCTACTTATCTTTTCTTCTGCTCTTTTCCGTCTCTATTTGCATGTGTGGATCGCGTATGCATGCTAGCGTGGGGCTCGGTGTGTATCCATAGGCGTTAACTGAATTAGAGTTTAAGTTTTAATAAATTTCACTTTTCTTCTTTGAACCTAAGAAAGCCTGTTTGTGTTCATTTCTTTGCCTTATAATTGGAAAGCGGTGAACAAGGATTCATCAAGGGGGAGCTCAAAACGGCGTGTTTAAAAAGTAAACCGTGTTACAATAAGACCAAGTGAAAGCCGAAAGGGACCCCTAGACACCTTTCTCACCTGGTCATAACACTACTCAAAACCGCTCATCATCTTGAAAACCTGTATGAGGCTTCTCTGTTTCAAGGAGAACAGCCCTAAGTTTTCCAACCTCTCCTCATAGCTGAAGTCCCTCATCCCTGGTAAATCTCTTGCATACCTTTCTAAGACCACTACATCTTTGCTGAATTGTGGTGCCCAGAATTTTCCACAATACTCCAGCTGAGGCCCTAACCAACAATTCATAAAGTTTGAGCGTGGCCTCTTTCCTATTTAATTCTACGTCTCTATTTATAAACCCAAGTAACCCATTTTTTAAAAAGTTACTTATCAACTTGCCCTGCCACCTTTAAGAATTTGGACATCATTGTCTCTTGGCTTATCTACACTGTCTTTTCATATTAGTCATCACTTCACACTTCTCCGCATTGAACTCCATTTGCCATGCTTCTGCCCATTCCACAACTCTGTCTATGTCATCCTGAAGTCTACAACTATCGTCATCACTACCTACTAAACTACCAAGTTTTGCATCATTTGCAAACTTTATAATGCTGTTCCCTACCCCCAAGTCTAGATTATTTATAAAAACTGAGAAGAGTAACTGACCCAAAATTGGCACTGGGGAACACCACTGCAAACCACTTCCCAATCCATCTCTTCTTTCTCTCTTCATCCAATTTTTCTTTCTCTTGCTTTATTGCTCTTTCTGTATCTAACTGAACATTGATTTACCCACTCTAATTTACACTTCCTTGTCACTTCTTGTGCTGTTAATTTCACAATCCTTTGAACTAATTGATTGAGATACCTAGTTGTTTGCCTTACTCACTCGGGTCTCAGATGCCCTGCTCCCCTTGTTGCAACGTTATCAGCTCGCACTTTCAGCAACACGCCACGCAAAAAAGTTTAACAATCTAAATGGGCAAGGGCAATGTTAGATGCCCAGCTAAAGCAAATTATGGACCATTGTTTGCCTATGTACACAAAAATAAAAATATTTCAGCTGATGGTTGCTGTGCAGTCATAGATAACAAGGGCAGGGGGAGGGGTAGATTTAAGGTGATTGGCAGAAGAGCCAGAGGTGACGTGAGGAAAGCTTTCTTATGCAAAGAGTGGTTAAGATTTAGAATGCATGCCTGATTCAAAAGGCAATTTGATAAATACATGAAGTAGAGAGAAAATAAAACATAGGGTTATGGGGAAAAGAGCAGAGGAGTGGGACTAACTGGATTGCTCTTCTAAAGAGCCAGCACAGAAGCAATGGGCTGGATGTCCTCATTCTGTTCCGTACTATTCTCTGATTCTATTCCCCAGCATACATCACCGAAGACAGGTGAAAGGAGACAATTTCCTGAAAATGGGAAAGCAGGTGGGAAACCTGATGTTAGCTATATTACTGTGGTACACACAGCTCAAGAATTTATTATTGTCAGTTCAGCACTAAGATGCAAACAAAGAGAATGTGGCCGATCGGTGCAGACTTTCTTTGAATTCTGTTCGGTCATTGGAATTTCCCTATCCATCTGGGGAAGTCAGTAAATGAGAAAGCCAGTACAAATTTAAAGGAACACACATACAGGATATGCCCAATTTGTCACATCAATAGCAAACCTTTGGAATTGTCCACAAGATCTACCAATAAGAATCTGTGGCAAACTAAGAGCACCTCTATAAAGAACTGCAAGTAGTTCAGGAGAGCAAGTTATTACCATTTTAAGCACTGACGTACATTACAGTGACACGATAGTATTCCTTGATCTGATTTGAACAAACGTGGGTGGGGAGACACAAAACTACTTCGCCCTCTTACTAACATATTTCAGGTAATAATAAAAATTTTTAGACTATAGTTTTGATATACAACTTTTCTCAGTTGTATTTTGATTTATATAAGATGGTCCTTTCTTAAAAACAAAAAAAGCAAAAGGCCATGAATATTTTGATATGGTTGTCCCTTCAGAGAAATAAAAAATCATTCATTTTGCTTCCCTCATACTCAATTCCAGTTATTTTTTGCCTGGCTTTTTCAAACTTGCCTTGCTTTTCCTCTAATGGGCTGCTCCAGCAGTGGAAGTCATTTTTGGTTGTTTGTACTTGTATCATAAAGACTCCTGGTGAAAAGAGGCTGGCTGATGGAGAAGTAATAACAACTCCCTGGTGCTGTGTTAAGAGGTGAATTTTAACAGAACAAACAACATATGGCTCCAAGAACTATGCTGAGGAGTAAACTGCTGAAATTCACTATTGTAAGTTGAGGTGACATAAAAAAGGTACATTACTCAAAATTAATGTCTTTCATTTAATGATGCTTTCAGCCTCAACAGTTCAAATTATTAGTCATTGGATTCACAGTCTTTATTTTTTGCAAAAAATAATGAACACACAAGGTCGAAGGCAGTTGAGTAAAGCACTGATGACAGAAGTGAGTGGTTTCTGACAGTCCCACTGAAATGAAGACAATGTAGGTCTGTGGAAGGTGGCCATTGTTCCACAGTGGGATTCAGAATAAATTAGTGGACAGCTACTGTGTTACCAACCAGCCAGAAAAAAATTGCAAGTCCATTAGTAAATGCATGAAAATATCAGCCCATCAGATCGCTGACCTTTATAAAAAGGAAAATGCTCATGTATTCAACACAGACATAAATACAGTAACACAATAAAATCCAAAGTATATTTTCAAAGTTTCTCCACTGAGTTTAACTCAAGAGGGTAGATCTTGACTTTGTGAGATACTGTAAAACAGGCAATAGTGAGTTGATAGCCTGTTTTACATATCTCAGCAGATCCTGGACCTGTTACGTGAATATCTAGTGGGGCTTCCAGAGGCTATCCGCACCCATGCGCAGACGATGGAGGAGTCCATCCAGGCCTTAAGCGCAGCCATGTCTCTGGTGTGTGCACTCATGGCATCCTCCATTGAGAGACTGGCAACCCTCATGGAGAGGCACACCCAGCATAGCACCCAGTTGATGCCAGAGATGCATGCAGACCTGCATGCCATCACCACCTCCTTGAGCTCCGTGGAGCAATGGCTGGACGAGAGGGCGACGAGATGCCTGGAGTAATAGCCAGGTCCTTGGACTCCTCAGATGAACAGAGAGGGCCAAGTGTGCCCGGAAAATGTAGAAGAGTCGCTGTCTACAGCATCTTGGGGCTCCTCTTGGGGTGCTCCTGGCGTGTACAGCCAGTCCTCGCCCTCCTCTGACAATTACACTAGTGCTTCACTACGCCATGGAGACAGAGGCCGCTCCTGTACCTGAGGACCTCAATATACCAGGGCCCTCCAGGCCTCAGGCAACTAGAGGATGATCACCATGGTCATCAAAAGCCAAGGAGCAGAAAGATCAGCAGCCTGCCTCCACCTCAGCTGACAGTGCAGGGAGAGCACCAAGTAGGAGCACCAGCAAGCGTTTGGAAAAATCTACCTAGCTGCATTTGGGTTTCATGGGATTATGTTTTGTTATTAGATGGCACCTTGCTGTGTATGTGTCTTCAATTAATTCTGAAATGGTGCATCACACAAAGAATCCTTTTTTACACACTACTACACCATTAACAGTTCGCTGGCTTCCACAAAGGATGTGATGGGAAGGACCACACCGAATGAGGTCAATGCATTTCCCATGCCGTTGCCTCATGTGATGATGGGTCCAGGGAAATGGTAAAGGCATTCAAGGAAACAGCAAAATGGGCAGTGGGAAGGTGGAAAATTTATTGGTATACTGGGTGTGTAAATAAGGCTCATGTGAAACACGCCTGGATTAGTGAGTCGCGAGCCTCCCTTGCGCATATCTCATTGCACCTTGCTTGCTCTCCCTTGGTGTCTTTATCCTGTTGCACCTGGTCACTATCTCCCTCCATCTTTGGAGAAGGCATCATGCTCCAGGATGTCCTCAATGTTCAAAGCTTCTCCCCTCTGTAGCGCCAGGTTGTGCAAAGCACAGCACACCACCAAGATAGGCGAGACCCTTGCTGGAGTATACTGAAGGGCTCCACTAGATCTATCCAGGCATCTGAGTCACATCCCCAGAAGGCCTATGGCCTGCTCAATGGTTGCTCGAGTTGTTTCTTGGTAGCTGCTGTATCTCTCCTCCGCATCTGTACTTGGGTTCCTCAAAAGCGTAAGTAGCCATCCTTTCAGTGCATAGCCCTAGTCACCGTTGAAGGCACGCGGGGGCCCTGAAAAAGTGTGGCACCTGGGACTGCCTTATTATGTAGGAATCATGGTTGCTTCCCGAGAACCGTGCACAGACCTGAAGGAACTGTTTGCAGTAGTCGCAGATAAATTGGACATTGAGCAAATAGAAGCCCTTCCTGTTGATGAAGGTTGCTGCCTGTTCTGTGGGTGCCTTGATGGCCAGATGCATGCAGTAGATGACACCATGCACCTGGGGGAATCCAGCAATGCCCTGAATCCTACAGTCTCTCAGTCTGACTGTCCAGATAAGTGCAAAAATGCACTGAACATGGCATTGGTGACGAGCTTGATGCAGCAATGAGCCGCAGACTGGTAGATCCCACAGATATCTCCAGTAGATCCCTGGAATGATCCTGAGGCACAGAAATTCAGTGCTATGGTGGCCTTCAACGTGTCAGGCATTGGGTGCCTGCCACTTCAGATCCTCCTTCATCATGGCACACAGCTCGATGACTGCCTCGCTGAAGAGGCACAGTCTTCGGCGACACTGCTGCTCGGCACCGCTGCAGGAAGTCGAGCCTCTGTCAGTAGACCCTCTCTGGTGGGTAGTGTCGTCTGCGCGCAAGAAGCTGGTTGCATGCCTCTCTGTGACCTCCTCATCCATTCCCCCTTCCAGGTTCATGATTCTGGTGCTCCTCTGGGCATTGCTGCCCCACTTCCAGTGACTGCGGCTCTCTCCCTCTCTGATGCTCCTCCTCACTGGAGGTCTCAACACCCAAGTTAATAAGAATAGTAAATAGCTGCACTCGGCTCTCTAGGCCTCCCGCCCACCTTACTCTGTACATACAAGTGCCAAGTCAGAGAGGACACTCAACCAGAATGCTTCCGCTGTGCTAACCAAGTTTGTTTTTGCTCCAGATTGCTACTGCCACGGTCTGCTCAGTATCACACAAGCTACTAAGCCACACTACATCTCATAATGGCTGCCGACTGCAGCCAACACTGACCTTCCCCGAGCTCCCGTCTCGCTATAGCTGGCGAGGCTCTGAACCTCCGTTGTTCCCATGCGCCTCTCATAAAATGGAAAAACCCTGATAAACAGGCAATTAACTGCGATTTTAACAGACTTAATTACCTTCCCATCACGTTCCTGCATGACCTTCTCCTGCCAGGCCGGCCGTCTCTGGTAATATCTGCTGGCAACATAAGTATGTTGGGCTTCTTTGCTGAAGCATTTTTCTGCTATTTTCACAACCCTCCCAACTCCCAGCCCGTTTCCAAAGCCCTGGGGAAAAATCCCAGCCATCATCTTTACATCTACCTTATTGAACTCCTTTATAATTTTAAAGACCTCCCATCAGGTCATCTCTCTGTCTTTGTGCTTTTTTTTAAAAAAAGAGAAAGTCCCAGCCTGTTCAGTCATTCCAGATAGTTATAACCTAGAAACAATCCAAATGATCCAATTAATTTTGAACAGAAGCAGCTGACATGTGCTTACTGGTAGCTACTTGTGACTTGTCCATCACAAAAAATGTATATCTTTACTTGGGATCATCAAAATGTCAAGGGATCAACTGAATATTATCAAATGAAAAAGAAATGCTCAATGCCATTGTTTGGTGGAGGTTGCTGCTCATTGGCACATCGAGAAAGGGCATTGGTCACCTCTGTGATGCACCTGTGGGTCACAGACTGCGAGATGCCACGTATTGCCCGTGGATCCCTGGAAGGATCCACTAGCAAAAAAACTGAGTGCAGCAGTCACCTTGAGGGCAACAAGCATGGGATTCTCACTAAAGCCAAGCGGCTATAGGATCCAACAAATTTCTGTGACCATTTCACATGACATCCTTAGGCGTCTCAGGCATTGCCTCTTTGACATTTGTAATTTGTCCTTGTCCTGAGGATGCGATGACATGCCGCTGCCCGTCTTCGATAAGGCCATTCCTGGATGTTATCATTTGGAGCATCCTCATCTTCCTGTTCTGCCTGTTGCTGGCGCTCAGGCATCATGAGTTGAGGGAAAACAGCCCTCCTTAGTCTCTCCCTTTGCTCTTCTTCCTGTGATACTAGACAAAATGGGTGTATGAGACCCATGTTGCTGTAGAAAATAAATAAGCAGAGTGTGGTGGTTCAGCCCTCTGTTGGCAGTGAGCTGAAACATCGAGGCAATGATCAGCTCCCTTATATCTGCCTCCAAATTGCAGCCAGGTAGAAGACACACCCAATATCATTTTTCTCCTCCCACTCTCCATGCTATCCTTGAGTGGCCACGTGGTTTCCATTATTGTTCGAGAAAATGGTACATGCAAAAGTCTCCCTACCTTCCAACCTGCTCTTGCAACCTTCCAGCTTGAACCCATCACCCTTGACCCACCTAATGTTACCATTACCTTTCCCTCCATAATCATTAAGCCTTTCCCCATTACTGTGCACAGTGTAATCATCAATTTATTCATGCCATCCCTCCCCCCCGTTTCTACTCCCGTTACTATCGACATGCCGACTATTACCTTTGAACAACCTCACATCCTGACGACTGTTGCAGAGTCCTGTTCCCCTCCATATGAAGTTGTTAAATTCCTACCCATTAGTCTTGACTTCCCCCCCCAACAGAATCCATTTTCCCCTATTGACTGTGACCATTCCCTGTGCTAGCCACCACCCTCAATTTGCCCCACATCTCCCCGACGTTGACAGCACTCATCACTCCCTTTAGGCCTTTGCCAAATATCTTCACACTGTAATGCTATAATCCACCCACCACCTCCGCAGCCAACATGAATCTTCAGCAGCAGCAACCATTCAACACCCTGGACCCTTTGTTCCTCCATGCACCCGGTCAGCCCCACCCTGCCCTCCCCAAGCACCCTGGCCTGATCCTCCATGTAGCCTCCCCCATGCCTATGTCGCCATCCTCTGAGAAGATTCACCCTTGCTGGTGCCAAGCCTGGAGGGAAACATCCACTCCAATACTGGCATTAGTTCTGCAGATGAGTTAAAAAGAGAACAGCACGGACCTGAGACTCAACTGCACAAATCCGACTGCTGCACACCATGGTGAAACAATTGTGAACCGGGTGGCATGGGAATAGCGCTTGCCATTCATTTAATCTGGCAGGTAGGACTGAATTGCAACTATGCATAGGGTAATGAGTATTCATGTTATGTAAATATATGCAAAGCTGCAATCCACCACTGTGCTAGGGGAACCCTGGAACGCCACAAACCCGCAGTCGACTTAATTTCTCTAAAATATCCCACTGTCGGGAATCCAAAAAAACACCTCCCGCCGAACTATATTACCCCGCATGCTACCAAATCCGCTCTTGCACAGCCCATAAAATTCCACCCAATTTTTCAGGACGATGATCCTTCATCAGAACTTCTTTTGCCTCCTAAAGAACTGGAAAACTGTACAGCTGGAGATGCTAAAGACAAAGTGGGACGAGATCTGGGGGTGGTATTTGATTCAGGATTTAACATTAAATTACCACACAGTAATTAATAAAATAAAAGTAAATTGTTTGGTTAATTAAGTATAAGTTGGAAGACATCATGCTATAAATGTACAGTGCCTTGGTCAGACCTAAGCTTGAGCACTGAGTTTGGTTTTGGTCACCAGGATATAAAGAAAACATTTACGCCATTGAGGCAGTGCAGAGGAAACTAAAAAAAAGGCTGAGCCCTTGCATCAAAGAATTGGGTTACCAGCAAAGGCGGGGGAAAGTGGAACTCCTAAACTTGAAAGGAGGAATCCCAAGGAACAAGTATGTGAGATGAGATATTGAAAAAGTATTTCAAGCTATGTCAAAATGCTAAAAAAAAAAACAAATAGGTTAAAACTGGCAAAAGCAGTATCAGGACAGATGGCAGGAACTGCTTTTTAAAATGGAAAATGTGATCAAGATTTGTAATTACCTTCTGGGTAGGATAGTGGAGACAAAAGTCTTATGCTTATTCAAGAGACAATTAGATAATACCATGAGAGGCAATGCATCTTCTTTTAAAAAATCTGAAAACATGGTCTAAACTGTGTCAAATGACCTCTCTCATCTGTAACTATCTTATGAATTTGAATAACTAAATTATACACAAAAATAAAATGATTATAAACCCCAAAACAGAAAATGCTAGAAATAAACAGGTAAATCAGCACCTGAAAGAAAAAGAAAAGAAAGACATGCATTTATATAGCACCTTTCATGACTACAGGATGCTCCAAAGTACTTTACAACCATTTAAGTATCGTCACTATTGTAATGTAGAAAATGTGGCAGCCAATTTGCACACAACAAGTTCCCACAAACAGCAATGTGATAATGACCAAATAATCTATTTTTTTGAGGGACAGATTTTGGCCAGGACACCAGGGATAACTCCCCTGCAAAATAATGCCATGGGATCTTTTACGTCCATCTGAGAGGGCAGATGGGGCCTCGGATTAATGTCTCATCCAAAAGATAGCACCTCCAACAGTGCAGCACTCCTTCAGTACTGCACTGGACTATCAGCTTTTGATTTTTCTGCTCAAGCCCTGGAGTGGAACTTGAACTCACAATCTTCTGACTCATAGGCAAGAGTGCTACCAATTGAGCCACAGCTGATACTTCAAGAGAAAGACTGGAAAACATTTCAGGTGGGAATCTTCATTAGAAGCCTGACCAAAGGCGTCTATAGTTTCTTTTAATAACAACCATTGCAAACACAGTCTACGCTTCGCCTAACTGAAGAATAAATATGTACCAAGCACAGAATTTACAGGAAGTAAAATACTGCGGATGATGTGGGAAATTTAAAACAAAACAGAAAATGCTAGAAATATTCAGGTCAGACAGCATTGTGGAGAATGAAAAAAGAGCCAATGGTTTAATGTTCGCCAGTTCTGACGACGGGTTCCATCAAAAATGTTAAGTTTCTTCCCTTTCTCGACAGGTGCTGCCTGATCTGCCGAGTGTCTCCAGCATTTTATGTTTTTGTTACAGAACTTACAAGGAGCTTCGCAGCTTTCGTTACAAAAAGTATTGTTCATCGAATGTTTAAATGAGCAACCTAGAGTTCAAGGAAATTCAATGAAGTTCAAGGAATATACCTACTGGGATAGCAGATTTCCTTCCTTAAAGGACATTAGTGAACCAGATGGATTTTAGGAGTCATATTGTAGGACTGGGAATAGTAGTACTTACTGTTGCAGGTAGAGAACAAATAAGTTACTCAAAGACTCAAAAAAATGAACTGTGGTATAATAATAGCTCTCATCAAAACATGCAGCGTGCGTAAAGGACAAGACAGCCTGGGTATGCCAATGGCCCAGAATTTTCTATACAAATTTCCTATTACGAACTATGCTGATACTTCCTGTAAAAGTAATTTGAATACACCAGTGAACATAAAACAGCCAATGTCTTACCTCAATTGCATCAATAAACTTATTAAGCAGATCAATATTGGCAAAGAATTCTGAATTGCAAGCCATTTCACTATGTAGAACACGATCATTTGCAGAAAAATGTTTGGTGTTATCAACAGACTGAGCTGCTGTATTCAGTTATCAATAACATTCTAAGTTACAGATTTATTTTTCATTTATTCAGAAGATACCAACTGCAAGTTAAGCCACCTAAAAATAGTCTCAGACTAAACAAACTTTCACTTTCATCAAGGGCATGTGCAGGCACGTCAGTGCTTTCCACCATCGACATATATAGAAAACCTAACACAAAATGAGGAAGTGCTTTGATGTGATTCAGCCCAGAACTAACCCAGAAATAAAAACTAAAATATCATGGCAGATCTGAGATTTTATTTTACTTTGATTAATTATTTTGATAATCTTAAAGTTTAAGTTAAATCAGTCAAAATTGAAACTAGGAAAAAAAACTCCCTCACATGAAAAGGTTATGAGAATGTGGAGGGCACAGATGCAAAGTAAATGGAGATGTTTAAAAGGAAGATAGATACTTGGGGGAAGAGGACTAAGCTTCGGAAAAAAAGGCATTGATTTTAGATGGAGCTGCCATGGTCTACAAAATGGTATAGGAAGTTGAATGGGCTGAATGGCCTACTCCTCCATTTAGGTTCTGAATACAACTCATTTTCATTCCCTTTCTGCTCGGAGTTTGGTTGGCAGCCCTCTAACAGCATGATGGAGATCGGAAACACATAATGCAGACCTCAGAGGTAAACAGCAAACACGGCACAGCATATTGGCATGTCAACATGTAGTGTGCTGTGCTCATTGCACTGGTTACACCATCTGCCAATTGTAAAGCACACACCTGCAAGCATAAATGCGCTCCTAAATTTACCCCAGAATAGCTGCTTTTTGCAGAAAGAGCCTCAGGCACGCAGAGTGGTACAACAACACATTGCTTCAACAGGGGGATAGTGAATAGCAGTTGAATTGATACCAAATAATTTAATACAGGAAGGACAAGAAATTTATTGGCAGACGTCTGGAAGCGAACTGTTCATCTGGCCCTCCTTTTCAGAATGGCAGGTGGCCATTTTTCAAACAAAACAAATGATTAAACAGGGTCTCTTATCTCCACTACACAAAGGTTTAACCATTAAACTGTGGAGCTGCAAAAGCTGTCTAGTCTTTGGCTGGGGGTGATGGTCACACACATAAAACTCAGTAATGCATCAAAAAACATAAATTGTATTAAGTTACTTTGGTATTAGTAAAAATTAGTAGTGAACTACAACAAAGATTCATTCCAGGACACCACTTTGGAGATTGTAATGTCGTTGTGTCATTGCAAAATTGATACCAGGTTAAAAACAGCTTAGGGTTTATGAAATATTTAAATAAAATTTTGTTTGTGATTTAAATAACACAACAACAACAAGCAATTGAGAACTAGTTAGGGTATGGTCAGGCTTGACCTTGCCTCATCCTTCAGTCATTCATCCTATTGCCAGTTTGGCAAGAAAGGATACACGTATGCCCAATGTAGGACAGACATTCTTGCGGTTGAGATAATCCTATTTGCCAATGCATCAGCAGGGACCAATTCATCATTATGCTGTCCTTCTTATCACCTTGATAAATAGCTGGCAGCCTTATGTGTCACATTTAAAATGGTTTCTAATTTCATGAAGTAAAATCATGCAGCTGGATTTGGCAGCCATCTCCCGTCATTACTACAGTTACTGGGAAAAATGGTGGGTTTCAAAAGAAACAACAAACCCAATCAAATTAAGAAGCAGCCCTTTATAACTACCACAGATGTCCTAGTTAAAGTAAAACAATGTTACAGTTTGGTACTTGCTGCTCATAAAACAGGTTCAGTAACAGTGATGGTTTTACGATGAACATCAATTTCAATTGTTTTATTAATAAGATTTTTGTGTTTAGGCAATGACTAGTTGGTTCAAGACAGCATGATAGATCTAACAATACCTGTTGTGGTTAACAGAAACCTCATTCTTCTTTCAGTTACAAATTACTCGATCTCTTTCAGTTCATCACCACAACATTCACACTTTGAGGTCCCAAAGCACTAGGGAGATGCAATGATGATCTGAGTTGCATATGCATCGGAGAGCAGCTCCACATAAAACTCCAAAAATCCAGAGAAATCTACTTTATATAACTAACTATAACAACTGAGTACTACTGCTCCAATACTAAGATGACTGCAGCTATGACAGTAATTCCAAACTGAAATGAAGCAAGTATATTTGTAAAACTATTATCTAATTTGTACAGCTTTCATCTACACAAAAATGCAATTAAAAGTTTAAACTGGTACAATACTTAGTCATTAATTCCCACAGAAGGGGAATTCTATCAAAAAAGGGTGAAAAAAGTTGAATTTTTTTTTAAGATAGCTGAAAAGAAAATAAGTAATTGTTAAGCCTCTTCTCAGGCCTCCCTTGCCATGCAACAAGCTATAAAAGGATGGGCAAATACCTCCCAAGCCTCTGCTGATGCCTTTCAGAAGCCAACTATGGTGAAATAAATGGAAATTTCATAGAATGATTGAGATTGGTAATGAACAAGACTCATGGAGGTCACAGGGTGAACCCATTTCCTATTGCTCCATAGGACAGGATGCCACTCTGGCAGATAACCACTCAAAATGTCAAACTTCGATAAAATTGATTCTCATGACTCAAATCAAACTGTTAATGAAGAGTGTGCTTAAACATACATACATACATTTTTAAATTCACATCAACATGATCTTTAGTTTTACAGCAGGCAACCACGATAAACAGATTCACAATAAACCAGTGGTTAAACATTGTTCCAATTTCCAGATGTTCAGTCTTTCAAAGTAAATGGTTACATTGGGCTGGATTTTAAGGAGCCCTAGACGTCGGGATCTGTGGCGTGGGGCCTGAAGATGGCCCTGGATGGGGCCCGGCATGGACCTCGCTGCAGACAGGGTCTGGTCCAATCCTCCCGGCAGCAGCTGGGCACTGTGGCGGCCCCCCCTGCCGCTGGTCGACGGGACCACAATCACCATATGCAAATGAATAAAATTAATAGATTTGCACGTACTTACCCGTAATTTTGATGGCCCGCTGCGACCTTTGGCCTGGCAGCCAGCAGTCCCACGTCTTCAGATCCCCATCCAGGGAAACGAGGCACCACACTGTTGGGCAGGGGGGAAGGAGGTAGGTTTATCAGTGCGGTGGTTGTGGGGGGGGGGGGGGGGGAAGCGGGTCAAATAAACATCATGGGTGTAGGGGATGGTGGGGAAGGTTGTACTTAAAGATTTATGCAGTTTTGGGGGGTGTGGGAAGGTCAGATGTTACAGCTAAGTATTTCAGGGGAAGGGCAAATGATTAATTTAATTGTTATGGGGGGTGGGTGGGAGAGGGACAAGAGAAATGTATTTATTTTATTCAATCTGTCTTTAAATAAACTGTAGGGCTGACAGCCCTTTAAAAATGGGTTCAGCATCTGCGCACAGGCAGCTGACGCCATTACAGGAGACGGACATACTGTCCCCTCGACGTGATTGGGGGGCAGCCCACCCCAGCTATTTAAAATGAGACTGCGGTGGCTCTTTGGTGGGCTGCCATTTTCAGAGTTTGCCGCCGATCTTGGCGGCGAGCTCATACAATCCAGACCAGAGTGCGCCCCATTCTTGAATATTCTAGTCATTTTAATGAGTAAAATGTGTGAATATTAATTTTGCTCACAAAAGAGCAAACCCACCAAAAGCATTGCTTTAGGCATAAAGCTTTTGTTATGACACAGTTTTATTGTGGGTACAAGTTTGAATGGATGGGGAGCCAGCAGTGCCAATTCCACATAGCTTGCTGCAAAGCTCTTGCGAACTTACATGTGCAGAGCTCCACTCACTAGTGTATGAATATTAGTTATTTTTTGAATGTTTGCTAAGAGCTGATGGGGCAGTTTGCCAAGTTACACAGGTTTAAAAATTAAGTTTACACAGTTCCCTGTAAAGTTCATTTTGTTACAGTGGTATTTTTGTTGCAGTTTGGGCAAAGCCAAAGTGTTGTGAGGTTTGGCAGAATTCCATTTCGTTGCTCTTACTGCAGAGTTATATGCTGCATTTTGATACAAAATGTTACAAAATCAATGTTACTTCACTCTAATGCCAAATGTGGCAGTAAACCTGGTTTAATATGCTCCAATTTGAAAAAAAATTACAAAGAATTAGGATTACTTTTAACATTGCTTGAATTTTTGCACTCAATACATTTTAATTTTTTTTGTTCCAATGCAGAGTGAAAGGAAAATGGTTGAGAATAGCCACTGAGCCTGCAATTTGAGGGAATGCATTAGCTTACACAAGTGAATGTAAAACATCACTGACAGCCTGGGTCAATGACAACATCCACTGCTATTGGTTTAGCTTCCCCATTAACAGTTTGAGTCATTGCTCTCACCCAATTCTGAAATTATGCCATTAGTTCTCAACATTTATACAGAAAACAGAGAAATAAACTTAAAATCAGTCTAATTGTAGTTCTTGCTTCTGATAAAAGTAAAAAAGGCAAGATGCCTGATAGAGCTCAGAATATCAATTAAACATCAAGGGCTTGATTTTTAGCCCCCGCTGGGGCTGGGATGGGAAGCGTATGGGCGTTAAAAATAGTGCCACCAGCCTGCGTGGCGGTTCCCTGGCTCCTTCCTGCCCCTGGGCCATTTTCAGAGGCGGTATGAAGGGATGGCAGGGCTATCCCACCCGCAAATGGTAGGTAGCCGATCCAACTTGTTAACAGCCACTTAAGTCCAATTAAAGGAGGCCGACTGGGACTTTCCAGTCAGCAGGCCAGAGGACCAGCGCTCCAGGCAGGCTTAGAGGCCCTGCCTGCCTGGGTGCTGTAGCAGCCGCAGGCTGCCCTGTGGAGGGGCTCCCCCCCACCAACCCATCCACACCCCACAGCAGTGGCCTGGCTGCAAAAGCCATTTTTAATTTAAACTTTACAAAAGTTGGAGAGTGTGCCTCCATTTTGAAGCACCCTCTCCCTTACCGCCATCACAGGCTGCTGCTGCTTTGAAGCTGGAAGGCCTCTCATTGGCCCTCCAGCTCTGAGAGCTCACCGGCCATCCTAAATTGGACGGCAAGCCCATTCTATGGCCATTAATTGGCAACTCTGGGGAAAAGCACAATGAGTGACAGCTTGTTTCCCAAACAGTGTGGGCTTCTGACCCACTCACGAGCCCGACGGCAGGGTTCAGAAGCTGGAAAATCCAGCCCCTGGTATCAAAAAGATTAACTCTTAGCATCACAGAATCATACAGCACAGAAGGAGACCATACAGCCCTTTATGCCTGTGTCAGCTCTTTGAAAGAGCTATCCAATTAGTCTCACTCCCCTACTCCTTCCCCATTGCCCTGCAAAGTTTTCCATTGAAAGTATATACTAATTTCCTTTTGAAAATTGATATTGAATCAGCATCCACCATCCTTTCAAACAGTACAATTCAGATCATAAGATCATAAGAACTAGGAGCAGGAGTAGGCCGTCCGGCCCCTCGAGCCTGCTCCGCCATTCAATAAGATCATGGCTGATCTTTTCGTGGACTCAGATCCACTTACCCGCGCTCCCACCGTATCCCTTAATTCCTTTAATGTTCAAAAAGATATTTACCTTAGCTTTAAAGACGTTTACTGAAGAAGCGTCAACTACTTCACTGGGCAAGAAATTCCATAGATTAACAACCCTCTGGATGAAGAAGTTCCTTCTTAATTCAGTCCTAACTCTGCTCCCTCTAATCTTGAGGCTATGCTCTCTTGTCCTAGCTTCACCTGCCAATGGAAACATCCTCTCTACTTGTATCTTATCTATTCCCTTCATGATTTTATATGTTTCTATAAGATCCCCCCTCATTCTTCTGAACTCCAATGAATATTATCCCAATCTACTCAGGTCTCTCCTCATAAGCCAACCCCCTCAACTCCGGAATCAACCTAGTGAACCTCCTTCTGCACCCTCTCCAGTGCCAGTATATCCTTTCTCAAGTAAGGAGACCAAAACTGCACACAGTACTCCAGGTGCGGCCTCACCAGTACCTTATACAGCTGCAACATAACCACTCTACTTTTAAACTCAATCCCTTTAGCAATGAAGGACAAAATTCCATTTGCCTTCCTAATTACTTGCTGTACCTGCAGACCAACCTTCTGCGATTCATGCACAAGGACACCTAGGTCCCTCTGCATAGCAGCATGCTGCAACTTTTTACCATTCAAGTAATAATCCTTTTTCCTGTTACTCCTACCGAAATGAATGACTTCACATTTATTAACATTGTATTCCATCTGCCAGACCTTTGCCCACTCACTCAATGTATCTATGTTCCTCTGCAAAGTTTCACAGTCATCTGCACACTTTGCTCTGCCACTCATCTTAGTGTCTTCTGCAAACTTTGACACCCTACACGTGGTCTCCAACTCCAAATCATCTATATAAATTGTAAATAGATCATAACTCACTGCATTAAATAAATCCCCTAGTCTCCCCTCTGGTTCTTTTGCCGATTACTTTAAATTAGTGCCCTCTGGGTGCCAAACCTCCTGCCAGTGGAATGTTTCTCCTTATCATTTTCCTACATTACAACAGTGAGTACACTTAATTGGCTTTAAAGCACTTTGGGAAGTTCTGTGGTCATGAAAGATGTTATGTAAACACAAGTCTTTATTTTCTTATCTACCTATCAAAATCCTTCATAATGTTGAACATGTCTATTAAATCTACCCTTTAATCTTCTCTGTTCTAAGGAGAACAATCTCAATTTAAGAACATAAGAAATAGGAGCAGGAGTAGGCCATACAGCCCATAGATCTGGCTCTGTCATTCAATAAGATCATGGCTGAATTGCATCAACTCCTCTTTTGCGTCCTATTCCAATATCCCTTGATTTCCTTACTGCCCAAAAATCTATCAATCTCCGCCTTGAACATACTCATCAACTGATCATCCACAGCTCTCTGGGGTAGAGAATTCCAAAGATTAATAATCCTCTGAGTGAAGAAATTTCTCCTCAGCTCAGTCCTAAATGGCTGACCTCTTATCCTAAGACATTGATACCTGGTTCTTGACTCTCCAGCCAGGGGAAACAGCCTCTCAGCATTTACACTGTCAAGCCCTCTAAGAATATTATATGTTTCAATGTGATCACCTTTCATTCTTCTAAACTCCTGAGAACATAGGCCAATTCTACTCAACCTCTCCTGATAGGACAGTCCTCTCAACCCAGGAATCAATCTGATGAACCTTTTTTGCATTCCCTCGAAGGCAAGCATATCCTTCTTAAGGTGACCAAAACAGTACACTGTGCTCCAGGTAGGCTCTCACCAATGCACTATATAATTGTAGCAAGACTACCTTACTCTCATATTCCAGTTTCCTTGCAATAAAAGCCAATATACCATTTGCCTTCCTTACTAATTACTGTATTGGTATGTTAATCTTCTGCAATTCATGTAGAAGGACACCCAAATCACTTTGAATATTAACATATAATAGTCTCTCACCTTTTAAAATTCTGCTTTTCCATTTTTCCTACAAAATGGATAATTTCACACTTCCCCACATTATACTCCATCTGCCACCTTCTTGCCCAATTTTATATCCTTTTGTAGCTCCTTGCATCTTCCTCGCAGCTTACTTTCTCACCTAATGGGAAACAGCTTCTCTAATCTTTCAACCCTGGTACCATTCTAATAAATCTCCTATACACCCTTTCCAAGGGACTGACATCCTCCCTAAAATGTGGTGCCTAGATTGGACACAATACACCAGCTGTGGTTTAACTAGTGATTTATAAAGGTTTAGCATAACTTCCTTGCTTTTGTAATCCATGCCTCTTATTAAATCCCAGGATCCTGTGTGCTTTTTCTAACAGTCTTATCAACTTGACCTGCCACCTTTAAAGAAAAGTGTATGTAATCCCCTCCCCCAGGTCCCTCCGTTTCTGTACCCCCTTTAAAATTGTACACTTAGTTTATATTTATTTAACTCAGAGTTGAATACAGAAGGCCATCTCATCAGCAACAAAAATATGTTTAAACACAGTGTTAGCGACAGGTGGTAAGGGGTGTGGGTGGTTCCCACTGTTCACATCCCAACTGATCGTAATTGTGTTTTGTTTAAAATGATGAGTTAGCCCGAGTGTTTTACTTGCCAAATAAACAGAGGGTCAAAGGTTTTCTTGTTGGTTTGAAACAGAAGATTAACGATTTATGGAACAATATTCATTACCCGAAATGTTCACAACACCACTCATGCACGCATTCACCCTCACATGCACTCTCAAGAGAAGATAGATGGAAGATAAAGGGTAAGAGTTCCAGGCATGGTAGGTGTTCGTGGTTCACGGTAAGCCTGTTGAATCTCTAAGTAGAACAGTCTCTTTTAAAGATGCAGGCCTAGGTTGTTTATTGTCTTGACTTATTGAGGTTTTGTAGATTTCTGGTGGTTAGGATTTCAGATCGGAGGTGGCATCACCATCAGTTCTCTGCTGCACCAAATTGAAGCGCAGAATTAGCAGCAGAGCTTCTTCTTGTTTGGGCTGGGTCTTTCCACAGCCCTTGGTTGGACTTCTTCTGTGAGGTTGTTGTGATCGCTCTCTAGAGGGTTGCCTTTTAAAGTCAAAATCGATCAAATTAGAGTCTTTGTTAGTTGATACATGGCCCTCTCCCCTGGTGTGACCACACAATGGACCAGGATGTGGAATTCATGACCATCCATTGATGCCAGGTTGGGTTTAATTCTGTTATGATGTGGCTACTTCACAGCTTCTTTGTTTCAGAAGAACACATTCAATTCAGGATGTCCCTTGATAGTTTCAGGATGGGTGTAATTGACACCTCTTTGTTTGGAATATATCCTTTTTTCCTTTCGAGACAGTGAGAATATACAGGCCAAGTCAGATGACCTTCGGTGACCATTTTGCAGCACACTGACCACTTTTTATAAGGAAGAGTCAATTTCAAAGATTCCACATTGAATAAAGTTCGCATCTTAAAAGTAGGAATAGAATGTTTTTTTTCTGGGCATGAAAACGGACAGATGTTTCAGTTAGCTCCAGTCAAACTATAACAGGGACACTTTAGACCAATTTTGATAATTTTTTCCACCTCAGGGTTTTTAAAAAATCCAATGATGTGTTATGCAAAAATCACTTCCATTAAGTAAAACATAAAATATACCCAAATCAGTTTTGGAGTATCAAATTCCAATCAAGTTCAAGATTTCTTGACTAACACCTTAAAAGAACATCTCTTAAGAGGAAATGAACCACACTGTACTTCATACCACAATTAAATACTGTTAGGGCCAGGTGAGAAGACGGTCACAGGCTCCCCTCTTGCCTTTTCTCTTATTTGGACACAACAAGGTTTATTCCTTTTTAAGCAGCGGTTGTGCTTACCACCTCAGTGAGTGCTTTACCTTTTACCTTTAACGTGATTGCGAAAGAACCAAGCGGACAGGTTTTCTTGAGTTTAAACAAGAGGTAAGTTTATTATACTCTTACGAAAGTACTTTTGTTATTTTTAGTATTTTAATTTTTGAGGACTTGTGTTAAAACTGAAAAGATTCCATGGATGTGTTTTTTTTAAACCAAGTACACAGACAAGATAAGATGTTTGAAAACTACCTGTGCTGGAGGCCACCTGTGATTTGGGCTCAGAAAACAGAAGAACCCTTGGTGACTTGGAGAAAAATGGTTACAGAGAAGCCACACATTAAGGTTTATGGAGGTCAGGAGGTCGACTCTCTTTTTGGGATTTGGACATTGTTTTCCGCAGTTGGGGTGTAAACTGCTTGAAGACAGTTGGCTTTCCTGCTAAGGAAAAAAGAAACCACCTAGCTCACCTGCTTCTCTACCTTTTTGAAGAAATCCTGCCAAGAGTCAGTGTGGAAGAGCAAAAAAAAATCCCTGGTGCCGTATAGCTCTCGGAGCTGAAAAACAATCCTGCAATTCAAGTATGTGCTGGTGGAAAAACCTTGATGTCACATTTCTCCCAGAAAGCCAACTAGAATAATTCTCGACATCTCCAGAACGGGTTGCTTGAAACCAACCCAGTGGCTCGTCTCCGTATACCTGGATGCCTGACCAAAAAAGGGACAACTGACTTTCTTGCAAATTTTTTTTCCATCATGAATTAGCAAGTATTTGATCAAAGTTTTTTTGTCTATTTTTGTAACAGACCCCTGCAGTGAATTTCTGTACTTTTTTTTCGTGTGTGTGTGTGTGAGAGAGAGTGCAATTGGGGAATTTTTAGAAAAGGGAACTTTCATTTTTTTAAAAAATCGGTATGTTAATGTTTTGCTTCGTTACTGGTTAATTCTTGTTTTTAAAATAAACTGATAATTTTGTTGTTTATCAACAAAAAAAACCTGGTTGGTGTATTCCATTCTGGGATAAAAAATAGAGTATATGATTGGCTGTATCGATAACTGGGTAAACATTTAAATAGATGTTGTGACCTGCAGAGAAGTGGAACTAGAAAAGATAGTGCACTCCTCCCACTTCGGTTGTAACAATACTTAACAATTTAATCCCGATCTAAAAAAAGTAATTTTAAAAACTCTACATGTTCACGCACACATTGACACGAGAATCACACACCCACACACAAATAGATTACAGAGTGAAATGTAGATTTGTAGTTGGATTAGAGTTCAGAATAAATGGAAATTAAATACACCGTATGAGAGGTTGGATAATTCGGTGGTCTTCCGGATGAAGTTATATTCTTTAAGTCTTTGGCTGGTCAAAGTGCACTTTGTGGCTGGCCCACTTGGCTCAGGGTTTTCTTGGAGGCAAACCCGTAGGTGGCTCTCTTCCCTTGGTCTCTGTCCGTAGCAATCTGTAGGCTTGGAGGGCCCAAAGTCGCAGACGGTTTTCAAACTTGTGCTGTTATCTGGGGTGAGAGAGAGAGGGAAGCACACACTCTTTCCGCTGCTGTACAGTCTGAGTTACTGGTTTGACCCTTTGTGCGAGGAAACTCCCAACTTTCACAGAGATGGACAGATGGTCACATAACTGCCTCAGTGTAGTCTCTGGAACCTTCTAATGAGATTAAATGTTCGGAATTGTCTCCCCAGGCCCCAGGATGCCAATTTTTACACTTGGAGGGGTTTTCACTTTCAAAGTCAAGGTGTTAGGATTGCCTTGAATGTCCTGCTAATGAAGCAATCTTAGGTAATTTAATCACTTAGAGCAAGCCATTGTTCTGGGTCCATGCTCCTCAGACCCGTCTCTGGTTGGGGCTTTGGAATGTGAAAAGGTGTTTCGAATACAAAAATGCGGTGGCCATCTTGGCTTCCAGCTTTTTTAAAGCTAACTGCAGAATTTTTCCATGAAAAGTTTAATGTAAGTTTCCAACCAATGAATTAATATTCCTTATTTGGCATATTGTTTTTCTTGACAATACACTAAAATTTATGGACCTTGAGAAGCTGTGAAACACACTGGTGCCAGATAATTAGCAAGCCTTTTCAGAGCAGTCTGACTATAATATTCAACATTATTTATTTCTAGACTATAAGAACACAATACAGAACTTACAAATGCACAAAATGTTCAGACTACAAACCTCCCACATGATGGACAGGAGGAGATCAGTGAGGGGATGGGGGGGGGGGTTCCAGATAAACCCTGTGCACGCACCCATTACCATCTTTATGGTGGTGGGTTCTGAACTGAGAGTGTCCCATCTTGGAAAGGCAGGCCACATCATGAACATATTTAAATCAGGCTTCCATGGTGCAATTTAACTGCTGCCAACTGGGTTTCCAAAAGTTGGGAAACCACTCAGGTAAAGGGAGCTGCCGACTCCAGAAAGTATGTTTTGTATAGCACTCCTTATGGGCTAGAAGGAGCAGGAGTTCTCTGCCCCTCCACCTAGCCTTTCAAGGATGCCTTGAGCCTCCCTTCTGCCCATCGTAGCGCATCCCTCGCCCTTGCCAAGGTTCGCGACCTCCCCTCCACTCCAGCCTGATTTGCAGTCTCCCAAGATTGCGGCTTCCCCTACTAGTCCAAATTTTATAAAAGATTATCATCTTACCCTTGTACTGCTGGGCATTATTAAACAAATACTATGACAGCACACAGAATGATTAGAAATGTTCATGCAAATGCCTGTCAGTTTCGTTTTCTAGATCATGGTTGATCATTCCAACATTAGCTAATCCTGATTATCCAAACTATTATATTAGCTAACCTTAAAGCTAACCTCTTCTCAAAGCAGTGGGAAAGCAAATTCTTCAAGATTGAATTATTTGAACTAATCTGTTATCTCCCATCTGGTCTAGATTCTTGATAAAGCTAAGAGTTATAAAAGGGTTAAGAAATACAGCAGACTGTACAGATCAATCTTTTAAACTATCTAACCAATAGGACTGGTGTGCCTATAGCAAAAAAAGTCCATTTGTTGATGAAGGTCACTACTCATCAATGGTTGTTAATGGTTACAAAGTTGATGGTCATTTATCATTGATGGCTGGTAGGACTATGAAGTTAATGATTTCTAGCTCTATTACTGTGCTCAAATTAATTTAAGTTTACACTTGCATGTGAGACCAGGACTAGGAGCTATAAATATAAGATAGTGACTAATAAATCCAATAGGGAATTCAGGAGAAACTTACTTACCCAGAGAGTGGTTAGAATGTGGAACTCACTACCACAAGGAATAGTTGAGACAAATAGCATAGATGCATTTAAGGAAAGCTAGATAAGCACATGACACAGAAAGGAATAACAGGATATACTCATGGGGTTAGATGAAGAAAGGTGGGAGGAGACTCGTGTGAAGCATTAACACCAACATGAATCTATTGGACTGAATGGCCTGTTCTGTACTGTAAATATGTTGTAAGTTATGAACTGACCTCAAACAAACAAGACCAATTTTAACAGAATGAACAAAATATTTTAAGGGACGTCAAATCACTAAAAAAGAACATTTAGAGTGAAGTAATACAATGTATTGACTTGCGTAAACTGTGAAATAGAATGGTAGAAAGCAGCATCAATAAATACATTTTACATGTAGAGTACTGCATAGGTATATCACTTGAATCAGAAACACTAAAACATCATATATATTTTTGGTAATTTTGAGATAGAAACTTCACACAAAATATTACCTTTAGTCAGAGGTCCAAGTGATCATTACTACTTTATTAACTGCTGATACGTATTCTCATCTCTTCTTAGGCAGTCCTTCAGGATCGAGGATAACTTGCTTCCACTTTGGTTCAATGGGTTCTACAATGGCTGTTAAGTCCAATGAGCGATCTGTGGAGTCTGCCACGTGAGGCGCAGGTAGTTCATGAAGGGTCAGGTAGATGAGTAGCTTGGAGGCTTGTGTGCTCCTCGACTTTGCCTCTGCATTGTTCTCGACAAGGTTTCTCGAGGTGTATGATGACTTCACGAATGAGCTTTCTCTGTCTAGGGTGGCCATTAGCCAGGAACTCCCATGAGTTGACAGGGATGTTTGATCGCTTCAGGGATGCTTTGAGGACATACCTAAAGCAGTTCCACTCTTCTCCTGGGAGTCTCCCGCCATGACCAAGTTCTGAGTGGAACAGCTGCTTCAGGAGCCTGGTGTCAGGCATGCGAACATGTTCTGCCCAACGGAGCTGCTTTTGCATGATTAGCGCCCCGACGCTGGGCAGCTTGGCTTGGGAGAGGACATTACTGTTGGACTGCCTTCTTGCCACCGTATTTAGATAGTCTTGCAGAGGCACCTCTGGTGGTACTTTTTCAGTGCTGTGAGTTGCCTCCTGTAGGTTGTCCAAGTCTCCAAAGCAGATACAAGTGCAGGGATCACTACTGCCCAGTAAGTCATGATATTAGTCTCGGATTTGAGACCCTGTTCCTCAAATACTCTCTTCCTCAGTCGGCCGAAAGCTAAGCTGGCACATTGGAGATGATGATGATGAACTTCGTCATCTATATCTGCCTTTGCTGAGAGGAGGTGCCCAAGATATGGAAAATGGTCCACATTTTCCAGGATTTCACCAGTGATCTTGATTGCTGGAGGTGAGGTGTAGCGTTGCAGCGAGGAAAATGGAGGAGGGTTGGCGTAATGACGCAGCCTTGCTTGACCCTGTCCTTGATTGAGATAGGGTCTGTGATGGTTCCGTTCTACTTTGTGCTAAATGCGTTTCCATTTAAATATCCATATGGGGAAAGGAGACTGCAGTACTTCTGCGGAATAAGTGAGGTTTCAACATCACATTTATATATAGACCAGTTGTCTGATTGGGTCCCAGTGGGTGAACTCTCAATTCCAGTTTGCACTGATTATCCCAGTTCTCTTATTGTTAGTTAAGATGATAGATTCAGTGACAAAAACTGCATAGTGTTTTTTTTCTAAATAAACCTACAATTGTACTTATTGAATGAAAGCAAAGAAAAAATGAATAAGTCTCACAGAGCTTCGAAAGCTATGGCCAGATTCAGTGTGAAGTGACCAAGTGTTTCAGTTATACTATACATTCTTCACTTGCATGAATTTACACCAATGCAATACACACGATTTAAATGCAGTATAGCCTTGAGAAAGTTGCACTAGTCTAGCTTTTTATCTAGTGATGAAAGACCTGACACTGCAGTAATGCTTCACACTGATCCAGTTTTACTTCAACTTAAAGGCTTAAAAGAATTTAGGATTCGGATGAACTGTCTTTAATGACAGAAAAACAATTGCTCTTTTGAGTTTTATGATAATATGGAAATAATTATTAATGTTTGAGTCATGTGATTTCAGATTAACAGGAGACTTTAAATTTCCAGTAATTCAGTGGCACAATGGTATGCCATCTAATGTGATGAACAGTGCAGCTGAAAGATTTTTTGAAATTATGCAAGACTGTTTACCAGCTCAACAAGTCAATGGGGAAACCAGGCATAATTATATGCCAGATCATGTGTTCAGCAGTGAGTCTAACTTGGTATCAGACCTCCAAATGGTGGAACCTGAACTAATAGTGGTTATAATATTATTAGGTTTCAATCAGCTAATAATCATCGAGTCATTTACAGCACAGGAGGAGGCCATTCAGCCCATCAAGTCCAGGCCAGCTGTCCACGGAGCTATCCAGTCAGTTCCACTCACCCGCTCAATCCCTATAGCCTGCAAGTTTTTTTCATTCAAATGACCATCCAATTTCCTTTAGAAATCATTAATTATCTCCGCTTCCAACACCCTTGTGGGCAGCGAGTTCCAAATCATTACCACCCACTACGTAAAAAAGTTCTTCCTCATATTCCCCCTGCATCTCTTGCAGGATGTGGGAGCTGGTGGACCCCATTGTGGTTCCTAGTGACCACATCTGTAGCAAGTGTTGGCTGCTCGAGGAACTCTGGCTCAGAGTTGATGAGCTGGAGTCTGAGCTTCGGACACTGCGATACATCAGGGAGGGGGAGAGTTACCTGGACGCTGTGTTTCAGGAGGCAGTCACACCCCTTAGATTAACTATGTGAATTCGGCCAGTGGTCAGGGACAGGAGGGTGTGACTATGAGTGAGGCAGGTAGAGGGATCCAGGAGATAGTGCTGCAGGAGCTTCAGCCGTTGTCCTTGTCCAACAGGTTCGAGATTCTTGCTTCCTGTTTGGACGAGAGCAGAGACTGTAGGGAGGATGAGCAAAGTGACCACAGCACCGTGGTAAAGGGAGCCATTCAAGTGGGGGGAGAAAAGAGAAATGTAGTCGTAATTGGGGATAATATAGTTAGGGGCATAGACACTGTTCACTGTGGCCAGGATCGAGAGTCCCGAAGGCTGTTGCCTACCTGGTGCCAGGGTTCGGGATATCTCATCTGGGCTGCAGAGGAACTTGGAGTGGGAGGGGAAAGATCCAGTTGTCGTGGTCCACGTAGGTACCAATGATATAGGTTAGAGGTTCTGCTGAGGGAATATGAGCAGCTGGGGGCTAAATTAAAAAACAGAACCAAAAAGGTAATAATCTCCGGATTACTACCTGAGCCACAAGCAAATTGGCAAAGGGTCAATAAGATTAAAGAGGTAAATGTGTGGCTCAAAGATGGGTGTGGGAGAAATGGGTTCAAATTCGTGGGACATTGGCACCAGTACTGGGGAAGGAGGGAGCTGTTCTGATGGGATGGACTCCACCTGAATCATGCTGGGACCAGAGTCCTGGCGAATCGTATAACTAGGGCTGTAGATAGGGCTTTAAACTAGATAGTGGGGGGGAAATGGTTCAGTTGCATGGAAAAACAGGAAGTTAAAGGAGAAGGTAGGAGTGCAGGTTAGTGGTAAGGCTGATTGTTATCAAACTGCAAGAAGTATACTGGAAACAGGCGAATAAAGCATCAGTGCTGAGGGACGTGTTAGGGGGTATAGCCCAAATAAGAGTTCTATATATAAATGCACGGAGTGTAAGAAATAAACTAGATGAACTGCAGGCGCAAATTTAAATGGAAAATTACGATGTGGCGGCCATTGCGGAGACGTGGCTGCAGGATGGTCAGGACTGGGAACTAAATATACCTGGTTATAAAGTTTACAGGAGGGACAGGGAAAATGGCAGAGGGGGTGAAGTAGCCTTACTGATGAGAAATCATATTACCTCATTGGTGAGGGAGAATATAATGAGGGGAAAGCATCAAATGGAGACCTTATGGGTGGAATTGAGGAACAGAAAGGATCTAAAACTGTAATGGGTGTTGTGTATAGACCTCCTGGTAGCAGTTCTGAGGTGTTAGATTGTATAAATGCACAAATTAGGCAAGTGTGTAACAAAGGCACAGTAGTATTAATGGGGGATTTTAACTTGCACATAGATTGGAAGAGGCAGACTAGCACCTGCCAGAAAGGTAATGTATTTCTGGAATGTGTCCGGGATAGTTTCCTACAGCAATATGTCCTAGATGTAACAAGGGGACAGGCAATAGATTTAGTTATGAGAAATGATCCAAATTTAATTAGTAGCCTAACTGTGTGTTAATATTTATCAAATAGTGATCACAACATGATCGAATTCAAGGTAGCATTTGAAAGTGAAAAGCATGAATCAGCTACTAGAATTGTAGACTTGGGTAAGGCTGACTTTACCGGGATGAGACAGAGACTGTCCATGGTAAACTGGGTAGATCTGTTAATGGGTCAAATAACTGAAGAACAGTGGAGAATATTTAAAGAAACATTTAACGAAATATACCCGAGAGGAAAAAGCTCCACTTCGCAGAAAAAACAGCCATGAACAAGTGAAGAGATTAGGGATAGCATAAAACAAAAAGAAATGGCTTACAAAAATGCAAAATGCAACACAGATCCAGCCAAATGGGATCGATACAAAGACCAGCAAAGGGTCACAAAGCAGCTTATAAAAGCTACTAAAAGAGATTATGAAAGGAAACTTGCAAGGGACATCAAAATCAATAAGAAATTTTATAGTTACATACAGGGAAAGCGGGTGGTCAAGAGCAATGTAGGCCCACTAAAAGCTGAAACTGGAGACATTGTCATTGATAATGGGGAAATGGCAGACATGTTGAACAATTACTTTGCCTCCGTATTTACAGTTGAAAAGGAGGATAACTTGCCGGATGTCCCGAAAAAAATTAATAGCCGATAGGGGACAGGGACTTAATACAATTAACGCAAGTAAAACATCAGTAACAAGGAAATTAATGGAACTAAAGAGTGAGAAATCCCCAGGCCTTGATGGTTTCCATCCAAGGGTATTAAAGGAAGCAGGGGAGCACATTAGATTCAGGAGTGGTCCCTCTGGATTGGAAAGTTGCGCATGTCACTCCACTTTTTAAGAAGGGTGAAAGGGGGAACCAAGGAAATTACAGACCAGTTAGCCAGACATTTGTGGTGGGCAAGTTGCTGGAGTCTATAATCAAGGATAGGGTGACTGAACACCTAGAAAAATTTCAGTTGATCAGGGACAGCCAGCATGGATTCATGACGGGAAGGTCATGCCTGACAAATCTCATTGAATTTTTTGAGGAGGTGACTAAGGTCGTGGACAGGGGAGTGTCTATGGATGTTATTTATTTGATAAAGTCCCACATAAGAGACTGTTAACTAAGGTAGAAGCCCATGGTGTGAGGGCAAATTATTGACATGGTTAGAAAGTTGGTTGACTGGTAGGCAACAGAGAGTGGGGATAATGGGCAAGTACTCCGATTGGCAGGATGTAACTAGTGATGTCCCGCAGGGATCTGTGTTGGGGCCTCAATTATTCACATTATTCATTAACGACTTGGATGATGGCATAGTAAGTCATATATCCAAATTTGCTGATGATACAAAGTTAGGCGGCATTGTAGACAGTCTAGATGATAGCATAAAATTGCGAAGAGATATTGACAGACTAGGTGAGTGGGCAAAATTGTGGCAGATGGATTTCAATGCGGGCAAGCGTGCGATTATCCATTTTGGACCAAAAAAGGATAGAGCAGGATACTTTCTAAATGGGAAGAGGTTAAGTACAGTGGATGTCCAAAGAGATTTGGGGGCTCAGGTGCATAGATCTTTAAAATACCACTAGCAAGTGCAGAAAATAATCAAAAAGGCTAATGGAATGCTAGCCTTTATATCTAGACGATTGGAGTATAAAGACACAGAGGTTATGCTGCAGATGTACAAAACCCTGGTTAGATCCCACTTGGAGTACTGTGAGCAGTTCTGGGCACCACACCTTAGGAAGGATATATTGGCCTTGGAGTGCAACGTAGGTTTACAAGAATGATACCTGGACTACAGGGGTTAAGTTACGAGGAGAGATTACACAAATTAGGCCTGTTTTCGCTAGAATTTAGAAGGTTAAGGGGTGATCTGATCGAAGTCTTCAAGATATTAACAGGAAAAGACAGGCTAGATAAAGATAAACTATTTCCACTGGTTGGAGATTCTAAAACTAGGGGGCATAGTCTAAAAATGAGGACCAGATCGTTCAGGAGAGATGTTAGGAAGCACTTCTTAACGCAAAGGGTGGTAGAGGTTTGGAACTCTCTCCCACAAACAGCAGTTGAAGCTAGAACAGTTGTTAATTTTAAATCTGAGATAGATAGATTTTTGTTAAGCAAAGGTATTAAGGGATATGGGCCAAAGGCAGGTATATGGAGTTAGGCCGCGGATCAGCCATGATCTCATTGAATGGCGGGACAGGCTTGAGGGGCTGAATGGCCTACTCATGTTCCTATCTTCCTTTGCCTAAAACCTTCAATCTATATCCCCTAGTCCGTGTCCCATTAGTTAATGGAAACTGTTTTTCCTTGTCTAACTTATCTAAGTCTGTCATAAACTTGTACACAGCTATTAAATGACCCTCAATCACAGAATGTTTACAACACAGGATGCCATTCAGCCAGTCAAGCCCGTGCCAGCTCTCTGCAAGAGCAATTTAGTTAGTCCCACTGCCTTGCCAAAACCAAATGTATTCAGAATCCAAAGTTAATTCTGGATTTTAAAAGCGCTAACTTTAATAAAATGGCAGAAAACTTGAAACAGGACAGTCAATCCGACTGGGTGGGTACATAACCAATGTTAAATATAACTGAGATATAAGCTGAATGATGATTCGCTGTACACCTAAAGGAGAAAACTAAATTGGTTTTGGTTGAAGGAAACATGAGTTGCTGTAGTGAATCCTGTGGAAGGTGCATAATACTGTAGTCACAAGGGGCTGAATTTTATAGAGCCCTCAACGTCGGGAATGGTGGCAGTGGGGAGCATGAAGATTGCTGCGGATGAGGCCCACAACCGACCCCAACATCGGCAGGGCCTGGCCTGATCTCAATGGAGACAGAGAGACCTCGTGGTGGCCCCCCTGCCATTTGGCGACGGGACCACAATTTCCATATGTAAATAAATTAACCTACCTGAATTAATGAAGGTCCCGTCGCCTGCTGATTTGCCATAGTAATCTTCGTCCAGGCGGCTGGCACTGCTGCGCCATCAAATCCCCATCCGGGGAAATGAGGCGAGGGGGGGAGGAGGAGGTAATTTTCTCAGTGCAGGAGGAGAGGAGCAGGGTCAAACTTACCTGATTGGTCTAAGGGAGTGATGGGAAGGGGTAAAGGACAAAGGTTTTGATCTTTGCCAAGGTTGGGGGGTGCCTGGAAAGATTTTTTAAAATAATTTTTATTTACTTTAATTTACTGGTCTCTTTAAAAATATCACTTGTCATTTAGGGCTCTAAGCCCTTCAAAAATGGCGCCAGTGCCTGCGCAGTGGTGCCAGTCGCCATTGCCGGGGGCGGCTCGCCTACCCCCTGCACATCATTGGGGTGGGGGGCAGCTGCCCCAGCAATGCTAATGAGCCGTTGCATTTGGAATCATGGCGGCTCTGTGACCTGCGTGGGCCGCTACGTTTTTCACCTGCCGCCTATTCTGGCGGCGACCTATAGAAACCAGCCCAAGGTGCTGGTGGTGTAAAAAAACTTGTCTATATGCAGCAAGGTTCCTTCATCACAAAGTTCAGCGAACTGTACTCAAGTAAGGGGACAAGCTCAAGGAGGAGGTAAAGGGACAGAATGTGTAAGTAAATTGATAGGGGAAAAAACACCAAAAACAATCAAAATTTGCATTAAAGTTGAGTGCTTGCTAATGTGATTTTAATACTAGTAAATGATCCAACTTATTTACCATATAGATTGTGCAACTTGAGTTCTTATAAATAATTCTTCAAAGCTCATCCTCTATATTTGACGTCAGTCTTGTTGCTCTTCTTTAAACCCTTTGCAATGCATGTATATGTATATTGTGGTATGGTGACCAGAAATGTACACTGTAATGCAAGTGGGGTCTAAGCAGTACATTGTGCAGCTTTTGTATAATTTTCTACCTTTTTATATACAAACACTCTAATCTCAGCCAGGGTAGCAATGACGTGGGTACAGTAGCGTAGTGATGACGTTACTAGGTTAGTCATCCAGAGGCCTGGATGAATAATTCAGAGAACATAAATTCAAATTCCACCATGGCAGGTTGAGAATTTGAATTCAGCTAAAAGAAATCTAAAAATAAAATGAGCTGTATGCAACTGCAAATCCACTCTAAAATTCTTGACTTTTAATTGCTTACTGAAGTGACCTAGCAATCACTCAGTTGTATCAAAGCACTACAAAGAGCAACAAGAATTTAGTTGGACGAATCACTCAGCCACCATTTAGGACGTGACATAGGCACATCCAGACCAGTCCTCCTCTTCAAGATGTGGGGACTGGTGCCAGAATTAGGAGAGCTGTTCCTCTGACTAGTCAAGCAACAGCCTGACAGAATCACAGAAAAATATCAGCCAGCCAGTATCCCTAACGACTCCACCATCGGCCCTGGATGTGTCCCATCCCACCAGCACAAGAGACCCACCAGAGCTGGGTCTCAGTAGTATAGTCAAGAGGAAGCGACCCTGGGAGTTCTCAACATTGATCCCAGACCCAGGTCAATCGTGGACAAGGAAACTTCTTGATTATCACCTATCGCATTTCCTCAGCTGATGAATCAGTACTCCATCAGTTTCGAGGAGGTTCTGATGGAAGCAAGGGAACATAAACTATGGATAGGGGATTTCAATGTCCTTAACTGAGGGGGTCAGTTGTACCATACTGACTGGACTGGTCGTCCCAAAGGCTATAAGTGTCAGACTGGGCTTGCGGCAGATGATGAGAGAATCAAGGGTTAAACTTTCAGAGCTACAACCCTTTGATAGAAACGTCATTGGATTAAGACTGCCCAAATTAATTTCACATTGGAACTTCGCAGCCACCGACAGTCATCTTTCATATGAACAGCTCAGTCTGGACTGGGCCCCAGAGATGAAAAAGCAGTGTCTAAACCAGGGTTGTCCAACATATGACCCACGGGCCAGGATCCGGTCCGTCAAAGGTTTCCATCCGGCCCGCGGCCGTTGCTCATCCTGGCCAAGGCTCCATGAGTGGAGATGGGAAATTTCCCTTTGTCTTCCTGCAGAGCGGCCTTTTTAAAAACATCACATTGTCAGTTTCACAGATGATGGCTGCTGAAGCAGGAACGCGCTTCCCAACATCAGACAGATTCATGGTATTCTGACTTTTTGAAAAGATCGCTGGAAAACCCTGAACTAAAGGCCTACTCAGGTCAGGAAAAAAACAACCCGAACCCGACAGAACCGCATTGAACCCGAGCCCGACCCGGCCTGAGTCGTTTCATTTTTTCCCGTGTCCAACCCGACCTGAAAGTTCACTTTACCTACCTTCTGATTCCAAATGCCTTTTTCAGTTGGTGCAGATAAGCTACAAAACAGTCACTCACTGCGTAGAGTCAGAGTCTCCTTCCTTGACTTGCTGGACCCCCAGCCCAACTTTTGACACCTTCTAATCTCAACTTCCCAGCAGAGCAAAAGGTAATAGTGTCGGACTGTGTCCGACCCGGACCCGGCCCAATCCGACCAGAGCCTGAAAGCTGGACCCGGAAGAGCGACCTGACCTGAACCCAACGACATGTGTCGGGCGAGAGAGACGGGGGGGGGGGGCGGGAGAGAGAGAGAGAGGCAGCGAGAGAGAGAGAGAGAGAGAGAGAGAGAGAGAGAGGGGGGGGGGCGAGGCAAAGGGAGGGGGGGGGCGAGGCAAAGGGAGGGGGGGGGCGAGGCAAAGAGAGGGGGGGGGACGAGGCAAAGAGAGGGGGGGGGACGAGGCAAAGAGAGGGGGGGGGACGAGGCAAAGAGAGGGGGGGGGACGAGTCAAAGAGAGGGGGGGGGACGAGTCAAAGAGAGGGGGGGGGGACGAGGCAAAGAGAGGGGGGGGGACGAGGCAAAGAGAGGGGGGGGGGGACGAGGCAAAAAGAGAGGGGACGAGGCAAAAAGAGGGGGGGCGGGGCAAAGAGGGGGGGCGGGGCAAAGAGGGGGGGGCGGGGCAAAGAGGGGGGGGCGGGGCAAAGAGGGGGGGCGGGGCAAAGAGGGGGGGGCGGGGCAAAGAGGGGGGGGCGGGGCAAAGAGGGGGGGCGGGGCAAAGAGGGGGGGCGGGGCAAAGAGGGGGGGCGGGGCAAAGAGGGGGGGCGGGGCAAAGAGGGGGGGCGGGGCAAAGAGGGGGGGGCGGGGCAAAGAGGGGGGGCGGGGCAAAGAGGGGGGCGGGGCAAAGAGGGGGGGGCGGGGCAAAGAGGGGGGGGCGGGGCAAAGAGGGGGGGGCGGGGCAAAGAGGGGGGGGGCGGGGCAAAGAGGGGGGGGCGGGGCAAAGAGGGGGGGCGGGGCAAAGAGGGGGGGGCGGGGCAAAGAGGGGGGGGCGGGGCAAAGAGGGGGGGGCGGGGCAAAGAGGGGGGGGCGGGGCAAAGAGGGGGGGGCGGGGCAAAGAGGGGGGGGCGGGGCAAAGAGGGGGGGGCGGGGCAAAGAGGGGGGGGCGGGGCAAAGAGGGGGGGGCGGGGCAAAGAGGGGGGGGCGGGGCAAAGAGGGGGGGGCGGGGCAAAGAGGGGGGGGCGGGGCAAAGAGGGGGGGGCGGGGCAAAGAGGGGGGGGCGGGGCAAAGAGGGGGGGGCGGGGCAAAGAGGGGGGGGCGGGGCAAAGAGGGGGGGGCGGGGCAAAGAGGGGGGGGCGGGGCAAAGAGGGGGGGGCGGGGCAAAGAGGGGGGCGGGGCAAAGAGGGGGGGGCGGCAAAGAGGGGGGGGGGCAAAGAGGGGGGGGGGGCAAAGAGGGGGGGCGGGGCAAAGAGGGGGGGCGGGGCAAAGAGGGGGGGCGGGGCAAAGAGGGGGGGCGGGGCAAAGAGGGGGGGCGGGGCAAAGAGGGGGGGGCGGGGCAAAGAGGGGGGGGCGGGGCAAAGAGGGGGGGGCGGGGCAAAGAGGGGGGGGCGGGGCAAAGAGGGGGGGCGGGGCAAAGGGGGGGGCGGGGCAAAGGGGGGGGCGGGGCAAAGGGGGGGGGCGGGGCAAAGAGGGGGGGCGGGGCAAAGAGGGGGGGGCGGGGCAAAGAGGGGGGGGCGGGGCAAAGAGGGGGGGCGGGGCAAAGAGGGGGGGCGGGGCAAAGAGGGGGGGCGGGGCAAAGAGGGGGGGGCGGGGCAAAGAGGGGGGGGCGGGGCAAAGAGGGGGGGGCGGGGCAAAGAGGGGGGGGCGGGGCAAAGAGGGGGGGGCGGGGCAAAGAGGGGGGGGCGGGGCAAAGAGGGGGGGCGGGGCAAAGAGGGGGGGGCGGGGCAAAGAGGGGGGGGCGGGGCAAAGAGGGGGGGGCGGGGCAAAGAGGGGGGGGCGGGGCAAAGAGGGGGGGGCGGGGCAAAGAGGGGGGGGCGGGGCAAAGAGGGGGGGGCGGGGCAAAGAGGGGGGGCGGGGCAAAGAGGGGGGGCGGGGCAAAGAGGGGGGGGCGGGGCAAAGAGGGGGGGGCGGGGCAAAGAGGGGGGGGCGGGGCAAAGAGGGGGGGGGCGGGGCAAAGAGGGGGGGGCGGGGCAAAGAGGGGGGGGGCGGGGCAAAGAGGGGGGGGCGGGGCAAAGAGGGGGGGGCGGGGCAAAGAGGGGGGGGGCGGGGCAAAGAGGGGGGGGGCGGGGCAAAGAGGGGGGGGCGGGGCAAAGAGGGGGGGGCGGGGCAAAGAGGGGGGGGCGGGGCAAAGAGGGGGGGGCGGGGCAAAGAGGGGGGGCGGGGCAAAGAGGGGGGGCGGGGCAAAGAGGGGGGGCGGGGCAAAGAGGGGGGCGGGGCAAAGAGGGGGGCGGGGCAAAGAGGGGGGCGGGGCAAAGAGGGGGGCGGGGCAAAGAGGGGGGCGGGGCAAAGAGGGGGGCGGGGCAAAGAGGGGGGCGGGGCAAAGCAAAGAGGGGGGCAAAGGGGGGGGAGGGGCAAAGGGGGGGGAGGGGCAAAGGGGGGGGAGGGGCAAAGGGGGGGGGAGGGGCAAAGGGGGGGGGGAGGGGCAAAGGGGGGGGGGAGAGGGGCAAAGAGGGGGGGGGAGAGGGGCAAAGGGGGGGGGAGGGGCAAAGAGGGGGGGGGGAGAGGCAAAGAGGGGGGGGGGAGAGGGGCAAAGGGGGGGGGAGAGGGGCAAAGGGGGGGGGGGGAGAGGGGCAAAGGGGGGGGGGGGAGAGGGGCAAAGAGGGGGGGGGGAGAGGGGGGGGAGAGGGGGGAAACAAAGAGAGGGGGAGAGGGGGGAAACAAAGAGAGGAGGGAAACAAAGAGAGGAGGGTGTACATGGACTCTCAGAAGGCATTTGATACAGTGCCACACAACAGACTTGTGCGCAAACTTGTAGCTCCTGGAATAAAAGGGACAGTAGTAACATGGATAAAGAAATGGCTGAATGACTGGAAACAAAGAGTAGTGGTTAATGGATGTTTTTCAGGCTGGAGGAAGGTTTGTAGTGGAGTTCCCCAGGGATCAGTGTTGGGACCCTTGCTTTTCCCGATATATATTAATGGCCTAGACCTTGGTGTACAGGGCACAATTTCAAAGTTTGCAGATGATATGAAACTTGGAACCATTGTGAGCTGTGAGCAGGATAGTGGAGAACTTCAAATGAGCATAGACAAGTTGGTGAAATGGGCAGATAGGTGGCAGATGATGAAGTTCAATGCAGAGAAATGTGAAGTGATCCATTTTGGTAGGAAGAACATGGAGACACAATATAGAATAAAAGGGTACAATTCTAAAAGGGGTGCAGGAGCAGATGGACCTCGGTGTACATGTACATAAGTCATTGAAGGTGGCAGGACAGCTTGAGAGAGCAGTTAATAAAGCATAAAGTATCCTGGGCTTTTTTTAATGACAGAGTACAAGAGCAAGGAAGTTATGTTGAACTTGTCATAGAGAGATACAACACTGAAAGAGGCCCTTTGGCCCACTGAGTCTGTGCTGACCATCAACCAACCATTTATACTAATCCTACATGAATTCCATATTCCCTACCACATCCCCACCTTTCCTCAATTCTCCTACCACCTACCTATTCTAGGTGCAATTTACAATGGCCAGTTTACCTATTAACCTGCAAATCTTAGGCTGTGGGAGGAAACCGGAGTACCCGGCGGAAACCCACGCAGTCACAGGGAGAATTTGCAAACTTGCAAACTCCGCACAGGCAGTAGCCAGAACTGAACCCGGGTTACTGGAGTGGTGAGGCTGTGGTGCTAACCGCTGCGCCACCCCACAGTATAAGACACTATTTTGGCCTCAGCTGGAGTATTGCGTCCAGTTCTGGGCACCGCACTTTAGGAAAGACGTGAGGGCACTGGAGAGAGTACAGAAAACATTCATCAGAATGATTCCTGGGATGAGGAATTTCAGTTATGAAGATAGACTGGAGAAGTTAGGACGGTTTTCCTTGGACAAGAGAAGGCTGAGAGGTGATTTGACAAAGGTATTCCAAATCATGAAGGGTCTGGACATAGAGAGAAACTGTTCCCACTCGTGAAAGGATCGAGAATGAGAGGGCACAGATTTAAAGTATTTGGTAAGAGAAGCAAAAGCGACAGGAGAAAAAACTTTTTCACGCAGCAAGTCATTAGGGTTTGGAATGCACTGCCTGAGGACGTGGTGGAGGCAGGTTCAATTGAAGCACTCAAAATGGAATTAAACAGTTATATGAAAAGGAAGAATGTGCAGGGTTATGGGGAATGGAACTGAGGGGATTGCTCTTTCGGAAAGCCAGTGCAGAGACAATGGGCTGAACAGCCTCCTTCTGCACTGTAATGATTCTGTGATTCTGTGAACACAGAAAGGCGGGAACAGCACAGAGAGACAGAGAGAGAGAGACCTCACTCCTGAAAGATGGACATCTATCCAGAGTACTCTGCATTGCTACATCAAGTGTGCAGACAGAGATTGACTACTTATGCAAGCAAAAACAATGCCAGGTATGTCACTAAATCAGTTGTCAATACCATGACAAGAAAGCAAGTCAATACATTAGTCTTCTCATTTAAAGCCTCTTCACACAAAAATGCACATTTGTTGTTATTATTCGTAAGATAAATTTTTAATGCCTTCATCTTTCGAAATTTGTTCACCAGCTACCCCCACACCTGAGCAAAAATTGTAATGCAGCCTTCCGTCCGAAAAGTTTGGACAACCCTGGTCTAAACCAACAGTTGCAATCAAACAGCCCAGCAGCTTTCACTGTTCAAGTTTGTGCACACATGAGGAGTGTTTACTTCAATGAGTTATCAGAAGGCTAGTTCTGCTCATGGGTCGATCCTTCTGCAGGACTCTCAAAACTCAGCAGAAGATAAAATTACTGCATTATGACATGGCTTACAAGAAGATATTAGCTGCCACTGAGAAGTTTAGTGTCTCATGACAGAAAATGTGGAATGGTTCTTACTACAAGCAGCAGACAGGGCGATTTTGAATTTTAAGTTACCAGCTCAGTTACAACATGATTTCCAAGTACCCAAAGACTTACAGTTAAGTGAGCAACAGTTTATTTAATTGTGACAATGGTTTTAATATCTTCATATAGGCTAAAGTGACTCTCGAGCAGAGCAAGACTACACCTTCTTCTGGCAGGGCAGGGATCCTGAAGAACCAAGACAGCATGGAGTGGGCTTCGCCATCAGAAACTCCTTGCTCAGCATGATAGAGCCTCCCTCAAATGGCTCGGAACGCATACTGTCCATCCGACTGCTCACCACCTCTGGTCCAGTACACCTACTCAGCATCTATGCTCCAACACTCTGCTCCCCACCTGAAGCTAAAGACCAGTTCTACGAGCAACTCCATAACATCATTAGCAGCATCCCCAACACCGAACACCTATTCCTGCTGGGGTACTTTAATGCCAGGGTTGGGGCCGACCATGACTCATGGCCCCCCTGCCTTGAGCGCTATGGCGTTGGAAGGATGAATAAGAACGGGCAGAGACTGCTTGAGTTGTGTACCTATCGTAACCTCTGCATCACCAACTCGTTCTTTCACACTAAACCCTGTCACCAGGTTTCATGGAGGCACCCAAGATCGCGTCGTTGGCACCAGCTAGACCTCATTGTCACAAGGCGAGCCGCCTTAAACAGTGTTCAAATCACACGCAGCTTCCACAGCGCGGACTGCGACACCGACCACTCCCTGGTGTGCAGCAAGGTTAGACTCAGACCAAAGAAGTTGCATCATTCCAAGCAGAAAGGCCACCCGCGCATCAACACGAGCAGAATTTCTCACCCACAGCGGTTACAAAAATTTCTAAATTCACTTGCAACAGCCCTTCAAAACACTCCCACAGGGGACGCTGAGACCAAGTGGGCCCACATCAGAGACGCCATCTATGAGTCAGCTTTGACCACTTACGGCAAAAGTGCGAAGAGAAATGCAGACTAGTTTCAATCTCATAATGAAGAGCTGGAACCTGTCATAGCCGCTAAGCGCAATGCACTGTTGAACTACAAGAAAGCCCCCAGCAATTTAACATCCGCAGCACAACTTAAAGCAGCCAGAAGCACTGCACAAAGAACAGCTAGGCGCTGCGCAAACGACTACTGGCAACACCTATGCAGTCATATTCAGCTGGCCTCAGACACCGGAAACATCAGAGGAATGTATGATGGCATGAAGAGAGCTCTTGGGCCAACCATCAAGCAGATCGACCCCCTCAAATCTAAATCAGGGGACATAATCACTGACCAACACAAACAAATGGACTGCTGGGTTGAGCACTACCTAGAACTGTACTCCAGGGAGAATGCAGTCACTGAGACCGCCCTCAATGCAGCCCAGCTTCGACCAGTCATGGATGAGCTGGACATACAGCCAACCAAATCGGAACTCAGTGATGCCATTGATTCTCTAGCCAGCGGAAAAGCCCCTGGGAAGGACAGCATTACCCCTGAAATAATCAAGAGTGCCAAGCCTGTTATACTCTCAGCACTACATGAACTGCTATGCCTGTGCTGGGACGAGGGAGCAGTACCCCAGGACATGCGCGATGCCAGTATCATCACCCTCTATAAAAACAAAGGTGACCGCGGTGACTGCAACAACTACCGTGGAATCTCCCTGCTCAGCATAGTTGGGTAAGTCTTTGCTCGAGTCGCTCTGAACAGGCTCCAGAAGCTGGCCGAGCGCGTCTACCCTGAGGCACAGTGTGGCTTTCGTGCAGAGAGATCGACCGTTGACATGCTGTTCTCCCTTCGTCAGATACAGGAGAAATGCCGTGAAAAACAGATGCCCCTCTACATTGCTTTCATTGATCTCACCAAAGCCTTTGACCTAGTCAGTAGACGTGGTCTTTTCAGAGTACTAGAAAAGATTGGATGCCCACCAAAGCTACAAAGTATCATCACCTCATTGCATGACAATATGAAAGGCACAATTCAACATGGTGGCTCTTCATCAGACCCCTTTCCTATCCTGAGTGGTGTGAAACAGGGCTGTGTTCTCGCACCCACACTTTTTGGGATTTTCTTCTCCCTGCGGCTTTCACATGCGTTCAAGTCCTTTGAAGAAGGAATTTTCCTCCACACAACATCAGGGGGCAGGTTGTTCAACCTTGCCCGTCTAAGAGCGAAGTCCAAAGTACGGAAAGTCCTCATCAGGGAACTCCTCTTTGCTGACGATGCTGCTTTAACATCTCACACTGAAGAGTGCCTGCAGAGTCTCATCGACAGGTTTGCGGCTGCCTGCAATGAATTTGGCCTAACCATCAGCCTCAAGAAAATGAACATCATGGGGCAGGACGTCAGAAATGCTCCATCCATCAATATTGGCGACCACGCTCTGGAAGTGATTCAAGAGTTCACCTACCTAGGCTCAACTATCACCAGTAACCTGTCTCTAGATGCAGAAATCAACAAGTGCATGGGTAAGGCTTCCACTGCTATGTCCAGACTGGCCAACAGAGTGTGGGAAAATGGCGCACTGGCATGGAACACAAAAGTCCGAGTGTATCAGGCCTGTGTCCTCAGTACCTTGCTCTATGGCAGCGAGGCCTGGACAACGTATGCCAGCCAAGAGCGACGTCTCAATTCATTCCATCTTCGCCGCCTCCGGAGAATACTTGGCATCAGGTGGCAGGACCATATCTCCAACACAGAAGTCCTCGAAGCGGCCAACATCCCCAGCTTGTACACACTACTGAGTCAGCGGCGCTTGAGATGGCTTGGCCATGTGAGCCCCATGGAAGATGGCAGGATCCCCAAAAACACATTGTACAGTGAGCTCGCCACTGGTATCAGACCCACCGGCCGTCCATGTCTCCGCTATAAAGACGTCTGCAAATGCGACATGAAATCCTGTGACATTGATCACAAGTCGTGGGAGTCAGTTGCCAGCGTTCGCCAGAGCTGGCGGGCAGCCATAAAGACAGGGCTAAAATGTGGCGAGTCGAAGAGACGTAGTAGTTGGCAGGAAAAAAGACAGAGGCGCAAGGGGAGAGCCAACTGTGTAACAGCCCCGACAAACAAATTTCTCTGCAGCACCTGTGGAAGAGCCTGTCACTCTAGAATTGGCCTTTATAGCCACTCCAGGCGCTGCTTCACAAGCCACTGACCACCTCCAGGCGCTTATCCATTGTCTCTCGAGATAAGGAGGCCCAAAAGAAATAGGCTAAAAGACTGCCTACTAAGTATGCGCTTGAAGTCAGACTCTCATTGCTCACATTCAAGGGTTCGGCATTAAATCAGCTTTGACTATTTCAATGACTATTGTGCTGAATGAACAGAAGGCAACTGAACAAAACATCACAATTATTTGGCACTTTTAATGCTAATTTAGCAATCCCATTCAACCCATTACAATATACTACAAATACACTAAAAAGTTGGCTGGAGAAATTCTGCCTCCTTCCCCATGGAAAAGCTCCACTCAGCAACATCCTATGGCAGCACATAACAGATTGGGAATTCAGCACATGGTGGAATCAGAAGTTTCAATAAACAACCTATTGTTTAGTAGCAAATTGAGCTTGTGTTTCAACAACATAGCACATTTAACGTATTAAAAATGTCCCAAGGCGCTTCACAGGAGCGATTATCAGACATTCACTAGCCAAGATAGCCAACAGGCAATCATTTCTCTAACTTCTGACAAGATATCTATATTCTTTGATTATCCCCTGCTTGTCTCAGGGAAAACACATTCTTCCCCACCAAAACATCTCCCCAGGTAACCCAAGTGGGTTTGGGAATTCTCAGTCTTGGAAAATTGATGTGGAAGAATCAGTGTCTTCCTTTCATGTAGGACTATGTTCAGTGCACTAGATACTAGGAACTCTCTCGAATAGTTATTTACAATAAAATTACTTGCTGTGAATTAGTCACTAGGCAATTACATAATATGTGGAGTCTCCTGCATCAGCTTGTTGCAACAGCTGCTGTATTTAGCACCTAATCATCATAACTATCCCTCTGTGATAAAGAAATCCAATATCAGCCACACTGTTTCTCCTTGGCTCTGAATTCACTGCTGTGCCTAAATAGAGAACAGGAATCTGACTCCTTGCTGCAAGTAGACCAGCTCCCGATGATTCATACTGAATAATTCAGTCAGTTGTACTCACAGTAAAAGTGATAACTTATGATTCACAGTAAAAATAATTATTCATTTTCAACAGCTTGAATGAAAAAGTAGAAATGGAGTAGTTGAAAACACAACCATGTGGTAGTTTGTAAAACTACTCCAGGCACAAAATTATAATTCACTTCACAGCACCCAATCCAGGGTCATATTTCATTTGATTTCACCAGTGGCCTTATTTAATATTCTTATTGAGACTTATACCTCTGCTGAAACCTGGCTCTTTATGTGTTTGCCACTTGTGTAAAATGTTTTATTTTTTATTTATTTAGAGATACAGCACTGAAACAGGCCCTTCGGCCCACCGAGTCTGTGTCGACCATCAACCACGCATTTATACTAATCCTACACTAATCCCATATTCCTATCACATTCCCACCTTCCCTATATTCCCCTACCACCTACCTATACTAGGGGCAATTTAAAATGGCCAATTTACCCATCAACCTGCAAGTCTTTGGCTGTGGGAGAAAACCAGAGCACCCGGAGGAAACCCACGCAGACACAGGGAGAATTTGCAAACTCCGCACAGGCAGTACCCAGAATTGAACCCGGGTCGCTGGAGCTGTGAGGCTGCAGTGCTAACCACTGCGCCGCCCATGTTGCAGATTAAACGAGCAGGAATCTCAACATGGTCTCTTTGCAGCAACCCCGGTCTAGATTCACAAGTAGAGAAGTAAAACATGGAATTTCATCAATAACTCAGTTACTACAATTTCTGTGAAATGTCTGAATACATTTTTTTTTTTTTTTTTTTATTTCCAAAATATACTTTATTCATAAAAATCTGTAAAAATTACATTGCCAAACAGTTTCCAAACAGCACCAAAAAATACAAACATTGCAAGGGAGATCAGTTTCCTTCAATACTGTCATGAGTTTCTTCCCAACCCTTCCGTTTCTCAATTGTCATGTCAATTACAGTTTTACATTTACAGCAATTCAGAATATTAACGATACAGTTCGAGGGGTTTCCCATGGATCCAGCCCCTCAGTCTAGCTTGGTGGGGGAACCTTACACTGTGAAATGTCTGAATACATGCTATGTAAAAGTCAAGGGTAATACCTGCAAATAACATGACTGTGGAAACATCCTGCCGAGGCATGTTGGCTTGGAATCACATCATGTTGGCTAGAGCCGTTACAAATTTGTATTGGAATAAAAACAACCACTGAAGAGGTTATTATGCATGGCAATCTGAAGATTGAGTTGATTTTGGAACCATTTAGAACGTGCAGACTGGGACTAATTTTATGAGATGCGATGCTCATTCTAGTCTGCTCCCACTTATCTATTTAAATAATATATTTGCAACCTTACATCTTTGTAAATTTGTCACACTGTAATTACAGCCTCCCTCCAGGGAGGACGCTGCAGCAGCACCCCTGGTAGGAGCATGACAAGCACATAGATAAATTCCATTATAAATGTGAATGTAGGAAATTACTGTGATATCAAAATAAGGAAAGAATGTAAAAATTTAAAATGAGGAATGAATTATGTCCATGTCTTGATCAAAATATCACTTGGCCTTTAATGTCACTTTATCTGAAGACCACACTTGGGGCTCGATTTTATCGGTCCCCCGACGTTGGGGGTCATGGCGGGGGGGCCCGGAAAATGCCTGTAGGAGAGGCCTGCCATGGGCCTCGATGCCGTGATGGCCCGGCCCATATTGCAGGTTGCGGCGAGGCCTCGTGGTGTCCGTCCTGCCGCTCTGCGACAGGACCAACATTTCAATATATTAATAAATGTAAATGAATGACTAATTACTTACCTCGTCGCGCCGGTCAGTCCTGCTCCGATTTTACAGTCGATAGCTGGTACTCCCACGCCGTCCGATCTCTGACCAGTGAAGTATAGCAGAACACCAGTGGGGAGGAGGCACGTTTTCAAGATGGGGAGTGGAGTCAAACCTTTTTGATTGGTCTAGGGAGTGATGGGAAGGGGTAAAGTTCATACTTCATTAATTTTGGGGGGGGGAGGGTGGGGAGAAGGTTGGGATCGCAAGGTAAGTTATTTTGCGGGGGGTGGGTGGGGAGGGCAAGTAATAAATTTTAAGGTCATGGGGGCGGTGGGGAGCGTCATGATAATTTTATTCTGTTTTTTATAATCAGGTTTCTTTAAAAATTCAAATTGCATTGAAGGGCTGGAAGCCCTTTAAAAATGGCGAAGGCGCCTGCGCAGTGGCACCGGACACCATTCCCGGGTTGGCACACCCGTCACCTGCATGTCATCGTGGAGAGGTGGGGGCAGTCCGCCCCGGCCATATAAATGAGCCAAGTATAATATCGCGGCGGCTCCGCGGAGTAAATCCTGCGTGTGCGCACCGCCATCTTTGAAGCATTCGGCGGCGAGCTGATAAATTTCAGTCCTTGATCTTGCCTGCCCTTGTGCAATGTTATGGGAGATCAACCATTATACAGCAAAAAATATTAAGTGCAATTAAGTGTCAAATAGGATCTAAAATAATCTCATATTGATGTAATACTAATGGATATTAGTGTTGCTTATATTGGAAATCAGAGCACACATGACAGGAGCATTCTACTATGTAACACACAAATAGGGTGTTGTTCTCTTCTTCACAGCCCTTCCCTCATGGGCATATAGAAACAAAGAGCGTACAAATCTAAAGTGAGGAAAGTGGAATGAGGGCACGTAGTGTACTTGTAATTTTATTGGACTAATAATCCAGAGAACCTGAATTAAAATCCCAGCATGGTAGTTTGAGAATTTGAATTCATGATGAAAATATCTGGAAATAGAAAGCTGTTATCGGTAAAACAGTGACCATGAAACTGTTGGATTATCCTAAAACCCAACTGTAACACTAATGTCCTTTAGGGAAGGAAATCTATATGTGACTCTAGTCCCACACAAACATGTGGTCTCTTAACTGCCCTCTGAAGTGGCATAGCAAACCATTCAGTTGTATTAAACCGCTACAAAGAGAAAATGGTTTAAGGCGGCGGATGACCACCATCTTAGAACAAGGGATAAGTAACAATGCCACATCTTGAAAATTTACAAAAAAAAATTATCCAAACATGATCACATTGTAGACTTTCAGCTAACAGAGACACAACTCTGGGTAAAAAAAACTGTAAGTCCAAGCCCAGGTTTTTGGAAGGGACTGAGACCTTCAAGTAAAAACATTAATGAAGGTATTCAAAAGCATAAAAGACAGCTTTACAGTCAAATCAAATCATGTAAATCTAATTTACATAATTTTTATGTCTGTATGTTTCAAATTTTATTTTAGACACCAGAAATTTCAGCTGTTGGGAAAAACTGTTGGAAGAATTTTTTTAAAGTAATTTAATTAGTCAAAATAAATTCAAACTTTTCTTCTATTACTAATTTAGTTAATTGTTTTCCCAAATCCTTAATAGTTGCTCATTTATAGTTTCTAACCACTTTCCTCACTTCTGAATTCTATGTTTCTAGTTTCTTCAACATGCCATTTAGGACACTCCGATTACTTTCACATTTTTTCCCTTATTCTTTCATGGGATGCAGGTGTTGCATTTGTTGCCCATCCCTAAATGCCTTTGAACTAAGCAGCTTGCTCGGCCATTTCAGAAGGCAGTTAAGAGTCAACCACATTGCTGTGGGTCTGGAATAGGTAAGGTCAGCAGATTTCCTTCCCTAAAGAACATTAGTGAACCAGATAGGTTTCTACAACAAGCGACAATGGTTTCATGGTAGCTTTTTAATTCCAGATTTATTAATTGAATTCAAATTTCACCATCTGCCGTGATGAGATTCGAACCCATGTCCCCAGAGCTTTAGCCTAGGCTTCTGGATTGCTAGCCCAGTGACATTACCACTACACCACCGCCTCCCATAATTTTCAAATATATAGATTTCTCTCTAAATGAATATTCCTCGAGATACAGGGGAATAATTTTTAAAAGTACAGCATTCTTACAGATATTTAAAGGGAAGGAAGAAAATATTGTTGGTTCAATTTATTAAAGACAATTGTATAAATTGGCTCTTTTATTCCGACCAGACGTGCACAGTACCAGGGATCATGGGCTGAATTTTCCCGTGGGCTTCTTCCCCCCTCCTGACCAAAACCACCGGTAGTCAAAATGGCAATGGTACGTACGCCGGGTGGTAGTGCCAATTTTCACACCCAACCATCTCCATAAATCACCCAAATTCCGCCCCGAGTCACTGGAACAGATCCGTGGGGAACAATACTTGCCATATCCCACCAAAGTATATTCTCTTCATCCCCAATCTTGACCTCCTACTACCCAACCAAATGTCACAGGCTACTTCCATTCCTGTGTGCTTTCAATTTTGTGAATAACCTCTTGTCCTGAATCTTATCAAATGCCTTCTGAAAGTTCATATAGACAACATCCATAGATACTTCCCTAACCACTATGTCAGTAATCTCCATAAAAATTGAATTACATTAGTTACACATGAGCTACCCTTCCCAAATCCATGCTGACTCTCTTTTATCAGTTCATAGCTGTCCAAGTGCTCAGTCACTCTGTTTCTGATGCTAGATTCCAATAACTTTCCCACAATTTATGTTAAATTGATGGGTCTGTAATGGGTCTGGTTTCTCCCTCCCTTCCATCTTAAATAATAGGAGTGACATTTGAAATTTTCCAATCAAAAGGCTCAATTCCTGAATCTAGAGAGCTTTGGAAAATTATGAAGAACACATCTGCAACATCCTCATCAATTTCTTTTAATACTCTGGAGAGGAAAGCATTGAATCTTGGAAGTTTGTCCATCCCAGGTTCCATTATTTCTCCTATTAACTTACATTAAACCCATATTTTAAAATGTTAAGAGTCCTTCGAACTTTATGAGACAGCAAATGCACATTTAGGTTATCTAATTAGCATGTGGTTTGTTATGAGTGAATCTCGACGAATGAGAGCCAATAACCCATAGCTGATAACTTTCACACATTAAATAAAGCCCTAGTAGTATAATTTCCCTTCCACTGTAATACTTTAAACTATTATAAAAGATTCTGTGGTACCAAAGCCTCAGATACAAATCAGATTGTTTAGGACTGTCTATTTAATAAAACAAGCATGATGTTCAAGCCTTCCTTCCCTACCTCTCCAGAACCCACGTTTCGTATATGGTTTCCAAAAGAAGCATTAAGCTGCAGTGGGGGGTATCACACAGTATTATTTGATTGGCAGTACTTTAATTAAAAATTGCTGTCTTTCATATAGTTCGACGGGGATTAAATACTACAGCTAATAATAGTCCTGTGGCAAATCAGAGATATCAAAGAGCAGCAACTTAATTAATCAGTAATTTATAGTTTTATTAACCAGCAATGTTAAATAATAAGGTATTAGATAGTTTAAATATTAAGTAATTGTGATTTTAAACTCATTGTTCAACAAACTTTCAGTTTTTGTAAAATTTAATGTAGGTGAATCGTATGTTTTTAAGCAGATTTTAGTGACCTTTTAAAGTGTCTCATTTGTTATAAGAGTCTATAGTGCAGCGCTTCATACATCTGAACAGCTAGCAAATTACACCATCTATATATACCATCACAATCCTAAGTGGCAGATGTTCTATTATTCAAAATGGCATCAAGAGAAAATTTAGCCTCCAATCTTCAATGCCAAGCACCATTTGGAGAATCATTTCTCTTCCAGTCCATATGTCATAGCATTGCACATGGGCAGTCAGACCAAATGCAGCCTTCAGGTGAAGTAGAATTAAACACAGGAACAGGAATAGATCAGTAAGACCCTCGAGCCTGTTCCACCATTCCATTAGATTATAGCTAATCTGTACCTCAACATTACCCACCTTTGCTCCATATTAATGTTCCCCCTAATTTCTCTTTGCTGTGCCCGGCCTATTTATTGCACTGCACGGTCCCTTTAAGATTGCTGCTCGGTTGCGAGTGCATACATCTTGGAGGGAACACTGCTCGTGCACGGCCTGTTTGTTCCCTTTGCAGTATATTCTAGATAGGTGCGCAGCTGTGCAGCTTAGAGGAAACAATCTTCCATATCCATTGTTATCCTTACCTAACAAAATTCTATCAATCTCAGTCTTGAAAGCTTCAATTGAACCAGCATCCACAACCTTTTGAGGGAAAGAGTTTTCTACTAACCTTTGTGTGAAGAAGTTATATTCCTAAATGGCCTGGTTCTAATTTTATTATTGCTTCTTGTTCTGGATTTCCCCATGAGAGGAAACAGATTCTCTTTCACCCTAAAAATCATCTTATGATTTTAAATATCTTGATTAGATCGCACTTCAACCTTCCATACTCAAGGGAAAACAAGCCACCTTTATGCAACTTGTCCTCATAATTAGATCCCAGTATCCTTCTGGTGTATCTGTGCTGCACACCCTTCCATGGGTAATGTACCCTTCCTGAGATATGGTACCCAGAACTGCATGCAGTACTCCAGATGGTGTCAACTGAAGCATAACATCCTCCCTTTTGTATTCCAGCCAGCCTGAGATGAAGGCCAACATTTCATTAGGCTCTTTGATTTCTTTTTTGTGCCGGTTAGCTTTTAGTGATTTGTATACATGGACACCCAAATCTCTGCTCATCCACAATTTCTAGTCTCTTACCCATTTAGAACATACTGGGGTGAAATTCATTCGCATAGCCAGTTGATTCACTGGGCAGGCAGCACTGCGGGCCTCTAACTAAGCCACATTCTTCAATGATATCAATGACGAACACCATGCAGGGTGCACAAGTAGCAGCCCTTGCCACTTCCTACCCCTGGGGGGTATTGACGCAAGTCTGCATAGTGCCACTAAAATGGGTTTCTCCCACACTCTGATTAGTCTTTCTTGAATTCAAAGTACAATACTTAATCTCATACTTCCTTCATTGAACTTCATTTGCCATAGTTTTGCCCAGTCACTTAATCTGTCTATGTCCCTTTGCAACTTCTTTTTCCCATCTGTACTACTTATGTGCCTCTCAACTTAGTGTCAATTGCAAACTTTGATAGACAGCTCTCGATTCCTTCCTCCAAGTATTTATAAAAGTAGTGAAAAGCTGAGGCCCCAGTACAGAACCCTGGGGAATACCACTTGCCACATTCATCAATCAGGCTATGCCCCCTTTATGCTTACTCTCTGTCTCCTACATCCCAAATAATTTCTAACCCATGTCACAAGGTTGCTTCCAAATTTACACACTTTAATTTTTGTTGTTAATCTTTTCTGCAGGAACAAGTTGGACCTATACAATTCAGTCCCCATTTTAACATGACAGACACTGGTCATCACACATGCATAATAAATTTTCCTCAAAACAAACCATTCAACATCATAAATGCTAAAATTTAATGCTAGAATCTAAACAATACTAGCACAAAGTAAAGGAGAAAAATAAAAGTCCCCTCTCCCCCTAAATATAAACTTTGTTGAACTTTTGTGCCAATCCTAGGTAACAGTTTTTCTAACCTGTCACCCAGTATCATCAAACATTACTAGATTGGATACTTCATAAGTAGATGTACTTCTGTCCTAATAATATACTTTGACTCAACCTCATCCATTGCACTAAGGCACATGTCTCCAAATCCACCAACTCTTGCAGTCTCTCCAAGTGATGGCCAATTAATACAAATTGTGCCAAAATATGGCATGTGGACCCACATCCATAATGAATCGTGTTGGACCGCCCAAACTCATTTCGTACAAAGCCCACAACGCTATCAGAAACAGGAGATTTCATCTGATCACTCAGAGCTAAATACAAAGCAAGGTCCCTGTCCTAATCCACCGCACCCCATAATTTCACAAACATTGCTTTTAAAATAAATACTATTTTGATCTTTCCTCTCTTTTTCCAGAACTGTCCTCACTGGATTTGGTCAAGACAACACACAGGAAATTGCAGATATTGATCAAGGTCACCTTGCACATTTTCAGGAGGAAAATGTTACTGAATGCAACTAAAAGGTGGAACATACGCCACCATTTTCCTCATTCTATTCCCTCAGCATCTTCAATCCACTCTTTGTTGCTGGGGGTAGGGAAGGGGGTACAAAGGTATTCATAAACAGAACACTTAAATCGCAATTATATGCTTGAGTAGCAAAAAATTCTTTATGTAGGGTTTGAAAGTCCTATTGTTTATGTGTCTGAAGACATGCAAGTAATCAACAGGACAGAGATTAGATGCATTTGTCAGCAAAAGTGTGTAGGGGAAAAGAGAGGCTGCAGTTGCCTAAATGAATACAGAAATACTTAAGCTGAATTACGTAGTGCACTATATCTTTCCAACATTGTTATTGAATAACTATATAAAAAAATTGAAACCTCATGATAGCTAGGATAAAGTACCAAACATATGTAGATACAAGAATAAATTTAAGTGATTATTGTATGCTGTCAATATTTTTCCCAGCTATATATTAATTTAAGAGTTGTTTTAATAACATTAGGCATGCAATGGTTACTGTGGTCAGTGTAAAATGTATTTTCTGTACAGGTAGATAGCCACATTTGGAATTTCGTACCTTGTTTTTATATAAAGATCATTGTACCTATTACGTGCTTTGCACCAACATGAATTACAATTTGATGAATTCAATCTTCATAATACACCAAAGGACAAGTGGTCCAAAATATTAAAAATAATGAATGTATACCATACCTGAACCTCTTGATTTGTGAATATTTGCTCATTAACTTCACATGCAACTAACACTAACAGTTCCCACTCCATCTTCTGTGCTGGCATTCTTCAACGTGCTCGGTCTATTTTTGCAGTTTTTCACTCTCGCTTTCTCTCTCTCTGTCCGTAGCATAGGAAAATCCAGCACTTAAGATCTCTACCAGAACACAGTTTGGCTGATGCTTCTGTGCATTACTGATAATGTTCTAAAAACCACAGTACATAAGAAATAAAAAAGACAGGCTTTTTAAAATCAGCTGCGAGTGATGATCCTGCTTACAGTCAGCTCAGAACTGCATTCCATTTGCCTTCAGGAGATAAATGCAGGCACTGAAAACTGAACACAGGGATTTAGTCCTGCCAGTGACATCACTGCAGCACTGACCTGGCATGCTAATTAGCTTGCTTTGCCCTTTTACAATTCATTCATGCTGTTCAAATTAAACAAGGCTATAAAAGCAACCAAGAAAATTAAAATTACAATAAATGAACATTTCACAGAAATTAGAATGGTACACATTCCCAGTCATTTCCAACAAATAGAGTGTTCAATAAACACAATCCTGCTTCCAATAAATTTGGATTATGTCAACGCAGTGTCTCTACAAAATCTTTTAAGGAGATTTGGAATTTCTGTTGCCATTGTTTGGGTTTTTACACTAGATATTTTTGTCAGGTTCAGGGTGACAAATCATTCTCTTAAGCTCTACTCCCTACAAACCAGAGCCTGCCTCTATTTGTACAATATCTGGTACTTCTCGTGAGCCCAGGGAAAACGGAAAATCCTTGTCACTATATTTCAGCTTATGGATACATCACATTGCACCATGTGATTTCCATGCCTTGTAAGGCAATAGAATAAACACTCCATCAGTCTATGGCTTAGGGTTATGATCTACCAGACAGATTTATTGAACTTTAAACAGATAAATGAATGGTAGCAAGAGCAGACAATAGATTTACAATAATTATGGGCTTAACTATTTCTCCTTGGGATATAGAAAACAGTCATTTCTGCATTCACACTCAATGCAAAATTGGACTTGAAGTAAGGTCCAGGATTAATCTGATATTGCAGCTGGTTACTGATCTATTACAGTCTTTGGCATGCCCCTGCATCTGATGGCTTCAGAATGACTGCTGAAATGGAACAAGTCAGCCAGAGATTTTCTTCTTAATTTTTTGAAGATAGACTATAACAAAGGAAATAAAAAATGTAACTCAGATGCCAATCAAAAAATGTATCGTTAACAGGTCCACATGAAACTTTTGTTTGAATCGGATGGCTTAAACCCCTTTTTAGGAACAAATTATTATGCCTTACCTGATTGATGTTGGATCAATCTAATTGTTGCAATATAACAAAACCATCTTGAAAATAATCAAGCAGGCAAATACGTTACAGGTTATGTATCAGAAATCATCTGATTTTGGAACTGGTTCACATTAAAAACCTGGACTACTTTCCTGAAGTAAACTTAATTATAACCATGCGTGGAAGTCATCACCAAGAAAGGAGTCAATAGCATAACCCATTACAAACAGAAATACTTCACTCTTGTCCCACACAACTCAATCGAGGAGATTTGCAATTTACAAACATGAAAAATGTCAGACAGGCTTCATTGAGCTTATCCCATACAAAAGAAGTGCAATTTGACACCATAAATGCCATCCTCCTGCACCCACAATATAATCCCTTAGAGATAATAAACCATAGAAAAACCTCTAAGTCAATCTAGAGGGAAGAAAACCCAGGAACTACCTTTCTGATTCCCAAAGTCAATCAAAAGCACTCCAGACATATTAAAGGCCTGCTCGGGTCTGCAAGAAAAAAACCCGACCTGAGCCCGACAGAACCACATCCGACCCTAGCCCGACTTGGCCCGAGTCCTTTCGCTTTTTCCCACGCCAGACCCGACCATCAATTAACTCACCTTCCGTTTATCACTTTGTTGCTGATCTGCACAAGCTTAAAATAACTAACAAAACCACCTTTCTAGTCCAAATAGTAAGTTAACATTGGAGCCACTTAACTGTGATAGAGCATGTCCGATCCGAGCCCGAATGCTGAAGCCGGAAAAGAAACCCAACCCGAACACGACACATGTCGTTGGGTCCCGTCGGGTAGTCGGCCATTAAGACAAGTCGCTCTATATTCCAACTACCATTTATACATTATAATAGGCACAGTTAGGAACTTGTTCCTCTCGCTTTTGAATGCTTGCAGTGAATTCACACTCTACCACTAAACTTGCTGCAAAGATCAACAGCTCTGTAAAAAAGATAAACCTCCTTACATTTAACCTAGTTCTATGCTTGCATAACTTATATGCAAGTCTCTCATCCTCTCTAACCTAACTAACTCAAATAGCCTATCCATTGTGGTTCTGTTGTGCTTTATATGTAACAATGGAATTAGTTTTACTGACAAAGTGACTGCAAAGACTTTCCCCACTATGCTGAGCAGGGAGATTCCACAGTAGTTGCTGCAGTCACCGCGGTCACCTTTGTTTTTATAGAGGGTGATGATATTGGCATCGCGCATGTCCTGAGGTACTGCTCCCTCATCCCAACACAGGCAAAGCAGTTCATGTAGTGCTGAGAGTATAGCAGGCTTGCCACTTTGCTCAAGTCGCTTTAAACAGGCTCCAGAAGCTGGCCGAGCACGTCTACCCTGATGCACAGTGTGGCTTTCAAGCAGAGAGATCGACCATTGACATGCTGTTCTCCCTTCGTCAGATACAGGAGAAATGCCGCGAACAACAGATGCCCCTCTACATTGCTTTCATTGATCTCACCAAAGCCTTTGACCTCGTCAGCAGACGTGGTCTCTTCAGACTACTAGAAAAGATTGGATGTCCACCAAAGCTACGAAGTATCATCACCTCATTCCATGACAATATGAAAGGTACAATTCAACATAGCGGCACCTCATCAGACCCCTTTCCTATCCTGAGTGGCGTGAAACAGGGCTGTGCTCTCGCACCCACACTTTTTGGGATTTTCTTCTCCCTGCTGCTCTCACATGCGTTCAAGTCTTCAGAAGAAGGAATTTTCCTCCACACAACATCAGGGGGCAAGTTGTTCAACCTTGCCCGTCTAAGAGCGAAGTCCAAAGTACGGAAAGTCCTCATCAGGGATCTCCTCTTTGCTGACGATGCTGCTTTAACATCTCACACTGAAGAGTGCCTGCAGAGTCTCATCGACAGGTTTGCGGCTGCCTGCAACGAATTTGGCCTAATCATCAGCCTCAAGAAAATGAACATCATGGGGCAGGACGTCAGAAATGCTCCATCCATCAATATTGGCGACCACGCTCTGGAAGTGGTTCAAGAGTTCACCTACCTAGGCTCAACTATCACCAGTAACCTGTCCCTAGATGCAGAAATCAACAAGCGCATGGGAAAGGCTTCCACTGCTATGTCCAGACTGGCCAAGAGAGTGTGGGAAAATGGCGCACTGACACGGAACATAAAAGTCCGAGCGTATCAAGCCTGTGTCCTCAGTACATTGCTGTATGGCAGCGAGGCCTGGACAACGTATGTCAGCCAAGAGCGACGTCTCAATTCATTCCATCTTCGCTGCCTCCAGAGAATACTTGGCATCAGGTGGCAGGACCGTATCTCCAACACAGAAGTCCTTGAGATGGCCAACATCCCCAGCTTATACACACTACTGAGTCAGCGGCGCTTGAGATGGCTTGGCCATGTGAGCCGCATGGAAGATGGCAGGATCCCCAAAGACACATTGTACAGCGAACTCGCCACTGGTATCAGACCCACCGGCCTTCCACGTCTCCGCTTTAAAGACGTCTGCAAATGCGACATGAAGTCCTGTGACATTGATCACAAGTCGTGGGAGTCAGTTGCCAGCGGCGGGCAGCCATAAAGGCAGTGCTAAAGTGTAGCGAGTCGAAGAGACTCAGCAGTTGGCAGGAAAAAAGACAGAAGCGCAAAGGGAGAGCTAACTGTGTAACAGCCCCGACAAACAAATTTTTCTGCAGCACCTGTGGAAGAGCCTCTCACTCTAGAATTGGCCTTTATAGCCACTCCAGGTGTTGCTCCACACACCACTGACCACCTCCAGGCGCTTACCCATTGCCTCTTGAGATAAGGAGGCCAAAGGAGAAGATAAAGTGACTCCTGACAACGTAGTGGCCTGCCGACATCATCAGAGCGCTCCAAGCTACGCACATGAGCAAATGGTCTCCTGCTCTGAGAGAGATTCTGCGCATGCGCAGCCTACATCTTGCCAGGACTAACTGGCGCATGCATGGCAAAACGTCATCGTGTAACACCAACGTCATCGCATATCCGGGCCTGATCAGTCTTCACGCTTGCGCCTGGTGTTCTTTGAGCCTGGAGGGAGCGGCAGAATCAGCGACTTTGAGGCTGGAACTCGATCCCTGCCACTCACTCCCCCCAACTCAGCGACTCGCTCCCACCCCACTGGCCGCTCTCCCCCCTCGGCAACTCGCTCCAGGCCTCGACGCTTTCTCCCCCTCACCGGCTGCTTCCCCCCCGCCTCAGCCGCTTGCTCCAGATCGTGCCACTGCTCCCCCTGACTCCCCTCAGCCGATTATTCCCCACTCCTCACTTACCGCTACCTCGCTCTCTGGCTGCTCGCTCCCCGCTTCACCACTCCCCCCTGCAGCCACTAGCTCTTGGCCGTGCTGCTTTCCATCTCAGCCACTCGCTCCTGCGCCATCCCATCACTCCTCGCAGCCTGCCTGGCTTGTTCAGGCAGCACACGGAGAACAATCGAATGTGGGAGCAATGTCTGAGAGGTGGGAAGCAGCGCGCCCTAGAGCTAGCATCTGGTGGGGGGGAAAAGAACCAGCGGCCGGAGAGCGGAGTGAGGTGGGGGTGAGCAGTGGTGAGGTGTGGAGCGACCAGCTGACAGGGTGGGGGGAGGGTGGGAAACCAGCCTAAGGGAAAGCACCGGGGAACCAGCAGTGAGAAGACAGGCGCAGGAGGAACCAATACACAGATGCTCAATGGCAAGGGGGGAGTGGGGGACTGTTGGGGGTTGGATGGAGGTGGCGATGGCAGCCATTGAGTGGACTTTCGGGTTTCATTTGTTTATCCGTGATAAATTGAGCAGTGCCATCTTTAATCCTGGCAGCTGCCTGAACGTCACAAAAAGTGACGTTCCAGTGGAAGAGGCTGCATTTGCGCATGTGCTAGCATTGCACCACCAAGTAGAACAAAGAAGAACAAAGAACAGTACGGCACAGGAACAGGCCATTCGGCCCTCCAAGCCTGCGCCAATCTTGATGCCTGCCTAAACTAAAACCTTCTGCACTTCCGGGGTCCGTATCCCTCTATTCCCATCCTATTCATGTATTTGTCAAGATGCCTCTTAAACGTCTCTATGGTACCTGATTCCACCACCTCCCCCGGCAAAAAGTTCCAGGCACTCACCACCCTCTGTGTAAAAAACTTGCCTCGCACATCCCCTCTAAACTTTGCCCCTCGCACCTTAAACCTATGTCCCCTAGTAACTGACTCTTCCACTCTGAGAAAAAGCTTCTGACTATCCACTCTGTCCATGCCGCTTATAACTTTGTAAACCTCTATCATGTTGCCCCTCCACCTCCTTCGTTCCAGTGAAAACAATCCGAGTTTATCCAACCTCTCCTCATAGCTAATGCCCTCCAGACCAGGCAACATCCTGGTAAACCTCTTCTGTACCCTCTCCAAAGCCTCCACGTCCTTCTGGTAGTGTGGCGACCAGAATTGCACGCAATATTCTAAGTGTGGCCTAACTAAAGTTCTGTACAGCTGCAGCATAACTTGCCTATTTTTATACTCTATGCCCCGACCGATGAAGGCAAGCATGCCGTATGCCTTCTTGACTACCTTATCCACCTGCGTTGCCACTTTCAGTGACCTGTGGACCTGTACGCCCAGATCTCTCTGTCTGTCGATAATCCTAGGGGTTCTGCCATTTACAGTATACTTCCCACCTGCATTAGACCTTCCAAAATGCATTACCTCACATTTGTCTGAATTAAACTCCATCTGCCATTTCTCCGCCTAAGTCTCCAACCGATCTATATCCTGCTGTATCCTCTGACAATCCTCATCACTGTCCGCAACTCCACCAACCTTTGTGTCGTCCGCAAACTTACTAATCAGACCAGCTACATTTTCCTTCAAATCATTTATATATACTACAAACAGCAAAGGTCCCAGCAATGATCCCTGCGGAACGCCACTAGTCACATCCCTCCATTCAGAAAAGCACCCTTCCACTGCTACCCTCTGTCTTCTATGACCGAGCCAGTTCTGTATCCATCTTGCCAGCTCCCCTCTGATCCCATGTGACTTCACCTTTTGTATCAGTCTGCCATGAGGGACCTTGTCAAAGGCTTTACTGAATTCCATAGAGATAATATCCACTGCCCTCCCTTCAATCATCTTTGTCACTTCCTCAAAAAACTCAATCAAATTAGTGAGATACGACCTCCCCTTCACAAAACCATGCTGCCTCTCACTAATAAGTCCATTTGTTTCCAAATGGGAGTAAATCCTGTCCCGAAGAACCCTCTCTAATAATTTCCCTACCACTGACGTAAGGCTCACCGACCTATAATTTCCTGGATTATCCTTGCTACCCTTCTTAAACAAAGGAACAACATTGGCTATTCTCCAGTCCTCTGGGACCTCACCTGTAGCCAATGAGGATGCAAAGATTTCTGCAAAGACAGTAGTTGCGTTGTCAGCAAAGGCAGTCTTTTAATTAACCTACTTTGCAGGAAACAGGTAGGTACAGGTTAGTGGCCAGTTTTAACTCTCCACTGAAGTCAATGGAGAGTCAGCTTCCAGTTAAGTAGATCAGGTTAACACGACCCAATATCTCTATGGTGATGAAGCTAATGGCATTATTTTGCAAGTGTGATCAAGAATCCAAGTCCATCAGAGGTATAACAGCTATAATCCTGCTTCACAGGTGATTGCTAAAGCTATACAGATTAACATAAAATCATATGTCAGAACTTTTGATGGGGATTAAAGCAGCAATATTGGATCGGCCGCCCAATTTGGATCACACACCTCAGTACTATACTGAAGTGCCAGCCTCGATGATCTATTCATGTCTCTGAAGTGGGCTTCAGCCCACGATTTTCTGTCTCATAGGCAAAAGTGCTACTGCCCTATGCAGCAACTTATTAAATGCTTGTGGAAAATCCAATACACACGTCAATGGCATTTCCTTTACTAATACACTCCTCAAAGAACTCTTACTAAATTTGTCAAATATAGCTTGTCTTTCACAGATCTGCGCTAGCTAACCTTAATTATCCCATATCTTTCTTGGGGAGTATTAATTTTACCCTGTATTATGACCTCTAGGATCTTACCCACTACTGATGTGAAGTTGACTGCTCTATAATTACTTGATTTATCCTTTTTCCCTCTCTGAACAGAAGAGTTACATGGGACTACTTTTGTAATACAAACAAAGCATATGATCAGGACATATCTCACACAGACCTAAAGCCTAGGTCTAGAAGAAGCAAAGATAGTGAATAAAATACAATTAAAATCAAAATTTCATTAGGGTTAATTATGATGTATTTTTGTAGTTTTAGAATGCTTCACAATAAATATGCAGAAACTAATTTACCACTGAGTAGAATTGTATTTTCTGAATTCCTGAAAGATATTAGGCTAAATGTTATCAGCCCCTTGATGTCAGGGGTCGCGGTGGGGAGGCCCGTAAAATGCTAGCAGGAGCGGACCGCCTCGACCCACGATGCAGGGAAGGCCACGCTGGATATTAGCGGCAGTGGCGAGGCCTCGGTGTGGTCCCCCGCCGCCGCTTGGCGGCAGGGCCTTCTTCTAAATATTTAAATGAACATTAATAAGATGCAAATTGCCTTACCTGCTGGTGGCAGCCATCCCACACCGATTTTGCAGCCACTGATCGCAACTCACGCGATACTCCATACGGAGTTCCAAAGTGAGAAATTAGTGGGGATGGGGGAGTACTAAAATTATCAAGGCGTGGGGGGGAGGGGGTGGTGGTGGGAGGAGGTGCAGGAGAGCAGTTAAAATGTTTTTTTATTGGCCGAGGGGATGGTGGGAAGGGGTTGAAGGGAAAAGTGACAAGGTTGGGGGGGGAAAGTTTGTGGTAAATAAAGTTAATTCAGGGTCCCAGGCCCTAAAATAGACATTGTTTGTTGGGGGGGGGGGGTGCGGGCAGGGGGACTTGAAAGGGCTTCCAGGTTCCAATAAAATGTTAAAATGAAGTTTTAACCAATTTCCCCTTTAAATAGTAAAATTTCATCAAAGGGCATCAAAGCCCTTTAAAAATGGCACCGGTGCCTGCGCGGTGGCGCCAGAAGACATTGCCGGGGACGCAGTGGCCGCCCCCTCTATGTCATCAGGGACGGGCACTCTGCCCCCTCTATTTAAATGAGCCCCCGGGCATAATATCGTGGGGGTTCAGCGGCAGCAGTTCTGTGTCGGAAGGCCACTGCCTTCACAGCACACCGCCACGGAGCGCGGCATGCTGATAAAATTCAGCCCAATATATCAATTACAAGATCAGCCAATAAATCAAAATACATTTTCAACAAATTGTTTAAAATAGCCCACTAGGTCCGATCTTTGACCTTGCAACAATCTTAACATCCACTTTGGTCTTAGTTTTACTCTCAGACAGTATCTTCACCCAATAGGTCACTGTGAAATGCTGATTTCCAGGTCATCAATCTCTCCCTACCTCCAGTTCTCCTCCTCTGGAGCTGAATCCTGATTAATCTTTCTGCTCGAAGTTTGACTCATTTTTTTCTCCTCTCCACACATTGGTCTCTCCTCCTCCTCATCTTGGCTGCCTTTTGACTTGGTAACTATTCTGCTCTGCATTCCTTTACTCAATTGGAACTGATGTGCATCTATGACCCTGGTTGTATGATTTGAACAATCACTTCCTTTGCCAAATAAGTAACTGCTCCTCAAAAAGAGAGAAAAATAATTGTAATTAAAATATAAACCAAATTATAGGGAGAAAAATATTTACTTTCATTGCAAACAAAGCATACATCACAAAGCATGCAAGTAAATAAAGAAAATACTTTGCTTTTATGGTACAATCAGCTTTTCCCATCACTTGCAACACTTATTGCGTTAACTGGACAATGCTCAAACTTATTCATAAAATCAGTAGGACAGGAAGTTAACAAAACAAAATGACCAAATTACTTTACATAGAATTTACAGCACAGAATCAGGCCACTCAATCCAATAGGTCTATGCCGGTATTTATGCTCCACATGAGCCTCTTCCCATTCTACTTCATCTAACCCTATCAACATCCATTACTAGATTTTTTTGATATGGAGTGGATTATGAGTTTGATGTTCAATATTCACATTGTCATGGAATCGGAGGTCTGCGGGACCCATGGCGGAGCGTGTGTGAACTGTTGTCTGAACAGATGACTTGTTGGATGTTCTGTTAGGTGCACTGACCTTGGTTGCAAAGCTAGTTTCTTATTTTGAGACCGACTGAGAGGTACTGGAACAGTCTGTGAGGAACAGGGACATATTGTCCTGATAGAAACTTAAATAAAATTTTCAGGTTTCTGGGGAAACTGAAACTGGTTGGAACCAGATTTAAAAAACGACACAGCACCAGAGTTCAGATGGCAGGAAGGTGCAGTGCAGGCAGGGTGAAGAAAGTGAAGGCTGGATCCAGGAGCTGTTTCTGTTACTTGGACTAACTGATTAACTAGACTTAGCCATACAGTGCACAGGGTTGTCACTGAAGGGCTTGGATAAAGGTAGTACTGGTGAATCCACACCATCAAGCCTGTCGTGAGCAGAGCTGAGAAGGTTCTGGAGAAGTGCACCATTTTGGGTGAAGACCATACCCATGGTGTTTGGGATTGAAGGGGAACTGCTGTCGGATGGGAATCAGTGGCTGCATCTTGGAAGAAAAGAATTGGAGATCTACCTGAGGAAGTTCAGAGCTTTGAAGAACTTTGTGGCTGTAACTGGCGTCATATAATCAAAACGAATTGCCCAGTAAATCAGAGAGATCTATCTTTGTTGTAACCGATAGTAAATGTGTAATTTGCAAAAATATTGACTGTGATTTGTCTGTTCATTCAAGTTTAATTTATGTTGATTTTGGTTTGATTGTTAAAGTAAAAGTTTCTATTTGGGGTTGTTCAGTAAATTCGGTTCAATTGGTTTGTTATATCCACAGGGATCATAACCTATTATTCACAATCACTTTGATCAAGGAGAAAACTTGTATACTTTTACACAAGAAACAAAACGACTATGTTTAAATATTTTCAATTCTATATACTGGACTGTAATCTTTAAAAGTATATTCAATGCAATGAGCAGAGAATACTTTCCGCGGAAATTAAGAAGAAATTTCTCCATCAAAAGAAAAAGTTCATTATTCCGTTTTTTAAATTTTTTCACAGGATGTGAGCATCACTGGCCAGGCCAGCATTTATTGCCCATCTCTAATTGCCCTTGAGAAGGTGATGGTGAGCTGCCTTCTTGAACTGCTTCAGTCCATGTGGTGTCGGAAGACCCACAGTGCTGTTAGGGAGTTCCAAGATCTTGACAAAGAATGGAACAGCAATATAGTTCCAAGTCAGGATGGTGTATGGCTTGGAGGGAAACTTGCAGGTGGTGGTGTTCGCATGCATCTGCTGCCCATGTCTTTCTAGGTGGTAGAGGTTGTGGGTTTGGAAGATCCTGTCGAAGGAGCCTTAATGGGTTGCTGCAGTGCATCTTGTAGATGGTACACACTGCTGCCACTGTGCATCGGTGGTGGAGGGACTGAATGTTCAAGGTGGTGGATAGGGTGCCAATCAAGCAGGCTGCTGTGTCTTGGACAGTGTCGAGCTTCTTGAGTGTTGTTGGAGCTGCGCTCATCCAGCAAAGTGAGTCTGGCAGGGGGTGGGGTTCATATCTCTTGTTTTTAAGTTAATAGTCTCAACTGAGGTTGCGATAATTCCGTATTTCCGGTATTTAGGAAAGACGTGAGGGCATTGGAGTACAGAAAAGATTCAGAAGGATAGTTCCACAGATGAGGAATTTCAGTTATGAAGATAGATTGGAGAAGTTGGGACTGTTTTCCATGAAGAGAAGGCTGAGAGGTGATTTGATTGAGGTATTCAAAATCTTGAGGGGTCTGGACAGAGTAGATAGAGAGAAACTGTTCCCACTCATGAAAGGATCGAGAATGAGAGGGAACGGATTAAAGTATTTGCTAAGAGAAACAAAGGTGACATGAGAAAAAACTTTTTCACACAGCAAGTGGTGAAGGTCTGGAATGTTATGCCTGAGAACGTGGTGAAGGCAGGTTCAATGGAAGCATTCAAAAGGGAATTAGACAGTTATATGAAAAGGAAGAATGTGCGGGGTCATGGGGAGAAGGTAGGGAAATGGAACTGAGGGAATTGCTCTTTCGGAGATCCAGTGTGGACGCGATGGGCCGAATGGCCTCCTTCTACACTAGCGATTTTGTGATTCCATCTCATCATACACCCGACTTGTGCTTAGTAGATGGTGGACCAGCTTTGGGGAGTCAGGAGATGAGTTACTCGCTGCAGAATTCCTAGCCTCTGACCTGCTCTTGTAGCCACAGTACTAATATTGCTGGTCCAGTTCAGTTTCTGGTCAATGGTAACCCCCAGGATGTTGATAGTAGGGATTCAGCAATGGAAATACCATTGAATGTCCAAGGGAGATAGTTGGATTCTCTCTTGTTGGAGATGGTCATTGCCTGGCACTTAAATGGCAAGTTACATTCGCGCCACACATCAGCCCAAGCCTGAATGTTGTCCAGGTCTTGCTGCGTACGGAAATGGACTGCGTCAGTATCTGATGAGTCTCAATGGTGTTGAACATTGTGCAATCAGCAGTGAACATCCCAACTTCTGACCTTATGATGGACAGAAGGTCATTGATGAAGCAGCTGAAGCTGGTTGAGCCTAGGACACTACCCTGAGGAACTCTTGCAGTGATGTCCTGGGATGGAGATGATTGACCTCTAACAAACGCAACCATCTTCCTTTGTGCTAGGTATGACTCCAACCAGTGGGGAGTTTTTTCCTCCCGATTCCCATTGACTCCAGTTTTGCTAGGGCTCCTTGATGCCAAACTCGGTCTAATGCTGCCTTGATGTCAAGGGCAGTCACTATCACTTCACCTTTTGAGTTCAACTCTTTTGACCATGTTTGGATCAAGGCTGTAATGAGGTCAAGAGCTGAGTGGCCCTGGCAGAACCCAAACTGAGCATCAGTGAGTAGGTTATTGCTGAGTAAGTGCTGCTTGACAGCACTGCCAAGAGCTTCCATCACTTGGCTGATGATCAAGAGTAGACTGATGGGGTGGTAATTGGCTAGGTTTGATTTGTCCTGCTTTTTGCGTACAGGACATACCTGGGCAATTTTCTACATTGTCAAGTAGATGCCAGTGTTGTAGCTTTACTGGAATAGCTTGGCTAGGGGTGTGGCTACTTCCGGAGCACAAATCTTTACTACTATTGGTGGAATGTGGTCAGGGCCCATAGCTTTTGCAGAATTCTGTGCCTTCAGCCGTTTTCGATATCACGTGGGAGTGAATCGAATTGTCTGAAAACTGGCATATATGCCGGGAATCTCAGGAGGAGGCAAAGATGGATCATCCACTCGGCACTTCTGGCTGAAGATGGTTGCAAATGCTTCAGCCTGGTCTCTTGCACTAATGTGCTTGGCTCCCCTATTATTGAGGATGGGGATATTTGTGCAGCCTCCTCCTCCTATTCTTCTTCGGCCTCCTTGTCTCAAGAGGCAATGGGTAAGCGCCTAGAGGTGGTCAGTGGTTTGTGGAGCAGCGCCTGGAGTGGCTATAAAGGCCAATTCTAGAGTGACAGACTCTTCCACAGGCACTGCAGATAAAATTGGTTGTCGGGGCTGTTACACATTTGGCTCTCTCCTTGCACTTCTGTCTTTTTTCCTACCAACTGCTAAGTCTCTTCGACTCACCACTCTTTAGCCCCACCTTTATGGCTGTCCGTCAGCTCTGGCGACCGCTGGCAACTGACTTCCATGACTTGTGGTCAATGTCACAGGACTTCATGTCGCATTTGCAGATGTCTTTAAAGCGGAAACACGCACGGCCAGTGGGTATGATACCAGTGAAGAGCTCACTGTACAATGCATCCTTGGGGATCCTGCCAACTTCCATGCGGCTCACACGGCCAAGCCATCTCAAGCGCCACTGGCTCAGTAGGGTGTATGTGCTGGGGATGTTGGCCGCCTCGAGGACTTCTGCGTTGGAGATACGGTCCTGCCACCTGATTCCAACGATTCTCCGGAGGCAGCGAAGATGGAATGAGTTGAGACGTCGCTCTTGGCTGACATACGTTGTCCAGGCCTCACTGCCGTAGAGCAAGGTACTGAGGACACAGGCTTGAAACACTCGGGCTTTCATGTTCTGTGTCAGTGTGCCATTTTCCCACACCCTCTTGACCAGTCTGGACATAGCAGCGAACGCCTTTCCCACATGCTTGTTGATTTCTGCATCGAGGGACAGGTTACTGGTGATAGTTGAGCCTAGGTAGGTGAACTCTTGAGCCACTTCCAGAGCGTGGTCGCCGATATCGATGGATGGAGCATTTCTGACGTCCTGTCCCATGATATTTGTTTTCTTGAGGCTGATAGTTAGGCCAAATTCGTTGCAGGCAGCCGCAATCCTGTCGATGAGTCTCTGCAGACACTCTTCTGTGTGGGATGTTAATGCAGCATCGTCAGCAAAGAGGATTTCCCTGACGAGGACTTTCCGTACTTTAGTCTTTGCTCTAAGACGGGCAAGGTTGAACAACCCGCCATCTGATCTTGTGCGGAGGAAAATTCCTTCTTCTGAAGACAGAGAGCAGCAGTCAGAAGTAGATCCCAAACAGCGTAGGTGCGAGAACACAGCCCTGTTTCATGCCACTCAAGACAGGAAAGGGGTCTGATGAGGCACCACTGAACTGCTGAATTGTGCCTTTCATATTGTCATGGAATGACGTGATGATACTTAGTAGCTTTGGTGGACATCCGATCTTTGCTAGTAGTCTGAAGAGACCACATCTGCTGACGAGGTCAAAGGCTTTGGTGAGATCTATGAAAGCAATGTAGAGGGGCATCTGTTGTTCGCGGCATTTCTCGTGTAGCTGGTGAAGGGAGAACAGCATGTCAATGGTGGATCTCTCTGCTCGAAAGCCGCACTCCTCCTATTAGTTGTTTAATTGTCCACCACCATTCACGACTGGATGTGGCGGGACTGCAGAGCTTAGATATGATCTGTTGGTTGTGGGATTGCTTAGCTCTGTCTATCGCATGCTGCTTTCACTGTTTGGCATGCATGTAGTCCTGTGTTGTAGCTTCACCAGGTTGACACCTCATTTTAGGTATGCTGCTCTAGGCATTAAAGCCTGGCGACCGGACCTGAACCCGACCAAACCCAACTGCATGTGTCGGGTTCGGGTCGGGTCTATATTCAGTGTCCAGCATTCGGGCTTGGGTCGGGTTGAACTGGACTGTACTGCTTTGTTTTGTATTAGATTAGATTAGATTAGATTAGATTAGAGATACAGCACTGAAACAGGCCCTTCGGCCCACCGAGTCTGTGCCGAACATCAACCACCCATTTATACTAATCCTACATTCCTACCAAACATCCCCACCTGTCCCTATATTTCCCTACCACCTACCTATACTAGTGACAATTTATAATGGCCAATTTACCTATCAACCTGCAAGTCTTTTGGCTTGTGGGAGGAAACCGGAGCACCCGGAGAAAACCCACGCAGACACAGGGAGAACTTGCAAACTCCACACAGGCAGTACCCGGAATCGAACCCGGGTCCCTGGAGCTGTGAGGCTGCGGTGCTAACCACTGCGCCACTGTGCCGCCCTTTTTAATCTACGTTTTGACACAATTTTTTTCTGTACTAATAACATGTTTGATATTTTTGGGTCAGGTCAGGCAGGAAAAAAAATTAAAGGACTCAGGCCCAGGTCAGGTTCGGGTTGGCTGTGGTCGGGTCGGGCTTTAATTTTATACCCGAGCCAGGCTTTACCTGGCATGACCCCCTGCACTCTTCATTGAACCTGGGTTGACTCCTTGGCTTGATGGTAATGGTAGAGTGGGGGTTATGCTGGGCCATGAGGCTACAGATTGTGGTTAAATACAATTCTGTGGCTGCTGATGGCCCACAGCACCTCATGGATGCCCAGTTTTGAGTTGCTAGATCTGTTTGAAATCTATCCCATTTAGCATGGTGGTAGTGCCGCACAACACAGTGGATGGTATCCTCAATGTGAAGATGGGACTTTGTCTCCACAAGGACTGTGTGGTGGTCACACCTACCAATACTGCCATAGACAGATACACCTGTGACAGGTAGATTGGGGAGGACGAGGTCAAGTAGGTTTTTCCCTCATTAGCTCCCTCAGCACCTGGTGCAGACCTAGTCTAGCAGCTATGTCCTTTCGACTCAGCCAGTTCGGTCAGTAGTGGCGCAACCCAGCCACTCTTGGTGATGGACATTGAAGTCCCCCACCCAGAGTACATTCTGTGCCCTTGCCATCTCAGTACTTCTTCCAAGCGGTGTTCAACATGGAGGAGTATTGACTCATCAGCTGAGGGGAGTGGGGGGTGGCGCAAAGGTAGGTGGTTATCAGCAGGAAGTTTCCTTGATCTGATGCCATGAGATTTCATGGGGTCAGGAGTCGATGTTGAGGACTCCAGGGCAACACCCTCCCGACTGCATACCACTGTGCCGCCACCTCTGGTGGGTCTGTCCTGTCCGTGGGACCGGACATACCCAGGAATGGTGATGATGGTTCTGGGATATTGTCATAGAGTCATAGAGAGATACAGCACTGAAACAGGCCCTTCGGCCCACCGAATCTGTGCCGACCATCAATCACCCATTTATACTAATCCTACATTAATCCCATATTCCCTACCACATCCCCTCCTACATTAATCCCATATTCCCTACCACCTACCTACACTCGGGGCAATTTACAATGGCCAATTTACCTATCAACCTGCAAGTCTTTGGCGGTGGGAGGAAACCAGAGCGCCCGGCGGAAACCCACGCGGTCACAGGGAGAACTTGCAAAATCCACACAGGCAGTACCCAGAACCGAACCCAGGTCGCTGGAGCTGTGAGGCTGCGGTGCTAACCACTGCGCCACTGACCACTGTGCCTGTAAGGTATGATTCCGTGAGCATGACTAGGTCAGGCTGTTGCTTGACTAGTCTGTGGGACAGCTCTCCCAATTTTGGCATAAGCCCCCAAATGTTAGTAAGGAGACTTTGCAGGGTCGATAGGGCTGGGTGTGCCATGGTTGTTTCCAGTGTATGAATACTACTATAAAAATGCATACAAACATTTATTGCATTTGTATCAAATTCTTCTCTTTTTTAACAGTTCACCCACTTAAAACAAACATTCAAATAGAGCAGCCAAAGTATGGATGAAACAATATTAACTAGGAGGGAGGTTTAAAGTTCCAGTTTACAAATATCCGGAGGCTGGATATTTTTCTGATTTGGTACATAATTGCAGCTCTTTGCTACTAAAATGACTTGGTTCGCAACAATGAAAATGTGTACCTTATATTTCATTAGGCTCAACATCTTATGCCTAATATTCAAGTAATAATTTTCAGTGAGTGAACAATACATTTGAGCCAGAGGTAACACTTTATTTGCTTAATACGTTTGGAAGAGTGAAGTAAAGCATATTTTATAGTTTCTAATGATTTAAAAACTTGATGAAGTTCTTCTTGATCCATCATGATCAAGTAAAAAAATTAAAGGGGAGTCTATGTCATAAATTCTAATCATAATTGTTACATGAGTAGTGACACTCGTTTTGCATTGTTCTTACATTTTATTCTTTGTAGTTGGTGGTTCGAGGAAGTGTAGCAGACATTTTGACAGCGTAAGTTAGGCAGACTGGATTGTAAAATAGATTGGAATTCGGTTCCAATAGAACTCTACCCACTTTGGTGCTGGGCCCATTTTCCACAGTTAGTTCCAGGGACTGGGGAGAAACACCTGTCCATTTTTGGGCATTATCAGATGACATGGGGGCATCACACATTACATCTTCCATCTTTTCTGTATGGTGAACTAATTGCCAAATTGCCTATGTAAAATTGGTGTTCAGGGTTGCTATGTGCTGTGTTAATGTGCATGCAAGTTTACAATCCCAGCAGCTACATATGCATCTTTTCCAAAACCTTCGGAACAACTTTAACTTAACCAAGCAATGGGGAGAAACCAGAGATTACAGAGAACCACATAGGTAAGTGCAGAACAGAGGTCCTTCAAAGGCAATGTCAGGACCTGGTGGAAAAAACAAAACTGAAGAAAAGAATTTCCAAGGTACCACTCCTGATTATTCCTGATACTACATTCTGTATACATGATACACTCAGATTGAGCAGAACACTGTGACACAAAACATGGCATAAGGCTGGGATCAAACTTTTGGTCCACTGGGATCATTAACGGAAGGAGGAAAGGCTGAGAATACTTTCACCTAAACTGAGATGGCACAAAACGGGCAATAGTAAATTGGTAGCCCATTTTACGCTCCACCAGATTTTTCTTTTCCGTGTAATATGGGCTGTTGACTTGCTACTGCCCTTTTGCAGTGTCGCTGAAGACAAATTTCGCCTCCACGGTCTCTCCAGAAACTGAAGTCCCAAGGTAGGAAGGGACTCGTGACGGAGACCTTTAAGATTTCCACGGATGTGAAGAATCTGGATCCATGAAAGTTCTTCAGACAGGCACAGGATTTCAAGATTAAGAGACAGAGTTTTTAATTAAAGAGTTGAAAAGGAAAGTAGAAAATTTAGACTACATATTTTTTTACATTTTATTTAGAGATACAGCCTGAAACAGGCCCTTCGGCCCTCTGAGTCTGTGCCGACCAACAGCCACCCATTTATACTAACCCTACAGTAATCCCATGTTCCCTACCACCTACCTACACTAGGGGCAATTTACAATGGCCAATTTACCTATCAACCTGCAAGACTTTGGCTGTGGGAGGAAACCGGAACACCTGGCGAAAACCAACGCGGTCACAGGGAGAACTTGCAAACTCCACACAGACAGTACCCAGAATCGAACCCGGGTCTCTGGAGCTGTGAGGCTGCGGTGCTAACCACTGCGCCGCCCTATTTTGTTTTGAATAAGATTGTATTGTGAAACAGATGATGAGTAGGAACATAAAACCATGTCAGATTTGTAAAAAGAACTGTATGAATTACTATTATAAAAATGCACACAGGAAAACTAATTCTAGAAAAACAATAAGGAAACTGATGGGACATTTTGAAGGGCAGATAAACCTATGGTCGTCCTTTGCCCAAATCATTACTATGTTACTTTTTAAAATGATCAGTGATGAAATAAAATCAAATCTGAACTAAATGTTTCTATTTTAATAAAGTGCAGTGTATTTTCAAAAGAAGTTTCTGGTGCTCATTGGAGCATTTATAAGCATTACAGCCCATCTTATTTCTACAAAACTTTTAAAAATCCAAGTCTTTAACTACATCATGCCTCTCCTTTGTGAAGGCAGAGATAAGGTACTGTTACAAGGATTTCCATTTTTTGTATTAAAACATGGGATTCTATATTTTTAAAAGCTGAAAATGATTTCAGTTGACACTGAGACATCTGGAGATAGCTGAACTTTATGGATGCCTTTGGAAGGAAGGCAGGGTCAACGAGGGGTTCCTAATTTTGAACAGTAAATATATACTGGAAACGAGGTAATTTCAAGGAAACCAGCAGGGGGTTTGACCTAAGAGCTACCCTTTGTGTGACAAGGGAGAATTTATGACTTGGTATGTATGTGACTTGTTTCTGGAAGGTTTTGGTTTCATTTTGAACTGTTTAAAAGCCAGTGGGTTTGGACTAAAGCAGGCAATTAGAATTTGATTTGGCCCTGCCAGGAGATCAGAAGAACCAGACAAGTATTACCTCTCTGTAAAAAATTTTTGCTCTTGAAATGAAAGCGCTTGTATGAAGTGGTACTGTTGCCTCCCGTATTTTTGAAGAAACCCTGAATTTGCAGAAACCTTGCATCTTTAAAAAGGACTTTTGCATCAAATGTGAAAACTGACACCTGTTGCTACACCCTGATGGAAGACCTATGTGAAGCCTTCTCCAATTTAATTTCATTGAACGCCTACCCATCATAGATTGTTCATCAACATCGCCTGGAAAGACTTTGAATGGCATCCAACTATTCAACTTTGGGACACCAAGCCAAGCCAAAGAACTTCCTTCCAGATCATGGCAGTCTATGTTTTTTTATTATTCCTTTTTATTCCTTTGAAAATAGCAGTGAAGAAAAATCCCTTCTTCCCCGGTTAACCGGTTTTTGGATGTACGTGCATGTGTGCGAGGGCTAGGACAACAATACGGGGCTTTAATATTTCGATTTGCGTATATAAAAAAAAACAAAGGCAGATTATTATCTGAACAACGATAGATTGGGAAAGGGGGAGGTACAGCGGGACCTGGGTGTCCTTGTGCACCAGTCACTGAAAGTAAGCATGCAGGTGCAGCAGGCAGTTAAGAAGGCAAATGGTATGTTGGCGTTCATAGCGAGAGGATTGGAGTACAGGAGCAAGCATGTCTTGCTGCAATTATACAAGGCCTTGGTGAGAACACATCTGGAGTATTGTGTGCAGTTTTGGTCTCCTTATCTGAGGAAGGATGTTCTTGCTATGGAGGGAGTGCAGCGAAGGTTCACCAGACTGATTCCTGGGATGGCAGGACTGTCATATGAAGAGAGATTGGGTCGATTAGGCTTGTATTCGCTCGAGTTTAGAAGAATGAGAGGGGATCTCATAGAAATCTATAAAATTCTAACAGGACTGGACAGACTAGATGCAGGAAGGATGTTCCCGAAGGTGGGGGAGTCCAAGACCAGGGGTCACAGTCGAAGGATCGAAGGATAAGGGTTAAGCCATTTAGGACTGAGATGAGGAGGGATTTCTTCACCCAGAGAGTGGTGAGCCTGTGGAATTCTCTACCACAGAAAGCAGTTGAGGCCAAATCATTAAATATATTCAAGAAAGAGTTAGATATAGTTCTTAGGGCTAAAGGGATCAAGGGATACGGGGAGAAAGCAGGAACAGGGTGCTGAGTTTGGATAATCAGCCATGATCGTACTAAATGGCGGTGCAGGCTCGAAGGGCCGAATGGCCTACTCCTGCTCCTATTTTTCTATGTTTCGATGTTTCTAAGTTACCCACAACCTCAAAATATAAAGCTAGATTTAATATGCTTTTTTTTTATTGTGCTTTGATCATCATCATCTTGAATTAACACATTTCAGAAAAGGTCTGACTCCATTAAAACAGCAATTACATCATGTTGACATGACACATCAGATCACTAACAATTGTGCTATTGGCAGCAGTGTTCAGAGATAATTAATCTAAGTGCAGCCAAGGTTTTGGACTATTGCACTGGAAATAATGTGACCCCCCACCACCACCCATTCAACAAAATCCTGTTTAATGTACACTACTGCTCCTTGGATCTTTTTTTTTGTTCATTCATTGCATTGTGTACATCAAAAGGGAATTTGAATCTCTATGTAATAAAATGTAATTTTACGATCAAGACTTCTGAGGCAAGACTGTTAAAGTCTACAGCAAGATCACATTGGCAGCAGAAAGACCTCAACCAAATGCACAGCTAAAAGGTCAGAAATAGAAAGATAAAGCTTAAAAGTCCTTACAGAACTTGTGCAACAAAAAAAAATGCAATATATGGAATTTAAGCCTGGAAATTACTTTTAGCATTAAGCCAAAATCTGCACTTCCAGAAGGTGATTGAGCAGTAACTTCAGGACTGCTGTAGACTGCAGAATTTCTATCTGTTTGTTGCATACTCCTAAACTGCTGTTGAGGGAAGCTGATTCTCATTATTGCTGACACAATGGATACTTCTTGGAAAGTGCACCATACTCTAGCGCTGAAGGTTCAAAGTCATGAGATTGTGTTGCGCAGGTTGCAGTCTGTTTTTGGCAGATGACTGCTACATATTTTAGATGAAATCTAAATTTTTTTTTGAAAAAGTACCAGGGGGATTAGATTCAGCACTCCACTAGCACTGCTTTCAACAGAGAACCAACAAGAGCAGAAAGGAGTTGCTCATTATGTCAGATGGGCACACAAGTGCATAATGTCAAGTCAAACCAGAACACAAAACATTTAACATGCCACGCACAGCTACTGGAGAATTAAGGAAGAAGTATCACAAACTATGTAGTCTTCTTCAGGAAGACTTTTCAGATAAAATTTAACACTGCCAATGGCTGTTAAAATCACCATGGCCCTCAATTTTTCATATCTGGCTGCTTTCAGGCTAGTGCTGTGAACATCTGCAGTCAGCTGGTTCATGCTGTCCACAGATGCACCAAGATCACAAATGCATTGTTCAGAAGTGTCAATAACCTTAGCCTCGATTTTAATCCCCCTTGCCCAGTGAGAATGGTGCATGGGAGGGGTTATTAGCGTGCTTCTACTTCCTGGCCCAAGGTCACTTTGTTTCCATCTGGAGCCATTTGATCTTCAACTTTAAAGCTGGCCAAGGCTCTCGCTACAGACAGGCGAGGACTTAATTTAAATTCAAATGTTGCAGCCTGAAGATTGGTGCCACAACATGACTTTAACAAGTTGGGTGGGAGCCCGGTTTAAAAGCTGAGAGCCAAACCATGGTGAGAAACACTGACTGGTCAGAAGAAGTTAAGGTAAGTTGTAAAAAATGACTTTTGAGAGAAATGCTTGTGTGCTAGGAGGAGTACGAGTGCTGCCCGCAGAACCCACATGACATCCTTGGGTCTCCCCAGCCTCGGCTTTCCCTGTCCACGTTGGTATCGGCTGCCAAAGCCCTGGCCCAGTGCTGACATTAAGCTGAGGATTATTCCTTTGGGTCCCTGGTATCCAAAGGCTCCTGACTCAATTTTCTGCCCCACACACCCCACCCTGCCCACTTTGGCTTTGATGTCAGTCCTGCCTAGTTTAAGACAGAGACTATCATATATTATTTAAATGAGGCCAAGAAGTTTATATTTAGATTTACTAAGCTTTCTGGTTGAATTCTAATTTATTATTCTGTACCTCCACGAAAACACCAGCAAAGTGGGCCATCCAATGAAGTGGCAGAAGCAACAATCCTGACCATCAGCTGTGAAATGCAATTATGATCCATTTAAACAGCTGAAATAGCACTAGTAATGCCAAAGCAGCTATTAGAGTCACAGGCTGGAATTTTAACGTGCATTTCCCCCCCCAATCCCCATCGCCTGCCCACCCCCACTGCTATTTTACTAGTGGCGGGGAAGTGGCAGACGTACCACCCACCCTAGGCCAATTCAGGTCCTTAAGTGACCAACTAGTTGCCACTTAAGGGCCTCTTTCCACCACTGCTGGTATTTTACCAGCAGAGGATGGGCACCAGCACCCGGGGAAGCTGCCTCTTAATACATGGTAGCCTCCTTGCAGCCTGGGGGCTCCACTTCCACGATGAGGCATCCTGTGCCCTGCTCTCTGACTGACCCTGACCTTTCTGAGGCCTAGCCTATTGTCACCGGCAAGGCCCGACCCCCACTTACCTTTCTGAAGGGTGACATCCATCCTTCTTTTCTTGCTGGGTGCAGTCCCAGCAGTGGCCACAGTGCCCAGTAGCGCTGCTAGGACTGAGGAGCTGCCAGCTCTCTGATTGGCGAGCAGCTCTTGGAGGCTGAGCTTGCATCCTCGAGGGGAACTGAGGCCAATTAAAGGCCTGGGCCATGCAAAGTTGCAGCGTGGCTTCCAGGCCCAGCGGAGGTGGGCTCACCTCGACTTTTCAGTCGGTGGACAGGGCCACCGTCTCAATGTTAAATCCTTGCTACAGAGTCATATACGGCATATATGGAGGCCATGTGGCACATCGAATCCATGCTGGCTCTCTGCAGAAAAATTCAGTCAGTACCTGCTCGATCCTTGTATTTACTGAGTAATGGCTGGTGAACAATGGGCTGTTTCAGAATGGTGCAAACCATACTTACTCGACAGCTAACAGTCCTGAAAAGTGATAGGGAACAATTGCACTACTGGTACAATAAAGGAGAGCTTGGAATAGGCAGCTGTGACATTGTTTTAGGCATTGTTGATTTTGTTTTCATTGGTGTCACCATTTACAGGCAAGGAAAAGTAAAGTCTGAAGCCACATCACTGCAGACTCAGAACCCCACCATGGTAGGTATCCAAAAAGTAAGCTTTTCTTGACACTTACAGCATTATTAGTGTTAAATGGTAGCCAAACAAGTGTTTATTTGGCTCACTTTCTAATGCAAATAAAATATCAACCAATGTCTTGAGGTGTGTGTTGCTGAAGTATCACAAGTAATAAGACTAGCAGACACCCTGGAGCACATTAATCACAAAATTCAATTAAATGATAACACTTTTCAAGGTAACAGGAAAGTAGAAAGCATCGATAAAAGGAGCTCAAAGAAAATGCTCTTCTAACGCTCATTTGAAAGCAGTCAACGCCAAAATATGGTTTTCGTTAGATAGATACGTATCACAATTATGTAAATAAATATGCAGATGCCACTCAGTCTCTGCAATTGTAAATATATACATGGCATTTTTAATAATATTTTTATTTTCGTGCTGGCAAAATTAAACCAGCAATTTTTGGAAACTGGGTGGGGAGGGTAGAGTTTGCAATTAACGGAGTCTAAATTGGATAGCCCCCGAAATCGGGCACGGGGATCATGATGCACCTGTTCAAAGTGATGCAGGCAAACTGCAAACTTCATGCTATCTGCTAATTACAACTGTGGTGTGCAGCTCAATGCTGAATGCACTGCTGAGTGGTTGCACACCTCAGCATGGGGCCCAGGTTCGTGCAAGGCTAGAACCCCTTAAAGCTAACTTGTACTACTTAAAGCCAGACTGCATCTCTTAAAGACGAATGTTTAGCTCATGTCGTTTGTTTTCTGATCCCATCTGGACAGGGCTTAAGAGAAGCTTCAAATGTGATGAAAATCTTAAAAGAATAAAAGATTCTAAACCATTTATTTCCCCATTTGCACTTTAATAGTATGTTTTGGTTTTTATTAGTTTTTTGGCAATAAAAATATGAACTTTTGGGAATTATTTTCCCTGTATAATTTTTATTTGGTCATACTGGTAGAAAATGTTTTAAGTCCAACTTATTGTTTGTTAATTTAATGAAAAATCAACTAAGTTAAGTATTTAAAGACTTCAACAGGAACAAGAATAAACCTTTTTTTTAAATAAACAGTATACATGAGAAAGGAACTCTTCTAATACAGCCACAGGAGCTTGAGGAGTGACCAAGTGCCTAAGGTGAAGATACAGAGTTTTATGGCAGTCAGTTGATGCTACAAGATGAATCGTAGGTTTCCATTTCACAAGTTTTTTGCAATTTATGTTTTAAATGTCTAATTACTTTTATCTAGTTTTGTTCCAATTTCTACATCTTTGTGCCTGGACATAAAAGATTAATGGACATTTAACGTAATGGAAAAAAATTGATGCACTTGTAAAATGTAAAAAGAAATCAGAGCCATTAATGTAGATTGAGAACCTTAGGCACTATGATACTTTTGAGACGTACACAACACAATATGTAATTTAAAGTGCAAGGGGATTGCTTTTAAATTTAGAGCCCCAGGAAATAATTATTTTCCTTTACATTAGCATTTAAAGTCTGTGTAATAGAATAGGAAGCTTTAGAAAAGTTAACATAAAAATGCAGCTGGTGTAACCTTATGGACTGCAAGAACATCTGAAAGTTAGCAAGTTCTTCTACCATTAAAATAGAGATAAAGAAACTAAAATGCTAAAAATCTGAAAGAACAGAAAATGTTCTACATGTATATCATATCAGTCAGCACCTGAAAAAGAAAATTATTAAATGTTACAGATGGGATACTTCATCAGAACCAATGACAAATTCTGGAGAAGGCTCCCAGTCAGCATTAACCAAACCTTCTCTTTAACATACTGATGTTTTTACTTCTATTACCTCTATCATATGTGGACTTAAGTAGTAAAGACACATTACAGTAGACAACAGCTAAAAACTTTAGTGCTGCATTGGCTATTGCAAATCAATAAATATACCACCAAGATGGGAATCATATCCTAACATTCTTGTGAAAGAGGGAAGGGGATTGGAAAACAAGTCAGTGGTACTGGTGGCTTTTCATTTTACAGCCAGAGTATTAGTGGAGATGGAATTTAACTGTCCTTCCCCCATCCACCCCTCGACACTTCCTATACCTCACTTGATCTCTTCCTTGGAAAAGTAAATTAAAAAAGGAATTAAAGTAAAATGGTTCTCATATTGCGCAATACTGGATACATGAGCAACATTGCAATGCACAGTGAAGGCCTAAAGAAGGTGTCTGCACTTTGTACCAACTGTTTACTGTAAATTCCTATGAACACATTTATAATGGAAACTGCCTACGTAAACTTTTCATATAACAATTGCACAACACCCCCACCCCCCTCAATTACAATCCCCCTTCCCTCGCCCAACTTCGAGCAAAGTTATACCCTTAGGGACTAATGGAGGGAAGAAATGTGAATTTGCTTCCCCTATTCCCCTCCCTCCCAACCCCCATACACACACATAGAAGAAAGCGGCCCATTGAATGTGAGGACAATGCATCAGTACCTGAAATTCAGATTTTAAAAAATCAGACTTTTATTCTCCCTGCCCCCATCCTGGCCTTCCATTGCCCTACTTGTATACCTCCTTTTCTCTGTCCCTCAGTCCCTCTTACTAACACCCTCTGCCTGCATCTAACCATCACCACTCTCCTGCTTGATCTGAATATTGCACTTAGTCTTGAGTTCCATGTGCAGTACTTATGTATTTGTCAACTCAGTTTTGACAAATCATTGCATAATTGTAAAACCAGAGATGAGATAGCTATTTAGTTTAGAGCAACTTCTAAAAGAAAAAGAAAATCAACAAATCAGATTTTCTCTGAATGAAAAGTGTGAAACACTTGTTACTTCTGCATTATTTGTACCTAAAACTTCAGATTTAATTGGAAGGCAATATATGAGTAACTGCATTTTCCAAATGTGATACAGTAAATACACCAGTTTTTTTCTAGAGAGTGGAGCTACGGCACAGGGAGGGTATCGAGAACATAATGGCTAGAATTTGCAGTTGCAATGCTGGCAAAACTCAGCATTTGCTGTCATTACTAATTGACAGCAACTTCAGGCTTCTGCACACGCGCAGTAAAAAACAAAATCCTCGACAGGATGCGTGATTCTAATCTTTGCCGATGCAATCAGCACAAATCAGTGACTTGATGTGCACCTCAACTTTTTGCACACTATTCTAGCTGTAAAAAACACTGAAAAAGTTTTTTAAAAACCTTGTTGAATGAGGTGTAACTTGGAATTTTTAAACAACAAAGTCAAAGTTGTTGCTGAATAACTTCCCTGGCCCTGAAAAACTAATTTTAGAAGTCTGGACTGTCATTCCCTCTATTCTATGATAACCATTCGTAGATTTTTAAAGTAATAAAATTATGGCAGAGTTTGCTGACAACGTAACCACTAGATGGCGCAGTATTGGTACATGCACAAACGCAGCCTCATCGACAGAAACATCACTGTCTGTGACGTCTCAGGCAGCTGCCAGTAATTTTTTTTTTTATTCATTCATGGGATGTGGGCGACGCTGGCCAGGCCAGTATTTATTGCCCATCCCTAATTGCCCTCGAGAAGGTGGTGGTGAGCTGCCTTCTTGAACCGCTGCAGTCCATTTGGGGTAGGTATTCCCACAGTGCTGTTAGGAAGGGAGTTCCAGGATTTTGACCCAGCGACATAAAGATGGCGCTGCTCAATTTAGCACAAAAACCAAAATCGAACCCAAACCCCCTCAATGGCTGCGATCGCCGTCTCCATCCCATCCACAACGGAACCCCTGCTCCCTCCTGCCATCGTGCTTCTCTCTGTCAGTCCCTCCCATGCCCATCTGCTCCCCGCTGCCTTCCCTCAGCCACTCACTCCAGGCCTCGCCGCTTACCCAGTCACCCCTTGGCTGCTCGCTCGCCACCTTGCCTCTTTGGCAGCTCGTTCCCCGCTGCTTCTTCGTGAAGTGGGGGGGGGGGGGGGTGGAGAAGGAAGCGAGCAGCCGGGGTGGGGGGTAAGCGGCAAGGCCAGGAGAGAGTGACCGAAGTCGCAAGGCGGCAAGCAAGTGGCCAAGGGGCGAAGATGGCAGGAGGGGGCGGGGTACTGAAGGAGGCAATCGTGGCTATTGAGGGGTGAGGGCGTCATTGCACGGTGACAAATGTGCGCAATCATACTGGCAAGCTGGCAAATGTTCGCACACAATGATGACATCCGCGCTCGCTCTGCGCATGGTCTGCGTTGTCAAGGGTCACTGTATAAAATTATATTTTCAATTCTTTGGTATTTCATCTTCTGCCCTAATCCCATGTGTCCCAATCTTTATTACATTCTTTGTAAAATGCTTAAAAGAGCGAATGACAATCAGTGCTTTTTAGGTCTTGGTTTACGATCTATGAGAATTCTTTAATCTGATTGGCTGCTCCGCCTGCTTGATGACTTCACTGTTCCTGGATGCCAGAAGTCCCCTGTCGATGGCACCAGAATGAAATTCACATTGTAATAGGGAAAATTGATGCCACAAACAGCATTAACTCTTTGCGAACAGCTTTCTTCCAGGTCAGCGGCCAGCATCGTGTCTTTGCCGCTGACTGCAAAATCTAGGTCAAAAAATTTACACTTTATGAAACAAGAACTACTTTTTATTTCCATTTCAATGCACAGTGCACAGGTTAATTATTTTAATTGCTCTTGGATGTTCACTCTCTATTCAGCATAGTTTCTGTGGCGGAACAAAAAGAGTACTGGAATACTTTACGATTTTTGTTTTTTTTGTCAATGAAACTCTGAAAACCATTCATTCTCCCATTATGCAGCTGTAAAGGAAATGCTGCAGATACATTTATAGAACCCATTTATATGCAGTGATATTTCTAGTCTAGTGCCTTATGTTCTTTCCCCGTAATTGCTGATTGCTTTGTATTCATTTGGCACAAAAATTCCTTCCTCAACCACTTGAATGAATCCAAGTACACACACTATATCTAGCACCTTGTCCTTTTATTCAACATAACCCAATCATTATACGGGGTTTTCTTGTTCCAACAGAATGTAATTATGAGGGACATGCAGTTTTCTTAAAGGTTGAATTATAACTGGTATAGTAAGGGCCTGGTAGTATTCACCTGCTTTTTTGGCTTACTTTTATAATGTTGCTGTGTTTGCAGGAACAGGAATAGCCTTCAGTCCCTTAAGCCTGTTCCACCATTCAAACTGATCATGGCATTTTTAAAAAATTTGTTCATGGGGTGTGGGCATACTGGCAAGGCCAACATTTATTGTCTATCCCTAATTGCTCAGGGTCATGGTGGGCCGCTGCAGTCCTTGTGGTGTAGGGACACTCAGTTCTGTTAAGAAGGGAGTTCCAAGATTTTGGCACAGCAACAGTGAAGGAATAGTGATATATTTCCAAGTTAGGATGGTGTGTGACTTGGAGGGAAACTTGCAAATGGTGGCGTTGCCATATCACAGAATCATACAGTGCAGAAGAGGCCCTTGGGCCCATGAGTCTGCACTGATGCATTAAAGACACCTGACCTGTCTACCTAATCCCATTTGCCAGCACTTGGCCCATAGCCTTGAATGTTATGACGTGCCAGGTACTTTTTAAAGGATGTGAGGCAACCCACCTCTACCACCCTCCCAGGCAGTGCATTCCAGACCCTCTGGGTAAAAAAAGTTCTTCCTCAAATCCCCCTTAAACTTGTGTCCCCTCATAACTGACCCTTCAACTAAGAGGAACAGCTGCTCCCTATCCACCCTGTCCATGTCCCTCATAATCTTGTACACCTCGATCAGGTCACCCCTCAGTCTTCTCTGTTCCAGTGAAAACAACCCAAGCCTATCCAACCTCTCTTCATAGATTAAATGTTCCATCCCAGGCAACATCCTGGTGAATCACCTCTGCACCCCCTCCAGTGCAATCACATCCTTCCTATAATGTGGCGACCAGAATTTCACACAGTATTCAAGCTGTGGCCTTACCAAAGTTCTATACAACTCCAACATGACCTCCCTGCTTTCATAATCTATGCCTCGATTGATAAAGGCAAGTGTCCCATATGCCTTTTTCACCACCCTATTAACCTGCCCTTCTGCCTTCAGAGATCTATGGACAAACACGCCAAGATCCCTTTGCTCCTCGGAACTTCCCAGTGTCAGGCCATTCATTGAATACTTCCGTGTCACATTACTCCTTCCAAAGTGGATCATCTCACACTTTTCAGGGTTAAATTCCATCTGCCACTTTTCTGCCCATTTGACCATCCCGTCTATATCTTCCTGTAACCCAAGACACTCAACCTCACTGTTAACCACTCGGCCAATCTTTGTGTCATCCGCGAACTTACTGATCCTACCCCCCACATAGTCATCTATGTCGTTTATATAAATGACAAACAATAGGGGACCCAGCACAGATCCCTGTGGTACGCCATTGGACACTGGCTTCCAGTCACTAAAACAGCCGTCTGTCATCACTCTCTGTCTCCTACAGCTAAGCCAATTTTGAATCCACCTTATCAAGTTACCCTGTATCCCATGTGCATTTGCTTTCTTGATAAGTCTCCCGTGTGGGACCTCGTCATATTCTTGCTGCCCTTATTCTTCTAGGTGGTAGAGGTCATAGAGGTCATGGGTTCTGAGCGTGCCGTCAAAGAAGCCTTCACTGATCTCCATCTTAATTCCATCTACCAGCCTTAATTCCATAACCCTTAAAATTTTTGCTTAGCAAATATCAATCTCAGTTTTGAAATTTTCAATTGATCTGGCCTCACCTGCTTTGAGGAGAGTTTTCTAGATTTCCACTACCCTTTGTGTAAGAATGGCCTGGCTCTAATTTTAAGCTTATACAGCCTTGTACTGAATTCTCCCACCAGAGAAAATAGTTTATCTTTATCTACCTTGTCAAATTCTTTATTCACCCTAAACCCCGAGACTACCTCTTAATCTTTAAATTCAAGGGAATAGAAACCTAGTCTACAACAACCTGTCTCCATGGTCCTGCACTCTTTGTGCTCATATTATGCTTCAATTTTAATTAATTCATTTTTTTCTCTTTCCCAATCTCTTCCTCCCTCCCCTATCTCTACGTAGTGCACCATTTCCCAACTAAGAAAGTGGAAAAGCTCCCTGCTCCTTTTTTTAAACTATTAATCTAGCTGCAGTGGAACATGCCTGTGTAGGCCATCTTGCATCTTACACACTGTCTGCTGCACACCGTCCCCTGAAGTAAGTTTGTACCTTAATGATGTTTCAAGTGCTGCTCCACTTCCCAGCACACTGCACTTGACACTAATGCACAATATTGCCTTACACACTAGACTTTAGTGCATCCCACTGGGTTAAACTATTATGTGGCTATTCCAGAGCTTCAATCGTGCCAGTCACTGCTGAATCTCCAGAGATTAATTTGAGTTCCCATTCCTAAACAGACTCTTGGGGCTGGATATTGTTCCCAGCCCGTGTTGGGTTCCGTGGTGGGGGGGGTAACCGGAAAATCGAAGCAGCAGCGGCCACCATGCAACCAGACTCTGGTATTGCCGGGCCGCATCTTCCTGAGGGCAGGGAAGCTCCATGGTGGCCCCACGGCTGCTCTGCGACAGGACCCGAGTTAGCATCAGTAAATAACATATCTGCATGAATTAAAATCTAAACCGCAGCAATCTTCCCTTCGGTTCCCGATCCTCAGCATGACTAGTGGCACTTACATGCCTTCACGTTCCCGCCTAGGGAAAGCTGATACCACAGAGGTAGGGAAGGGTGAACTCTGCATTCTGATGGGTGGTGGTGGGGGGGCGGGGGGTAAGAGAAGGGGTCAACTCAGCATTATGGTGTACTGTTTGCAGGTCTGGCAACCTTTTACAAATGGCACCAGCATCTCCTCCTTCAACAGGCCACGAAACAGGGTGGGGGGGTTGTCATCGTGATTATGTGAAATGGCCGCCTGCCACATAAGTGCGTTGGCGGGGGTCCCATGGCGGATGTCCCCTGATGTAATCTTACTTATTGTCGTACCTGCACGACAGACAGGCTACAGCTGTAAAAGAACCATGGCGCTGTCATTAAGGTTAATTACTGTTGCTACCAGTGAATTCAGATTCAGTGGACTGACAGTGTGGAGAAAGTGGTGATAATTAAAATATTTTGGGGTATATGGTATCCTGCTAGTGACAGTAGCAAGATGTACCAATTAAATATACCTGGCAATATGTCACACAAAACAGAACCGTTGATAACTATGCATTTGCTTAGAATAAAGTTTATAAATGAATTCCGATGGTCTGGGGACATGATGAACCAGAATGACAACCCTAAACGTTTTAGGCTGCATGGTAAATTGTGCAGAACCCTTTAGTGCTATGTTGCAATTTCCAACACCCAAGACAAATATACACAAAGGGAAGCAGAAAATACTGCAAATAGACCCATGGATTTCCAGCATTTTCAGACTAGTTCATATGTCCAACACTCTTACTTCTTTTTATGTATAAATCAAAGCCACTGACCTGTTCATGCTGAAACCACATGCTATTTTTAAATAAAATTTCACTTTTTCCATTCAGCATAATAAACATAGTTTTAAAAATATCAATATACAGCCCACCTTCACTAAATTATATTTTTTCAGTTTTACAGAAATAGCTCCAACTCATGCAACAACCAGGTTTCGTTAAACACCTCAACGGAAGTGTTCTAGTGGCCTCCAATGGTAAAAATTAAGCACTGCAATATTACCATTCTCACTATGATTACTGGTGTAGAAGAAAAAAAATCACTTAAGTTAATACACTTCATTGCTGAAATAATATACTCCTTTTGTGAACCCCTTAATTTACCATCTCAAATCGCTCCCATCACTGTAAGTGTCTGGCCTGTAACCAGTAATACTACAGCCCTTTATTAAACCGGTCAAAAACAGCCCTTACAAAACTAAAGTGTGGAAGGATGAAAATTTATAACTGTAGGAACATGGGAACATTGGCACAGGAGTAGGCCATGCAGGCTCTCAAACTTGTTCCACCATTTAGATAAATAATAGTTGATCTGTGCATCAACTCCATATGCTCACCTTTGCTCCAAACAAGAATACATTAATTTCAGTCTTGAGAAATTCAACTGACTTGGCATTCACAGCCTTTTGGGGAAGAAGAGTTTCAGATCTCCACTTCCCACTGTGTTAAAAAAAAAACATGCTTTCTGATTTCACTCTGATCTGGCCTAATTACAATTTTTAAATTATGCCCCCTTGTTCTGAATTTCCTCTCTAAAGGAAACAGTTTCTATCTATCCAATCAAATCCTATTATTTTATACACCTTGATTGGAGCATCCCTCAATAATCTAACTTAATGAAATATAAACTAAGTTCATGCAACCCTTTAATCCTCAATACCAGTTACTAGAATCATTTCGGGATGATGGAATACAGAGATACATGGATAGACTGGAAAAGCCGGGTTGCTCTTCTTAAAAGAGAAGGCCAAGAGGAGATTTGATAGAGGTGTTTAAAATCACAAAGAGTTTAGATAGAGCAAATAGAGTGAAACTGGTGCCAATGGCTGAAGGGTTGATAACCAGAGGGCACAGATTTAAGGTGACTGGCCAAAGAAACAGAGGCGACATGAGGAAAAACTTGCTTTACATAATGAGTGGTTAGGATTTGGAATGCACTGCCTGATGGGGTGGTGGATACAGATTCAATAGTAGCCTTCAAAAGAGAATTGGATAACTGCTTGAAGGAGAAAAAAACTGGAAGGATATGGGGACAGAGTGGGGGAATGGGTCTAACGGAATTGCTCTTCAAAAGAGTTGGCACAGGCTCCTTCTGCTGTGCTGTACTATTCTATCTTTCTGGTGAATTTGCACTGTACTCCCTCTGAGGCCAAGCATATCTTTACTGAGGTACAGTGCCCAGTACTGACTGCAATACTCTAGACAGTATCTGAGCAAGGTTCTATACAACTGAACCTTCACTTACTCACTTTTATATTCCAGCCCCCTTGAGATAAGGCCAAGATTCCATTCACCTTTTTGATTACCTTATGTACACCTGTACCAGCTCCCAGTCTCTCACCATAAAGAAAACATTCAAAATTGTCTTTCTCAAATTGAGTGAATGACACTTCCCCACGTTGATATTCAGCTACCATAGTTTTGTGCCATTCATTTAACCTGTCTATATCCCTTTGTAACTTCTAGCTCCCATTTATATAACTACTAAGCCTCCTAACTTCTGTTAACAACAAATTTTAACATACAACTCGACCCTTTATCCAAAACATTGATATATATGGTGAAAAACTGAAGTACTGCTGGCTATTCTCAAAGCTCAAGTCAGCATGTGAAAAAATTATGCCCATAGTTAATCTTTACTGAAATCCTATTCACCAATTATATTTGTTTTCCATTGGTAACTTTTCTTGTGATTGCTTTGCAGGATTTTGAAACAATAGAAAACTAATTTTACAGACATAAAGGCTAGCTTCTGTTTTCTTGGCTCGAGTTATTACCATTCATTTAGCTCAGTGTTGTACTTAATGCCTGCTAGACGCACTGCAGGATCAGGTGATCTTTAGTGCAAGATATTTACAAGAGCAATAAACCCTGCCCTGTTTTAAGAGAAATGAAAAATCTCAACACAATAAGCTAACCTGTCTTCTTTCAGTTGCTAGTGGATCTATTATGCATTTTCAGCATTTTCTGTTTTTATTTCAGATTTCCAGTTTTCCATATTTTTTCTCTCTAATTTCAACAGGAAGTTTTATTTTGTTCGGAAAGGTGGAGACAAGAAAATATTTTATGATCCAGGTTCTGAAGAAATTTTTAAAAACTATAATTTTCACGCTGTTTAGTACATTTTGCAACAGCTACCTTCCACAGAAAATGGGCTAGCAACTTCCTGGAAAAATATAATGTTCAGTATTATAAAAATATAATTATTAGAGCATACAACTTGTGGGATGCTCATTTAGCACATAGCATGAAGAAATGGCAAAATTCTCATCCAATGTGGCAAAAAAACTACTTAAAAACATGGGGTGAGAAATTGGAACTGGCTATAAAATGCCATCCATGGCTCGCATGAACACATTTGGGGGCGGTTCACACCAGATGCCATATTGATGAGGACATTAGTGCACGCACATTGAATTTCTACCTAACGTATGCAATGCTGATGTGACACCAGCTGTGCCATTTTGAAGCGAGCTAATACCCTCTGAACCTCGCACAGCTGAACACACATTCAGCAGCATAAAGGATGCACCCCCCCACCAGCACCATTTAAAAGGGATCATCAACTACATACAGGTTAGTTGCTGGTTGATTTTTTTCCTGGCTGGTTCAATCCCTCAAGTGTTTTGGTGCTTTGTATAGTTATTTAAGTTTCAAGTTTCTACAGGGAGTGGTGTGGCACATGCTGAAGTACTTTTGCTAACTTCAAGACTTCTGCACAAACCAGATGTTCCCAGATATGGGTGCAATAGTCAGCATTCCCCTTGGAATACAGCATGGAAGCTGGAAATCTGCAATAAAAACAGAAAGTGCTAGAAATATTTAGCAGGTCTGGCAGCACCTATGGAGAGAGAAGCAGAGTTAACGTTTTAGGTCTGTGACCTTTCATCAGAACTCAATGAACACTGACCCCCAAAATGCCTGAGAATAAAGCTCCTCCCCAACCAAAGACTTACATTTATTGAACATCTCAGAATTGTCTCCCAGCACTACACAAATGAATTATTTTGAAACCCACAGAAGGGAAAGGATGATCAAATAACCTATTTTGGTGGTGGCTGAGGGCAGATTGATGGCCAGGACACCAAAAGAATTAGAAACTCTTCTTTAAATCCCACCTTGGGATCCTAAATCACCAGAAGTTGGTGAAGCTTAAATTAGCGGCTCATCTGAAGGATGCTTCCTCAGTAGTTACTGGAATGTTAGCCTGGTTAATCGCTCGAGTCCTGGAATGGCACTTGAACCCACAGCCTTCTGACTCAATACTGAGAATGCTATTAACTGAGCCAAGTCGATACTCATCATACAATACAGCAAGTGGCTATTGGATCTATTGTGCCTGTACTGAAAAAACTATCTACTTAGTTCCATTCACTACCCTTTCCTCATACCCTTTTATATTTTACTTTGAAGTATTAAAATCTGTTATGGATTCTGTTTCCATTATGGTTACTGGTGGCACATTCTATGGTCTAACAATCCTTTCCATTGCAAAAAATCATATCCTGTTCCTTCATTCTTTTGGTGTTGATCTTAAATTGATGCCCTCTTGTTACCATCGCACCAACCAGTGTAAACAATCTATTAGTATATTCTATTATAACCCTTCCTAACTTGTGCCAGGTTACCAATCTACCTTCTCAGCTCCGTTCATGAAAGCCTTAACTTCTCAAGCCTTCTTCAGATCTGTAATCCCCTCATCCTTGACAGCATCCCAGTGACTATACTGCAGCTTTTCTATAGTTTTTACATCCTTCCAACAGCAAGGTGCCCAAAACTGTGCACAGAACTACAGCCTAAGATAGTGTTAAAAAAAGTTACTTTCTTTTGCCTTTAATGCGTTTACATACAAAGGGAAAACTGGATAAGGCCCAAAAACAGGAGTGAGGATAGCGATTAAACCATGCCATTCATTGCAATGCAGGCAGCACACAAACTTTGCACTGCCTGCTAATTTAAATTATAGTAGTGGGCAGCCAGCACCAGGTGCACTGCTGAATGGCTGCATGCTGCAGGAGGGGGCACAAGTTCATGCGAGGTTAGCACCACTTAAAGCTAGCCAGCACTACTTAAAACCTGCCTGTACCTCTTAAAGAGAGGTGCTTTCTGGCTGCATCTGATGCTGGAAATGGCTGAGGAAGAGCACCTGAGGAGGAAAGAGAATTAAAATAGCGCAACATGGCACACAGCATATTCCAAGGTTCTCTAATTTAGTTTTGGAGGCCTTCGTGCAAAAGGTGGACAGAAGCAGAGGAATCCTCTACCTACGGCAGCCCAGTACCCTCCAGACAGACACTGAGAAGACAGCCATCGCTGTTAATGCAAGCAGTCTAGTCCCGAGGACCTGGACGCAGTGTAGGAAGAAGTTCAATTGCCACACAAGGTCAGTGAATGCATATTTAAATGCTTCTTTTCTTTGGCCCCCTTATCTCGAGAGACAATGGGTAAGCGCCTGGAGGTGGTCAGTGGTGTATGGAGCAGCGCCTGGAGTGGCTATAAAGGCCAATTCTAGAGTGACAGGCTCTTCCACAGGTGCTGCAGAAAAATGTGATTGTCGGGGCTGTTACACAGTTGGCTCTTCCCTTGCGCCTCTGTCTTTTTTCCTGCCAACTGCTAAGTCTCTTCGACTCGCCACACTTTAGCCCCGCCTTTATGGCTGCCCGCCAGCTCTGGCGAACGCTGGCAACTGACTCCCACGACTTGTGATCAATGTCACAGGATTTCATGTCGCATTTGCAGACGTCTTTAAAGCGGAGACATGGACGGCCGACGGGTCTGATACCAGTGGCGAGCTCGCTGTACAATGTGTCTTTGGGGATCCTGCCATCTTCCATGCGGCTCACATGGCCAAGCCATCTCAAGCGCCGCTGACTCAGTAGTGTGTATAAGCTGGGGATGTTGGCCGCCTCGAGGACTTCTGTGTTGGAGATACGGTCCTGCCACCTGATGCCAAGTATTCTCCGGAGGCAGCGAAGATGGAATGAATTGAGACGTCGCTCTTGGCTGGCATACGTTGTCCAGGCCTCGCTGCCATAGAGCAAGGTACTGAGGACACAGGCTTGATACACTCGGACTTTTGTGTTCCGTGTCAGTGTGCCATTTTCCCACACTCTCTTGGCCAGTCTGGACATAGCAGTGGAAGCCTTTCCCACGCGCTTGTTGATTTCTGCATCTGGAGACAGGTTACTGGTGATAGTTGAGCCTAGGTAGGTGAACTCTTGAAACCACTTCCAGAGCGTGGTCGCCAATATTGATGGATGGAGCATTTCTGACGTCCTTTAAATGCTACATTCTTACAAATGAACTATTAGCCTTACACATTACACAATTCAGAAGCCCCCCTTCACTCACCTATCAACATTCTCTATGAAACACAGGTAATACTTAACATTCATAGCCTCACCTCACCTTCACACACTTAGCACCACTGAAAGCCTCACACCCACAGCTCTCAGCTTGCACACACTGCCAGCTATTCAACTATGACATGCACATCACCCAAACATATTTCACCATACTTATTGACTCAATTCCCTCTCTCTCGCAGGACAAGGTGGCACACAACCGGAAGAAGCAACATCTAACCAGCAGGGCACAGGCACGGCTACATATCCTCAACCCTAATGGAGGAGACAATGCTGGCCATCACTGGAGCAGCCACAACTTCAGCCATGGCCAGCAGAGGGGCTGAAACTATAGGAAACAGTATGCTCCTACCTAAGCCATCTTCTCTCATCCCACTCCCATGATGTTTTCAGACACACAAGCTACAGATGGTGTAAGCATGCACCTCTTGCTTCCCCTCACCCCAACCCTACCCTTGTGCCTTTCTCTTTTCATATACCAAATGTCATGCCCAGTAGAGGCATGTCCTATTCATAAGTTTAAACGTGTACTATATACAACATAGCATCTTCTGGAACTGAATTTTTCTTTTGTTTTAAATGAACCACAATCGATATTAAAAGTGGACATGGGCAGCAAAGGTGGCCGCCGAAGGTCAGCTGACCTGACCTGTTTATTCTGAATTGAACAGGTTTCTCCTGAAACAAAGAAGGTGATTGCCTTACCCTCCTCAGGATGAATGACTTACCACAATAAGCCAGGATGGGGCTGATCAATCTAGACACATGCCATATTTGGAAAAGGAACCGTGAGAAGTCACATGGTGGGTCAGCCATGTTGGTCCAATTGTAAAAATCTTTAAAATACAAACTGCAGAAAAAAGCAGCAAGCAGACATGGCAGTACCATTATGCCTTAAAAGAACTGGAAGATGTAACATGTAAGATCTCCATGCCCATTCCTTTCAAAGTCCACCATGCTACATCAGGTGAGTAGGGGTCGAAAGGCTCCCCTTCTTGTCCCTCTCCTTGTTTGACCACAACAGGGTTTATTCCTTTTTAAACAGTGGATGTGCTTACCAATTCAGTGAGTGTTTAACTCTTTATGTGCTATAATCTTAAAAGAACCAATTGGACAGGTTTTTCTGAGTTTAACAAGAAAGAGGTTAGTTTATTGTACTTATACACACACACAAACAGGTTACAGGGTGATTAAGAATAGTTTGGTTGAATCAGAGTCCAAAACAAGTAAAAATAATATACAGTCTGTGGGGTCTGGTAATTCAGTTGTCTTCAATGTGAATTTGTGGTTCTGAAGTCTCTGGCTGGTGGAA